>NC_139545.1:44992502-45356536 GCF_965153285.1 Podarcis tiliguerta | reverse complement strand
TAACCGGAGCTTGCCTCCCCCCCACTCTATTCCCCCCCTCTCTCCTCGGCTTGGCTTGTTCTTCTCCCCGCCTTCCTTCCCTCCCTCTCCGGGCTCGGGAGCCGCCCCCTCCGCCTCCCAGCTGGATTTCAGAGGTGAGCCGAGCTCGGGGGGGCCTCTAGTCCGCGCCTCTCTCCCTTCCCCTCCCCCCCGCCATCTTCCTATCCCTGAGGGGGAAACGTCCCCTCAGCCCCCCCGGGGGGAGGGGAAGGCAAGGAATCCCATCTGCTTCTCCTCCACAGGGAACTGGAGCGTGTCTGTGTGTTTGGGGGAGGGGGACAAGATCTGTATTAAGGTTGGGGTGAAGTGGCAATAGGTGCTCCATGCCTCGTGTGTGTGTGTGTGTGTGTGTGTGTGTGTGTGAAGGTCAGGAGAACTGCTGAGGGATATCCCGCAACGTGGGGGGTGGGGTGGGGAGTTGATGGACCCCATGTAAACAGCATGCTTCTTTGTGTTTCCCTTACACGTTTGTGCTCATTTTCAACCTTTTTTTTGTTTTTCAATTGTGTGTGCGTGCCTGGGAAGAAATTAAGTTTGATAAAATAGACAGGTTTACTCGAATGGGGTATTTGAAGAAAGAGGCGCGGGGGGGGGGGAGTAAAGGGGCTGCCTGCAGCCGCATTTTGCTTTATTTTGCTTAAAAACAACAGCTGTGCTGCTTTGTTACCGTAACTGCAAACGCTTTATGCTGTAAACAGTTCACAGCATCAAACAGTACAGGAATCCAGTCAAGCTAACATTATCAGGTTAAAAAGTTCGGAGCAGCCAGAACCAAGGACATCTGGGGCTGGTACTAATGGCCAGGGAAAGCCCAGGATAAATAAATGAGGATTTACAGTACTCATTCAAAAGGGAGAACATTTCACACACAAACAAACACACAGAGAAGGTCACATTAACTGTCTTAAGTTAAGTGGTGGTTGTTCTGAATAGCCTGAAAGTGAATCCTGCTGTTTGAATGCTGAGGTGTTCACCAGTACCCTTGCTCCAAGGTGTATGTTTCTTGAACAAATGAGGTAATCAGGGCAATTAGTGTGTGGAAGGCTGCCAATTAGATTCAGAGAGCCTGTAGTGTTTCAGTGAACTTCACATCCCCAAACACATTCCCTGTAATAAAATAACAGCTCTTTTTCTGTAGTTTTGGAAATAGCTTAGGATTCATTCTACAGGGCTTGCGGTGTTTGAGTTTCACACCAAGTGAATTGAAACAGTGTTGCATCTGTTGTAACTCTGTATTATTAATGAAAATAAGCATTCACATAGCACATATATGTATTTCCAACAGTAGTAATCACTTACATATCATTTTTAAGTATTCAGACCACTTCAAATAAATTCTCAGTAATCTTTATGTTGTCCAATTAAGGTAAATTAATATTATTCACTTATTATGCAGTGGGAGCTCAAACAGAGTGGTTACTTGAGGCCACCTAGTTTGGTTAGACCTTTTCTGTAACAGTGATGTGGTTAATGATTTCATGGCAGAGAAGCCTTCACTTGCATTTGTTTTCCTTGAACAAGTGATTAATGCTGTTTGCCTGAACCAAAACAAAAGAGAGCCTCTGATAAACCTGCAGGCTATATATAAATGTTGTTAGGATGCATCTCCTTTAGGTTTAGAAATGAGATGATCTTAAGGAGAAAAATAGCTGTCCCTAAGAGACATAAAGTTTCTTGGTGTCTCTTGCTGAAATGTATAGACTGGAGATAAGTATTGTCTGTGATAACTAAGCTAAAGAAAACATTTAATATAACACAAAACCTATGGAATGTCACATCCTTTGGAATTTATTTTCTTAAGGTTTCATGAAGGCCACAACCTCCCCATGGCTGAAAAGAATTGATAAATTGATGCAGGATTAATCTGTTAGTTGCTACTACTCATTGTGTTGAAAGATCGTATGTTCCAGATATTAGGCCCAAGAAGAAGTAACATTTAGTGTATAAAAACATCATACCCATGTAGGTGTTGCCCATGATGTTTAATGTTTACATTATGTTTAACATAATGTTTAAACTTGATTACTTGTCCCTATACATAGAATATTAGCATGCCTTTCATCTGCATCACAGATTCTTAAGGTACTAATTCTACATGCAGAAATAAGCAACCCACTTTAAAAGTGATGCAGGCAGTAGGTTGTCAGATTGTGAGGACTAATGAGACATAGGTATTGCCATTCTGCTGCTCATATAAATCACCCTGTAGCCTCTGGCTACCCATTTTAAAATAATGCTGATCTTGATGGACTGTTGATAGAATCTCACACTGAAATTCTGTTTCTAATGAAGTAGCAAGAAATTTTGAATGCCCAGGTTACTGCGCTGCTGGAATGTTTCCAGGTTATGTTTCTGTGTACAGTGGTGATGGTTTATTTGGGCATTTATATCCTCCTATTCTGTGATAAAATCAAACGTTACATGGCTTCCAAATAAAAATATATATCACAACAAAATTAAAAATACTGTAGCATAAAAAAAAAAATCACATATTGACATAGAAATTTGGGAGAGGCATTCCAACTCAATAGGTAAAGCACATTCATTGTCTGCAAAATGTTCCCATCATGTCCAAGTAGGACTTTGAAGATTCCTTTCTGAATCACTGGAGACTTCCTGCAGGTCCGTTTTGGCAATACTGAGAGAGATGAGTGGTTGGTTGGTCTTACTTGTTACCAGGCAGCTTCCCATGTTGCTATTAATTCTCAAGCTTTGATTATGGAAGAAATAACTATTTCCAATATCCCTTGACACATAATCCTCCCACATTTGCTTTAAAGTGGTAAAATAATAATTTTCAAAACCCTTTTGTCACTGGTTAGTTGAATTCTAATTTTCTTAACCTTATGCTGTTTGTCAGCAAGGAGAAAAAGGGGAAGGTGGAAAAGTATTTAAAAGAATAGAACAGGCAGAATTTATTTTTAAAAAGTAGTGCAGCAGAGGATATCTTGGGCAGTGCATGTATGACATGAACAATCTCATTCCTGACTGAATGGCTGAGATAAGATTGTATTACTGAGTTTGTGATTAAAAAGCTCAGATAGTTTCAGCATTACTAGGTTAGAATGGCAAGTTGTGGCACACCCCCCCAGGTTGCAAAAATGACAGTGGGATTGCTAGATTTGACAATATTGTTCAGTTTCATTATTTTATTTATTTTATAAAATTTATACATGGCTTGATTGGAAAAATACCTCAAAGTAGGCTTTGAATTTTTCTTATATTCCGAACTATGTGGAATCTTCTCAAGCATTCTTGCTCATTTTTAAATTAGCAACATGTACTTTATGTTATTGTATAATCTTCAGAGGATGAATTTTAGTACTCTACATATATGCTATATAATGTGACCATGGTTAATTTCATTTTGGATTAATTGTTGGTACTGTTTGAATAGCCATCAAACTCCCATAATGATGAATTTAAAAATGTAGTTATCAGCCAGTGATGGGGGTGCTTTCCTCCTATTTAGCTGTTAATCAGGGAAATGACTGAGTGTTTTCCAAGTGCTTGTAGACTTCAAGTTCAAATCAAATTGTCATATTTTCCTACTCATATTTATATTTTATGAACATTATTATTATTTTACAAAATCAATATTAAAATAAGCAGAAACTTTGGGAGTATACTGTGAATAGGCAAGAATAAAGCTTTGTTAATTTTGAGGAAAGCAAGACCGCATCTCTGCTGTTATAAAAATCATTGGATTCCAGCAACATGTGAAGAAATTTCGTATTTGGTCAGGGCTTTTTAAAAACACTGTGCAAGCTCGGAATTAAGAGAGACGTGTAACAGAATGAGATAATATTGTTAATGGAATAATGAAATGTGCAGATAAATATCTGGGTTTATGCAAAGTAAGTGGAGATTAGATATGGCTTTAAAGCATGCACTTCAGCCAGGTGTGTTTATGATAAGGAAAGTGAACAATGATGTGACCTAAGGAAATTGCTGGTTTTGCTCATGAAAATTAGCAGAGCTTTGGAAGCTATGAAAGAACTCAGCGATTAGGTTATTTCAACAGCAAGTGAAAATCCACTGCAGGAAATTACTGGTTGAAAAGAATCGTGTAATTTGGTTGGACATTTTAGGTGTTAGGCCAGAGGACTGTTTACTATATACGCCTGTTGTCATTAGCCCATCTAATAGGCCTATCCACCCAATCATCTGCTTCCCATGCTGTGCCACAGAACTCCTGAATTAAAAAGCAGACTGCATTGTGGATAGTGTGTGAGAAGAACTCTGCTGTCAGGTCATCACAGTTAAATTCTTTGGGCCACCATTTGCTAGTGGCTGGGTATAGGTAGATGCATATTGCCAAATTTAGACGAGGCTCATTTTTCCTGTAGCCGCTGTTTGAGACTTCAGTGCTCGAGTCAGGTGATATGCATGTACCAATCTTTCCACATGGCATCCTGTTTCAGTCTGTTTCCTTCCTGCCTCAGTGCCTCAGCAGTTTTTTACCAGAACATAATAGAACTGGGTTTTCTGTTGCTTGTTTTCTTCCCTTCCTGTATCTGCTGGCTTTCCTCAGTTAACTGACTGACCCACTGGGTTCATTCCTGGCTTAATATTCTTTGTTATGATCCTGTCCCAACCTTCTGTTTTAATACTGCCCTTCCACTCCTGTTCCTAATGCAAACTGGTTTGGCAAATCTTATATAAAGACTGAAGAATTGTCCTCTGGGACACTGACACCAGGAAAAGTGAAGAGATCTTCTGGATAAACTGAACTGTCTGCTTCCCTGAATCATGGCTGCTGATTTTGGTGGTCAGAATTGGTCATAATATTGCAGATTTCTTTACTTGTCTTTCTGATGACGATCTGAAATTTATAAAGGATTCCAGGGAATTTTCATGAATGTGCTCTGAATTCACATGGAGTGCTGCTCAGGCCTCCACCCCTAGCTAAAGTACTGGTCTAGAACAATGCCATTCAACATGGTGCCCTCCAGATGTTTTGGGTTGCAACTCTCATCATCCCCAGCCAATATGGCCAATGGTCAGGGATAATGGGAGTTTTAGTTCAAAACATTTTAAGTGACTGACATCTTCATCACATGGCTAGTACGCAGCAGCATTTTCTGCTGTGCGCCCAAGCACCAAAAGAAGCTGCTGCGCACCAGGCAGCCAGCCAGTTTGTGGAAATGTCTTGTTGCTGTTTTATTCTGGATTGTTTCATTTGATTTTTTAATATGTTGTAATCTGCTTTGAGATTTTCTTTAGAGGGAAATAGAAATGAATAATAATAAAAAATCCCACCACATAGACAGAGGTGGCACCCATAACCTAGGTTTAAGGTGCCATGTGGTGATTAGCTTATACTGGTTATCTAACGCTGGTTGTGAGCAAGCCATCAAGCCATCATTTAGGAAAGGTTGACTACCATTACTATTTTTGTGTATGTGGGAAACACAGGGAATCTTTGAAGAATTCTTATTTTCCTTGGAACACAGCTTGAAAACCCCTGCTCCGCTAAACAAGGCTTAATTTTATTCTACAATCTTAACTAATTGCTTATTCTGCAATAAATGATGTAGTCTTTAAGGCACAACAAAACTCTTTATTATTGCTCCTTCTGCAACAGATTAACATGCCTAGCCCTCTGAAAATCTTAACCGTTAACTTCTGTGTTTGTTTGTTAAAAAGAAGTTTAAGGGAAACACTTCTTTCAAGTTCTCCATTCCCAGGAAAGTATTCATTTATTAATGATAATGCCTGTTTAAAATTTGAATGCCAAATCAAGCTGTATGTTGGAGAATAGAGCAGAAAGGGGTGGGGAGCTTTATTTTGCATTTATACTTGCTCTACCACTCTCCCTCCCTCAAACTTAAGCAATTTTAAATGGACAAAAAAGGAAGCACACTGCTTTAGGAATTCTTTCCGCATTCTGATATTTCCTGAAAGAGATATTGTCTCTTGGCTTTCAGAAACATGAATGCCTGAGGGATTTTTTTCTTTCATTACACAGCTCGTCTTGATTACTTAAGATCGGACAAGTAAGCATATTAGGAATACCAACTATTGCTAAAGTAGGTGACTTAGTGGGGGGACTTTGTAACATTGTTGCTTGATCTTTTATGCTTGCTATTCTTGTTACATCTTTGACAATTAAATGATAATTTGTTTTACATTTTATCTTCCAGAAATAAATAATCAGAAATAATCTGATACACTCAATAGAAAATAGATGTTCTGTGTTTTATTTTAAAGGTATAAAACATGCACAGTAAAGGATAATTCGGATACTGGAATAGTAGTATTAAAAAACAGTATAGTTGTCTCTTTGCCATTGTAGAATATTTTATATCTCTCCTACCTTCTATGGGATGTTTTGTTACTATGTGAATAACTTAAGGCAAGTCGTTTTTCTGCTGTGGACCTGATTTATCACTGTTGCAAATTTTTTTGCTTGGGGCATTTAAGGGAGCATTGTTTACAACTTAGCAAACTAGTTCTTATATACTCAAGGGTGATGTTACCTTTGCCATAATGCCATTTTGAGTTGGAGTCATCAGTTGCTGCCCCATTACGTTAGCAAATAGCTTTGAAAATATCATTTGTGCAACACTAGTTCAAATGAATATAGTTCAAATGTGTAGTCAGACCTTGATCTGACTTCTTCATGCGAAACAATTGCAACAAATGAAGGGGACATTAAAAACAATCAAGTTCATCCACAGTGGTTTACAGAAACCAGACCTATGTTAGGTGACCTGATAGTTTCATATGTTGCCATGGGAAGGCTACAATTGCACCTTTTGGCCTATGAATGCGAGAGGACTCCCAACAGAACTTGAGAAATTCCAAATACAGGCGTCACCCCACTTAATGCACAGTTGACTTGTGTGTGACTGTGTATCTGTGTGGCACTGGGAAATACGTACGTACCAGGAAATGGGGGAAAGTCCTCAGGGCTTGCAAGGTGACCCTCCCTGGCGCCAGACAAGTATGTCATTGAGGGCACAGAAAGCCCCCAAAAGACCAGAGGCACAGCAAGGCTTTGTTTAGGCTGCTCAGCCTCCACACCTAACAGCTGAAGCGCACATCTTCCAGCCAGCTCCAGAGCTTCAGCTGTAGATATTTCGGTCTGGATTGAAGAGAGCTGGAGAGCAGGAAAAAACGGGTGTTTAGAGGGTGACCCCCCTTTTGTGATTTTCACTTATGTGTGCAGGGATGTTTGTATAGATTCCTGCAGATTCCTGTCTGTTTACAATGTAATATTATAGTTAACATTTACTTATTGTCTTGAATCATCTGATTATGTTCTTATGACGCTGTATTTTAATCAGTGTGGCCTAGCTAGTGGTGTGCTGAGAGATCCCATGTATCCAGTTCACGCTATGCTTACCTGCAAGTGAATGTGCATACTTTGGATTACAACTACATCTGTACTTCTGTATCCTCACAGGTCTATAATCAATTGAAGTGGGGCTGGGTACATCCACATTGTGTGTGTCCCTGTGCTCTGCTATGGCCCTTCTCTGGTTTGCACCCATCTGTCTTGAGAGACTGTGGAGTGCATCTCCAGGGGTGAAGTCAAACTGCTGCATTAGCAGCACCAAATTGACCTCCCTGGGGAAGAAGCCTGGGCAGTGAGTATGGATGACTTGGACTTCCCAGATGGCAAGACCCCCTGGTCCTTGCTGATGTGATCCAAAGGAAAGTCGAGCAATAAGTTCGGCACCAGCTTGGCTGCAGGAGTTGTGGGAAGGAGGCATACAAGATGCCACCCAACTGCTTTAGGAACTGCACTCCAGATTTGGGCAGGATTTACTCCTTAGCATTTTCTTCTACCAAAGATATCTCCCAAGGCAGCAGGGGTTTGGGATCAGAGTTTTGCTTCTCCTAGATGGGCTACCTTCCTTGGGTGAAGAGCTCTACCAACCCCTCACTTCCCTTTATCTAGAGCGTGTGCAGAAACTGCCTTCTTGACCATCAGACCCGCTATTGGCCTTGTCCACTCAATTTACTAGAGCCTGTCTTTGCATGCAGGTACTATTTCCTCCGTAGTACTATCCATACATTGGGGGCATGTCTGCGGTGGGACAACTTGCCAAATGCTTGTTGCCTGTCTCCATGAGCCGCAACCCTGAATGCTCAGGATCATAGTTTATGGGGCTAGCCAGTGTGTATTTGGAAAACGGTCCTGCTGCTGCCATGCCCCTAATGTGTGGATAGCATTGGGGAGGGGGCATAGCAGGGCACCACTCATCCTTCATTGGAGGCTGAACACCTGAATAAGGCTTTACTCTAAAACAATTCCACTGATATTAAATCTCATGGAAACAAATGGAATATGCTTTCAAGAAGTAGGCTTATGATGGTGCAGTAAGCGTACCTGTCAGCTCATACTGAAAGTAAACTGCAACATCTGAACTGTGGATTTTTTCATTTCTCACTAATGTTCTCCTTGTGGCCCTTAACATGCATGATAGCAGGAAGATTAAAGTATAGGTGGTAGTTTTGCATGCTTCAGCAATCATTGACTTAAAATGTGAAAGTCTTTTTGACTAATTTTTGTATTGTTTCACTAATCAATATTTAATATGGTTTTCATAGGATATTTAACATGACACTGATATACTGGACAGGTAATTTCCATTATTTTGAAAACCTAATTTAATAGGGTGAATCCAGGTAACTGCCAGCAATGATCCCCTCTTGTGGCTGCAATCCTATACTCATTTATCTGGGAGTACATCCCATTGAACTCAATGAGATTTACTTCTGTGTAAACATGTATAGGATTGTGCTGTGTATCTCCATGTATCATAGTGTTTTGCTAAGGACTTCAATTTCTTACATTAAATTTGTAAGATTTTTGTGGTGAAAGGGCAATTGATCTTGACAGAAATCACCTTTCCAACTTAAGTGATTTGCTACCAAAGCTTAAAGGATAATATCCCCCCCCCTTTTAAGGTTCAGTAATCTCTCTTTAAAAGCTAAAGGCTGTTCGGTCTTTTGGATAGTTTTACAGTACAATGCTATATATATCTTCTTGGAAGCAAGCCCCATTGAGTTCATTGGGGATTACTTTCATGTATGTTAGCATTGGATTGCAGCCTTAAAGTACACTTGGAGCTGCTGCACATGAATTTTTTCCTACGCTGGCTTCGTGATGTGTGTGTTAATAATGATAAATATACTCTGTTGTCACATACAGTGGTGTACATGTTTATTGCACACAACAGTGGTTGGTGTAGGAGAAATATCACGTGTCAGTGGGTCCTTGAATCCTGCTTGTTAATTTCTCCTTTTCCCCGTCTTCTGTGCGTGTGTGTGTGTGTGTGTTTGCTTGCTGCCTCCTCAGCTTTAGGTATAACTTCTTGCAAGATCTGGAGGAGGGCTTGCATTTAAGCATGTCTTTTTCCTGAATAATGCATGAATTTTGCAGTCATTCTGGTGCATGAAGATGTGCAAAGGATCATTAGTATAATGAAATGCAGAATGATGATGTCCAACTGACTAAGCTGTTAACATTTTATGAACAAATAACTTCTCTAGTTCTAAAATTGTATTTTCCCCCCTCAAAGCTTTTGACGGTGCTTTATTATGTTTGTCCTCTTCCAGTTTTTGAAGGTTTTTAGTTTTGTCTAAATTGCACTGGAAACTGCATTCGGCAGGGGCATGATTTTTTCCTGTGTTTTGTTTAGCACCTTGTAGATGTAGGTGCATGATTCAGAATAAATACGAATAAATATTAAAATGATTTCTTCCTACTCTCCAAATTTGGTTTGTATCACTTGAATTGTGGCTCTTCCTTTCTTGTTGGAAATGATAAAAAAGGGCCTGTATCTAAACAGCCGGTTGTTTTCCTGATGCTGTGAAAAATGGCTTAAAGAAAGTGTTCATTTTGCAGAACGTTTTGACCATGATTAAAAGAGAAGGTTAAATTGCACCATCAGATTAAAATACATTATCTATGTTCAGTTGTTCTATGAGTGTAGTAGATCTTTTAGCCAGAGCTAGCACAAAGATGAGGAAAATCTGAGTCCCCTTGGGTCTGCTTTGAGCTTAAGAATTTTAATAATGACTAGTGGAGGGAAATTATCACTAACAGGTTGACCTTTTGGAGACATCTTCCAAACCGCTGATACCATTTCTGTTGGTTGCTAGTCACAAGAAAAGTACATGTGAAAAGGGTGTTTAGCTTATAGGAAAGGCTGTTTCAGAGGAATGCTCCTTGCTCATATCCATGTACCAAAACACAGTATCCTCAGCCTTAATTAGTAAGTCTTATTAAACAGAGTCACGTATTTTTCTGTGTTAATTTCAAGTATTATTTACACTACATGGCCTTGCAATTTGCAAAACATGCATTTGTTTTTGGCTGTAGATTTCATAACCTAGATTTTTCAAACCCCAGCAGTCTTCTAGTTGTTAGATGTACATAACAGTTCTCATTCCTAATTTGAGAGTTGCTGTATTGTCAAATCTCCCTACATCAGGGATTTCCACACAGTTGTTTTAAATGCTGCTCAAACTTCTTTGCTTAGCTTTATTGCTTTCTTCTTTGTTCTGCAAGTTCCTGGGTCTCTTTCCTGGACTGTCATTGTTTTGGAATTCTTTTTCGGGTGGGGGAAATGAATGTTGCCTTCTGGGTTGATAGTCTTTTAACCTTGGATTCAAAGTAACAATTAGCCATTGTTCTGTTATTGAAGCTAAAAACTCACATGTTAAAATTAGAGCTGGCACCAATTAAAGAAAATTTAATTGATTAACTATGAGCTATAATTGTTTAAAATTGTATACAAATAGAATTATAATTCTGAACAGTATTATTTGTCTTTAGATTATTGACACATGAATAAGACACCATTTTAGAAGAGGCATTCTTTCCCATGGGGGAAGAGGAGGAATACCTTTGTTAAAGTGTTGTCTGCCTCCCATGGTTATGTAAGTTCTTGTACTAGAACAAATTCCGCTGTCAGATGAACAGTGGCCATCTTCTTTAACTGAAAGGTTTTTAATTGAGGAAATGCTTCAGCTCTTGTTAAAATGGAATTTGAGGAGGGGAGGAAATGGAAAATGTATCTTGCTTAATAGATTCATATTAATTGTCAAAAGATTTGGATACAGTGGAGTTTCTTGGACACTGTTCCCTAAATGAAGCACAACTTGATTTTCATATGGGAGCAGTATGGTTCATGCATGGGCAAGTATGGTTGAAGGTACTGTCAGGTAATTTAAACACAGTTCAGATGACTTTTGAAATGCATAGTGATGATTTTCGAATAGAGCAAATGTTAAAAAAAGATACATTTGCAAATCCGTTTTAATATTCTTAGTCGCATTAAATGTTAAATGAATTAACTTTTTAAAGACTTTAATTTGATTATAACACAATCTTTGTGTAAGGGGTTTTATGAAAGAACAAGTTAGTAAACTGCTGCAACATTTTACTAAATATTCTACTAAATATTACCTGACTCCACCCTTCAAACATCATCTTCCTTTACTTACAGCTGGGTTTATGACTTTGCATGCATTTCATTGAACTGCAGTAGGTGTTTGATTGTTTGCTGGAAGCATTTTGGAATTCTCACTAGGTTTGCATTTCGAAGGCACTTAGTAGGCCCCTAGCCTAGAGAATGATTTTTTTTATTTATACGGTGGCTTTTTAGCTAACAATTAATGGCAGAGAATGTGGTCTCAATTCTCCTGTTTTCATATATCCGCAGCATTATTTTTTAAATAGAATCAGAATTAAATAACCTTAACTAAAAGCAGCTCTTTTTCCTCAGACAAAAACAAAATATCCCTTCCCTAAAAATGATTTAAGAATTTTGCAGGCTTAAATTTTTCCATTACAATTATTTCTTCTAAGACTAACTCATTATATAAGGCGAATTCTAATATTTAACACTTGGTTTTAGTTTATCTTAGGAACTTCTGGGAAGTTATTTTTTTGAAGTAATGCCCAC
Source organism: Podarcis tiliguerta (assembly GCF_965153285.1). Taxonomy (NCBI): domain Eukaryota; kingdom Metazoa; phylum Chordata; class Lepidosauria; order Squamata; family Lacertidae; genus Podarcis; species Podarcis tiliguerta. The sequence goes on along the minus strand of NC_139545.1, from coordinate 45,344,570 downwards.
AGAAAGTGGAAGTTGTGCCACTGCTCGCCAAGCCAAGCAGAAACGCAAATCTCACAGTCTTTCTATACGAAGAACAAACAGTTCTGAACAGGAGCGATCAGGATTGCAGAGAGAGATGTTGGAAGGCCAGGTAAATTTGGCTGGAGTTTGTGTGTATTTGTTGATTTATATTTGTTTGTTTAAATTCTCTACTTAATCCTATTAAGGCAAGTTACAATAGCTTGATAACAATCTATTGAGCAGCAAGACTAATTCCATATAATTCCAAAAAACAAAAGATCTTTTTTTCAAAAACAAAACAAAACAAAACTTGCCAAGGCAGCATGGGGGGTTTCCATACTGTGAGGAATGATGAAATGTAAAAGCCTATAACTCCTAGTTTAAAACTTGGGAATGCCTAAGCATTCAGTCCTTCACCTCATTTATCCTCAACTTATCATCCTTTTATGAATGTTCAGGTGAAACAAGGGGTGTATATGCTCAAAGCCGCATCATTGGTCTTCACTGCTGAACAGGGAATCAAGGCTGTGCCTTGGCTCAGACAGTTGTTTATGGTGTCGTCATTATTGAGGCACCTACCATTCCATGCTACTTGGTTTATGACTGAATCATGGTCAATTGTTCTTGAGAGTCCCTCGACCCTTCACAGTAGTTTTTGGGGTGGGGAGCTGGAGAAACTGAAAGAATTGGCAAAATAGCGCTCACTTCATCTAGCAGAGTGTTCTGTGACTCACTAATATTCCCCCCCCCCCAAATCAACACAACAGTGGAGATTGAAGTATGATTTAAATTTGAACTCTTCTTTGGTATAATGGGAAAATTATTTAAGGATAGATTTTGGAGTAAAATTACAGAATTGGCATTAAGATTCAAAAATGCACTAAAGCAATATAAAGCACTCCAATAATTTTTAATATTTTTTATTCTTTCAAGGATTCTAAACTACCATCATCTGTAAGAAATACACTCCTGGAACTTTTTGGCCAAATAGAAAGAGAGTTTGAAAACCTCTACATTGAAAATCTCGAATGTGAGTTGATCTTTATATAATGTATTGGAAAAATATTTGAAAAGTTGAAAGGGCATGGAAGGGCATGGAGAATATACTAGATGCATTATATTTCAGCTAATTATTCTGGTCCCCTGCCCCCATACATGATTGTGAATTAACAGCTTAGTAACAACTCTGAATGGACACTTACATTTCCCAAGTTACATATCCACCTATCACATGTGTTTGAGGTCCTAGCACTTGCACTGTCTAATTCCTTTTAACTTGATCCGTACAGTCTGTCATGTTCAGTATGCAGGTATGTGTGTGTGTGTATATATATATATATATATATATATGTATAAACAGAGCATTTGGATGTCTGATATGACTTCCTGTTTAATTCTTTATTTAACTAAGTATCAGCTACGCTTCAATATTTTAAAGCCACAGCAGTTTAATCATAAGGCAGCATAAAAATGTAACTATGCATAGCAAGGCATAATATGTTTGCCATATAAGCCCTTTACAGAATATGTAGAACTGCCTGCTTTACCCCCACCTCCATCCTTGAGTTCATCTCCACCACTGCTGACTTCATCTCCAGACCTTTGCACATTGAACACAAATCCTGAAAGGGGGAATCTACATGTTCTTGGCTGAATGTACATAGGCTCTCCCTTTCAACTCCCCCATTCTTTTTGTGATGGTTTTCTTGATGTCTGGAGGGGATGTTGAGGACAGAGCCAGCGTGGGGGGCTAACTTCATGGGTTCTTGGAATTTGTGAAGAATTATGTCTACTTTTTAGGGCTGTATAATATATAAAATTCTCCATTATTATCATTACTTGTGTTTATTGATTCAAGATTGCTGTGCCAGATATCTAGACTGGATGCTCTCTCTTTTTAAACTTGGCAAAAATATGTGAAGCTCTAATGCTGGGTTCATTGTCTTTCAATCTGGAGTGGAATTACATGCAGGAACAAGCTCTTTGGCAAGCGGTGACTTGCTGATTGTGGAAGAGAGATAGCGGTCTTTCCTTCCTGAATTTTTATTTGCATTTACTAATGGCTCTTTTGCATCAGAGTTATTCCCGTTGGAACTGTAGTTTTGAAGCAACTTCCTCATGGCAAAGCCTGCTGTGAAATTATGTCTGAATCTGATGGCTGCTGGTTTAAGATTACGCTTACTACTTGTGGTATACAGATAAACCACAGATGCAGAAAGCCCTTTTGGTAGATGGAAACTGGAGACTACTAGGCTGCACAGTTGAGACCTTGGAAATAGGGAATGTGTGATAATTTAAAAGTTGTGATTGAATGCCTATTATCTTCATTAACATTGATTTTTATGCTACTGCTAGTACGTAGAGAGATTGATACACTTAATGAACGCTTAGCAGCTGAAGGCCAAACCATTGATGGAGCTGAACTGAGCAAGGGACAGCTGAAAACAAAAGGTAAGAAGAAGGTGGACAAGTATACCTCTCTTAGTTGGCTTTTCATAACTTAAGTTGGTGATTTGTTGGAAGGGTGTTATCACAAATGTTCGAATAAAATAATGAAACAGCCTTTGAAAACTCACTCCCTTTAAATTTATTTGTCTTAACAGCCAGTCATAGTACCAGTCAGCTGTCTCAGAAATTAAAGACTACTTACAAGGCATCTACTAGCAAGGTATGAAACACACTGAACCTTTTATTTCCCTGCAGTATTTACTTGCTGGCCTAAATTTGGCAGTTTTCTGTTAAGTACTTTCTATTTGTAGACATGCTTAGTGAAGGCTAGCAAAATCGTTGGCGTATGTTTTCCGCTCCTCTGAATTGTTGCTTCAAAATAATGTAATGAACGCATTGGAAAGGAAAGGAGGTTTGCAGCAAGGGAGAGCTGTGACTGGGTTTAAAAAAACCTGTTAATAGAAGATAGAAACTAATAGCATTTTGATTGTGAGGAATTCTGTAGGAATAAAATGTAGTTAAGTTAAATAGATGTTACATCCATTTCCCCCATGAATTTTACTAATTCATGGACATCATTTTTGTTGTGTCCTCATTCAAAATGTAGATTCATAGAACAGATGCATCTTCTGATTGCAGTTACCAGTGACCTGATCGATACTTCGATCAATAGTGTGTTCTTGCCTCATGGAAGTATTACTCAGAAAGTCACATACAAACCGTTCATGCTGTTATCTTCCACAGGGCTTTCAAAATATATTGCTTTTTAGGTTCAAATGTAAACTTTTGGTGTCTGCTGTGAACAGAGCTAAATAAATATTATAAATTCCTATGGTGGCAGTGTCAAATATAGGATCAGACACATCACACTTACCCAGTGTTGATCATTAAATTACATTGAGTTTGCTAGCTGTCCCTATTTACATATTTTGCTTTCTGGCTGGTTTCTGGAACAGCTAAGGTCAAGAACACTTTCCCACCTCATGTGTTTTTTTCTGCATAAACACAGTTTGGAGTTGGTCAGCCTTTCTTCTTTCTAGGAAACTCAGAAAGCTGTTGCAAATCCAGCAGGGCTTGTAGCTTATACTCCCATCTCCACTGCTGAGTCTATGCTGAATGTTGCCCAAACCATTGCTACTTAGAGAGGTGGCCCTACTGGGAATTAGAAAAGGACTTTGATTTCAAATTTGTAGGCCCTCCCCCCATTTGGATTGGGTCAGGAATGAGCTGAAGAAAGTGTGTGGAGCACTCTTCAGTACAGAATACTTCAGGGTAGTTTTTTTTAGCTTACTTTTGATCATACTTTTTAATGCACGCTTATTAGGCAAATACAGTCAATAGATTAAAAAGTTGGTAATCGATCAGATATAATTTGAATGTGCAAACCTATGAGAAAATGCCAAGATGCTTAAATTTTATAATGAATTGTGTTTAGTGTTCATTTTCAGTTTAATTTTCATTTTCATTTGTCTTTCTACATAGTTCGCAATGTCAGTATGAATGTTGTGTGGGATGTAAATATCTCCTCCATTTTGCATTAATGTATTATTAATCTATTAAATACGAATAGCAGTTCACTTTCTTAAATAGTCATTAAAATAAAGACATTTACTATTAAGAGAGTGTGTGTTATAAATTGTTTTTCTTTTAAAGAAAGTGCTGAATACTTATCTCTTCTTACTTGCTATGTAGCGCTCAAATTCTTTCCCAGGCAAATCAGGTGGACCTCGCAACTTCAACGTGGGAAGCTGGGAAATATGGGGTGGAGACTCCTGGGTAACTGCTTTGCTTCCCAGTGTGCTAGTATGCATGCCCAGCTAAACAGTAGTGAGCGGTGGAACATGCAGAATGCCATCTTAACCAGTTTTCTTCTATGGATATCATATCTGTCAACTGTGCCCTCTTGGAGGACCTTGTGCCACCCATCCTTAACAATTTCTTGCTTTTGCTTTTGGATACTAATTGATGAGGTCAGAATCTGAAAGCCAAAAGCAGCTTTCCCCTCATTACATTCCTTTGCGACATTTGATGAAGGTGTTAGCACCAGTCTGGATTAATACAGACTGATGAGTTGATCCCAGTTAAAATAAACTAGGACATTACTTTCTTTATTAAACTGAATAAATTTGGTATAATTCTCCACACTGCTTTTCTTGGTTTTTAGGGGTTTTGTGGCCAGTGGGTGGGTGGGGAGCTTATCAAGTGTACCTAGGATTCAGCATATGCCGTGTTGCAGAGAATAAGTAGCAAAAAGACTGGTGTTTATTTTCTTATGTGACTACTATAAGGTAGAAGATGCTGCAGAAAATCTTGGGCTACTTAGTAAAGGACTAATTCAGGACTGCTGCAGCTGGAACTAAAGTCAAGCAAAGTTCAAAACCTCACAATAGCTCATATGCAATGTATTAAGCAGCGAGAATAACATTAACGAATGGAAAATCATAAAATATATAGTCTTTTCCTTGGACATACTTTTAAGAAGATTTTGTCTTTTAATGACTGGGAAGTTTATTTAAGCAAATGTGTACCCTACTCTTTTGTGTGTGATAGCAACACAGAAAACACATTGACTACAATTGTGTAATCGAGTCCTCACTTCATAAGCCAGGACATGCAGCAGCTTAGTTCATTTGCAAGCACCCCTTCCGCTCCTGCATCATTTGAGTGGGGGGAAGAAAAGCCCAAGAAAGCGCAGTTAACTACTTCAGTGATGACTTTTGCATCCTGGCTTGTTTGGAAGCCACAAACCATAGTTCCCAGCTTGCATGTAATGGGAACTTGCAGTGTTCTGGTTTCCTTCCCTGCCGGTGTGAAGGAAGAAGCTAAGGGGCTGCTTGTGTGTATATAAGGTTTAGGCATTTTCTGGCTTATTAAGTCGTGCCTTAATTACATAAGCTGGACTTTGAGTGAAACTTGTTTCTAGGTAACACTCACATCATAATAGATTCTTCTTGCCCTAACATGCCAGGTGGGAGAATCTGCATTAGATTGTTTCTGTTCTAGGCATTATCTCAACAGTTCATGGGGTTTCTATCCTGTCAGTGATGCAGAACTTTTCTCTAGAAGCAATCTCACCAGCGCTGGCAAAAGGGACCTTAATCTCAAATGCAATCTCCAAAACATGGGGGGGCGGGGGATTTTATTTTATTTTATTCTGCTCAAGGGCCACATAGCCCTGCAAGCAAACACTCTGGGAGCTGCTTGTCCAAAGCAGATTGGGCTGAAGTAAAAAGTAGATGCGTCAACCGATACCTGTGCAGGCAGTTACAGACCCCATAATGCAGTGGAAAGGGGGATATATTAATCCACAGTACAGTGACGGGCAGGAAGATTTAAATCACATTCTCGGCTCGTTGCCATGATGGGGATAACAGGGGAAAGGCATGCCAGCCAAAGATGCTTATGGCAGCAGTGGGACTAGGATGAGTTGGTTCCCCCTTTCTTCCCAAGCACTGCTGATTGCTACTGAAGATCCCATAAGAGCTGCAGCTAGAACTGCTCTTCACCTAATATTCCACATGATTCATTATTTTATTTTGCTCCCACCGCTATAGATGCCACCTCTGCCATAGTCGGGATGGCTCGACCATTCCCTCTCTTGTCCCATCTGTCTGCATGAGAACCAAGCCCATTACTAACTGGCAGGCAGCTATAGTACATCCCATGCTACTAAACTGGAAGCCCGCCTAGCAACCGACTAACTTGCACTTCATAGAAGGTGCTCATGTCTGCTGTGGCCTTGGGCCAGTTCTGCAGTGCTTGGGAGCGATAATGTCCTGCTCCACTGACACCTGGGTGGGGCATACAGCAGCATAAGTAGTAAGAAATGATTGCTAATCAATACGCTGGGTGGTCTGGGAGAAGGAAACGCACATCTATGCCTGGAACATGATTGCCATGCATAACAGACATGGAAACAAATGGGAATACATGCGCTTACTGAGGCTAGCAGCCGTTAGAACAACTGCTGGTAGCATGTGCTGCTGAGTAACAGGGTAGGTTTGCAGGAAAGCAAAGGGCAGGATCCTCAGACAAGGAGTATCAGTTGGAGATAGACCCTACTCATTATATGAGGATCTGCAGTCATCCCAATACCAGGTTTTTGTTTGTTTCTTTTGGTTGTACTTCATTTTAATGGATCAGATTTGAAAATAAATTGCCTTTCTAACTTAACATACTTTCCATATCCGTAACAGATTTGTAGAATTTTGTAGAGTAGGGCAGGAGGACTCTCCCAACTGAAATCAGCCAAAAAGGCAGGAAGAAATAATGTAAATGTCCCCCCCTAAAAAAAAATAACAAGCTGTGAGGTTATATGTATGCTTGAGTACTTTTGCTTCTTAGAATTCAAAAGCGTTAGAATATTTAGTTTCCTCAGACATTTGAAGAACTTGTGAAATCTTCCCATAATTCATTTCCTTCTGTGAGGTGAGGTCGGCGCAAGAGCCTAGTTGGACTCTTCCCCACTTCTTATTTAACAGTTGAGAGGTATCGGAGTCCTGTTGCTGTAATTCTACTGTTCCACTTCTCATGCGTAACTCCATTTTGTTTGAAGACATTTATTAAGTCTGACAACTGCATTTTAATACTGCCTTGAAAATTTTATGATTAATTCCACACTATGGTTCAAGTACTAATCTTTACCTAGTTCTGCAAGAATTAACCTGTTTCCTTTTCAATGCATCCATAGTAATTATTGCTTCTACTTGCTTTGAAACAATTCTGCTCATTAACCACTTAATTATGATTCCATCTAGGTCTCATTTCATCATTATAAAGATTAATAAAGAGGAAAAAATTGGAAAACTTTCACTACCCATAGCATTGCAGTCTTCTTCCAGGCCTTCCTGTTTTCTTTCCACCCTGAATTTAATTTAGTATATGGTTAGAACATCTTTTTCTTTTGTTTTTTAATCACTGAACAAGCCTAGGGCCATATTTGTAATAACAGAATTGGAAATAATTGAACCCCCCCCCCCCACCCCGGTTTGCTTACAAGATGGTACATGTTGCATCCAGGATTTTGGCTTAACTAGACTCTGATTACCAAATACTTTATATAACTACTTGTAATTTTAATACTGCTCCTGGAGTTCTTAACTTTTTTTAATTAAAAAGTTTAATATAGTAGGCTCCCACCATGCATTTTAATTCTCTTAATGGTTTTAATAATCTGAAATAGTTCAGAAGGCATATATACATAATATATACACTTACCTGATGGCAGGTTCCATTGAACTCTGGCTTAGACATGGATAGAACTGGCTGCACTGCAAATTTCCTGTTGGGGAAAATACATGCATGTAGCAATAAACAAACCTATGCTCAGAAGGGAGCTCACCTCTTTGAATATATTATATCCTCAGTAAGGAGTCCAACTTTCCAAGTATACTGGAATAACTCACATGTTTTGAAACACTTGCTTGTCATGTTTTCTTTCTGTCTGAAAACAGCTCTTAGAAATGCACCTAAAAACATTGACCTAGTTTGCATGTAATGCTAAGCTAAACCATGGTTTAGCGCAACAGTGGAGGCTTCTTTTAAATATAGAAGATCCCAGATAAACTCCCCCAATAAAACAGAACTAGATCAAACAACCCCCCACAAAAAACAGTCTAATAATATGAACACATCCAAGCAGGTTAAACAATTCATGGGGGAGCCTATACAACATATAGTTGAAGCTGTGTATATGATGCTCTTTGCTGCACTGTTGCTAGAAGCCGCTGTGCAGGTGTTGTGTCCACAGTGTGTGAATGAGAAAAGGAGGTAGGTAGGCTGCACCAGGTGAGGTGCTTCCCTTCTTAGCTTCCACTTCTCTCAGTGGTCTGACAGTGCAGTCAGCCTGCCTACCTACCCTACTTTCCATTGGAAGCAAGTGCCCACTCTTGCCCGTCGATTTTGCTCCTGCTCCCAGCTAAATTCTGCACTGCTCAGGCTGTATCCAGTTCTGGGAGCAACATTTTAAGGAGGGCGCTGCCCAGAGAAGGAAGATCAGGATGGTGAGAGATCAGGAAACCTAAGTCCTATGAAATACTTTCCAGTTTAAAGCACTGGGTATGTTTCCTCCCAAAAGCTGACATCTTGAGTAGATATTGCTATTTATTTTGGAAAACCAAGTCATCACTTCTTCCTATCCCTGCTTTGCAGCAGTTGTAGTTTGTTGGTGGGGAATATTAGAAGTATTATTGTAACATAAACCAACCTTTTTACACATTGGAGACTTCAATCGGCACCATGGGATTTTCTTTTAGGCTTTTATCTTCTGCCGGGGTACTGAACACCCTTATGACTTTTTGCAAAATCATTAGTTTTAATGAGCATGGGTGCAAAAGTAGGGTCTGTAAGTACATCTCGCCATCAAACCCCAGCGTGCTGTCCTTCACATCTCCTCTGCCACAGCCCCTCCATCAGCACCCCATTCACCCCTAACTCTGCTCCATATAAGTTCCCTTCCCCGTATGTCACTGAGGACCTCCCAAAGTCCTCTTGCTTGTCAAAGCAGCTGCCACTCCCTCCCATTCTGTCAGTCACATCCTTGTCCAGGTCTTCTCCCTAACCCATTCCTTTCCCCCTTAGCTGCAAACACAAGCAGACCTGCACATTTGACACACACCACACTTCTTGAAGCCTGCTCTGTGGGTTGAAATTAACTCCAGGAGAGTCTGATGCTATGCTATGCAGGAGCAGCCATTGGTGGACCAGCCTTTGTATCTTGGGGGCATTGCTTCCTGACCCTGAATTATGGTTCAGCAACTCCTGTGAAAAGTGGTTGGGGAGCTGCAGGCCATGCTAGGAACCTTTTAAAAGGGTATGACAAAGTCCCTAGGCTTCTGGTCCAATACATATTTCTGTACTTTTCTTTCTGTCTCCTGTGGCTTCTTCTGCCTTTGACCTAAACTCCCAGCATTTACCAAAATCAAGACACATAATTATGCGTTTAAGCACATAGCTCTTTCTTTGATACAAATAGTACCAAAAATTCTCTGCCCACAGGTTGGGGGTGGGTGGGGTGGTGATCTATTATTTCCTTTTTTTCTCTTCACTGTTTTTTAATGTAGCAATTGAAACTCAAAAAAGCTTTTCACCATTCCCCCCCCCCCAAAGGCATTTAACCAGAACAGCCAAGCAAAGGGATTCATCTCTAAACATTAGTTGCTTCCCACCCCCCCTAGTTTTCCCTTGTGTTGTCAATTTTCCCTTTTTGTTTTGTTTCTTGGAAAGAATGTTTCATTAACATGCAAAAGGAACTGGGCTGTGCTTCCAGGTTAATTGTTATTTCCAGTGTACTGTTAAAACCAGCTGATTTATCTCTTTATTTTGCCATTTCAAATGGCTCTTAGCTTTAGATCTTTACACAGCTCTTTCCTTCTCCCGCACCTTACCCATTTTTGGCCAGCTGAATTTAAGAAACAGACTTGTATGGCATATATAAAACATAGACGGAAGAAAAGCTAAGTGCTCCTCAGATTATACCGACCTGTTTATCAGGAGAGATGAAAGGAAAATCTGAGAGTTTGCTGCATTATGACCTCCTAAAATGCTTACACTGGGCCAAATTCTGCTCTGGCGCGCACAGTACAGTGTCCTGATTTGACACAGGACAAATTTGGTCCCATTATTTTTTAGGAGAGAACATCCTAGAGCTTATGCATCCATAAAATGTGCTACAGTTAAATGTATTTTATGTCCTGCATTTGTGAGCTGGATAGTAAACAATTGTACATCTCTTCTTGTCTCATATCTACTCTTGCTCTCCTTAGATTGTATCTAGTTTCAAAACTACGACGTCTAGAGCCATTTGCCAGCTGGTGAAAGAGTATATTGGTCATCGAGATGGGATTTGGGATGTCAGTGTCACGAAAACTCAGCCATTGGTCCTGGGGACAGCATCTGCTGGTAATACTCTTTATTTTTTGTCTCCATTTCTGTTTATGAGGGTGTCTTAAAGAGCGTACTAAACCAAACATGGCCAACTAATGACCCATGGGTGGCTTCAGATCCTGCCCCATATTTAGACCCTTAGCCCTGCCTATATCAAATGCAAAACTGCATGTTTGTGATTCAGAGGGTTGCCTATTGGATTCTTTAGTCGGTGGGACCAGATCTTCTCCAACCAAACTGTACACATGTGGAGAAACTCTCACCACCACCCTAGATTTGGTCGTCCCCCCCCCCCCCCGACTGAAAGAGACCGCTCTCATTACTCTAAATCAGTGTTTCCCAAACTTGGGCCTCCAGCTGTTTTTGGACTACAATTCCCAGCATCCCTGACCACTGGTCCTGCTATCTAGGAATGATGGGAGTTGTAGTCCAAAAACAGCTGGAGACCCAAGTTTGGGAAACACTGTTCCAAATCAGGGCATGCTTTCAGACTAGCATTTGACTTTTGTGTTAATCAAATCCTATATATGGCCCCATTATGGTTTTGATCTCAGTTTTTTTTGGTTGCATTTATACTTTTTTGTTTTGCTATTCATCAGTGTGGTTTTACTGAGAACATTTACACAAAAAGTAAAGGTACCTGCTTTGCCCCATTTTAAAAATCTGTATTTATTTTACATTCTGACATCCCACCATCATGCAATGTCGTTCCCAGGAGGTCTCCCATCCAGGCACTAACCAGACTCAGACCTGCTTAGCTTCAGCAAGGTGGTGGTCTCAACTGACTTCAAGTCATACCTTGGGACAGTATCTTTATTAGGCTAAGCAAAATGTCACAAAAATAGTGTACCTCAGGCTTTAAGAGGGAACAGTTCGGAAGAGGTAGTGGACATCTAAATGCAGGTGCTATGCAGGTGTCAGGTTTCTCTTGTTACATTCTCTTCTTTATTTTTTCCCTTTCAGGTTTGTCTTTCACCTCCTTTTCTTTGCCTACCCACTATTGACCCCAAAACCAAACTTTAGAAATATGACCTAATTTCTGTTATCCGTTTCAAGACCTATCTGTGCTTCCATTGCTGAAAGATTATCCTGCTAAGGACACTTCTTGTATTGGGACTAGTAATAATCCCATAGAATTTGAAATACGCTGGCAGCTATTTGAACCAGGGGCCGTAAATGTGCATATAACGGCAATATAACTTTTTATCTTTGAAAGAGAGGATAAATGAGGAATCTGAGATACACTAGCACCATCTGCTGGACATTAAAGAGAGCTGGAGGGTATGATTCAGAGAAATTGGTGACCTGCACATGGTCAAGAAAGTACAGCTAACTTCCTTGCCAGCACCTCCAAATTCACTAAGGCTGCTTCAGACATGCATGCTCATTGCTTGATGACTGCAAAATTGGGTGGTGGTTCAGGCCTCTCTCACTTGTTTTCTCTCCCCTGCCCCTTGGTCCCCATGAGCAGGGGGGAAACATCCCCTTCCTCTTCCACATGCCCCCTTTACCATACTTGCAGTCTTCTAGTGTCCCAGACATTGGGGAATGTATGTCTGCAGCAGGGATCCTGCTGCACTTGAGTAAGCTTTCTGTGTAATTGGAAACCCCGAGTAGGGCTTTTCATGTGTGAATAAGCCATCATAGATAGAACAGCACAGGGAAGTTAAAGGTAAAGGTACCCCTGTCCGTACGGGCCAGTCTTGACAGACTCTAGGGTTGTGCGCCCATCTCACTCAAGAGGCCGGGGGCCAGCGCTGTCCGAAGACACTTCCGGGTCACGTGGCCAGCGTGACAAAGCCGCATCTGGCGAGCCAGTGCAGCACACGGAAACGCCGTTTACCTTCCCGCCAGTAAGCGGTCCCTATTTATCTACTTGCACCCGGGGGTGCTTTCGAACTGCTAGGTTGGCAGGCGCTGGGACCGAGCAATGGGAGCGCACCCCGCCGCGGGGATTCGAACCGCTGACCTTTCGATCGACAAGTCCTAGGCGCTGAGGCTTTTACCCACAGCGCCACCCGCGCCCCCACAGGGAAGTTAGGACACATTAAAATCAGTGTTTTTCTGTGCAGCCAATAGGCATTCTGCTGTGAGTATTGAGGCAAGGAGAAATCAAATAATGGGCATGCGTGTGTGAACGAGCCTGAACTACAAACTGCCTCCACTTACTGTAGAAGTTTTCTTCCTACTGAGAGCCACAGGAACAGGGCTCCCCCGAAATGCATTTTCTCTGACTTATAACTGTACGTACAACTTCCAACTTCCTTTGTTGTCAAGCTCAACATACAGGGGCATACTTTTCCTAGCACGTGTCTCACTGGTAGCCGTATGCTTTGTTACCTGTCACTATAATTCTGCAGGGCCTCCATTGCCTAAATTAAAGCATTTTCCTTTCATTTTCCTTCACTTTTAATTCTGACAGACCACACTGCTTTGCTTTGGAGCATAGAAACAGGGAAGTGCCTTGTGAAATACGGTGGGCATGCTGGATCAGGTGAGATGAAATCCCTGCTGTTAAACAGGAATGTCAGAAAAATAACTTTATGTATAATTTCTTCCAGCAATGGCATGTATAGATGTATGGTTTTAGTATGCAAAAGCCACTGGGTTGAATCCAATTGTTCCCTTCTGCGAACTGAAGGAGTTCTTCAATTTGCAGAAAAGTGTTTTGTATGGCAGAGGCTTCCACTAATTTCTGCCAATTTCCCCTTTCCCCATTGCATTCTTTTGTGCCACCTTTCACCATATTCTGTAGGCTTTCTCAAACCCCCCCCCCCCAGGAGATATTTTTGGGGAGAAGGATGAGGAACATTTCCTCCTCTTTCATTGGTGAGGTTGTCCCTTTGATGAACGTACGTGCACCGTGGGATTCAACCTAGTTTCTTAAGATGGTTTGAACCAAAGAGAAGCATATTAATAGTCAAAGGGAAAACTTGAAACACAGTGGTTATAGTTTGAACATTTCCATAAAATGCAATGGAGCAAGCAAGAAATAACAATATAAATGTTTGGCTGCTAAACGTGCTTTCAGATTTCAAACTTGATAGTTGTTGTGTAACTCTATTGAAATTCTCACAAAGATCAGATTCATTTTACCCATTACACAGACTGAGATGGTAGAATTCTGAACAGTACCACTTCAGAATGAAAGTGGGAGATGTCAGGTTTCTGAATGCTCCATGTAGAAAGGTCACTGCTTGTAGTGAGCTAGTGCACTCAGTCTATTTCCATTGATGTGCTAGCTAAATTGGATATGGGGAGTTCTTTTTTTGTTGTTGCATTTTTGCATGAGGGATCATTTCCCCTCTCCTTCCCTTGCAGTGTAAAGCAGAAAAATCTGGAATTGTGCTAACTCAGTTTGCATAATTTGTAGAATACCTCTTACTGGATCCGACAAGCACCATTCTTCTTGCTGGAAATCTTTGCTCTGGAATTTTCTACAAGAACATTCCCCACCATTAGTCCTCTTGCTTCTGGGATATCACTAGAATCACCGGAGTTCTATCTTTAAATTATTCCTTACCCCACAATGACACTAGACACCGATCAAACTGCAAGCTTATATTTTAACTCCTAGGTTCTGAAATGACTAAAGTACATCCCAGCCCTTCTGAACCACTGAACACATCTTAAAGCACAGTGGAGGTCCAGATGTGCCCCCTGCCCCTAGGTTTAGCTACATGTACAGTGTGGACTTCCTGTGGATTGGTTGGTCATAATAATTGTGGTGTTGTTTTTCTTAAAAACAGTAAATTCCATAAAGTTTCATCCGACGGAACAAGTGGCTCTTACAGGTATGTAATTATCTTGGGCTCCCAGAATAATATTCACAATACCCTTAGGAATGAATGGCCGTTTACCACTTGCTTCATGTGTGTGTTTGCTGATTACAGTGGTACCTCGGGTTACATACGCTTCAGGTTACAGACGCTTCGGGTTACAGACTCTGCTAACCCGAAAATAGTGCTTCAGGTTAAGAACTTTGCTTCAGGATATGAACAGAAATCTTGCTCCGGCAGCACGGCAGCAGCAGGAGGCCCCATTAGCTAAAGTGGTGCTTCAGGTTAAGAACAGTTTCAGGTTAAGAACGGACTTCCGGAACGAATTAAGTACTTAACCCGAGGTACCACTGTACCTCTGTCAGGTTAGTACTGTATAGGAAGCTGCCTAATACCAAGTCGGACTATTCACATCCTAAGAGCAGCTTTGTTGGATAACACTAAAGGCCTATTTGACCCTGCAGCTTGTTCCCAGAGTGCTGGGAAACGCACAAGTAGGGCATGAGGACAATAGCCCTTTCCAGTGCTTGTGATTTTGTAGGTAGCATAAGGCTATCATGACTATTAGCCATCGACGGCCTGGTCCTCCATAAATTTGTCTAATTCCCTTTAAAAGCATCTAACTTGGTGGCTGTCACCATGTCTCGTTGCAGTGAATCCCACAGTTTAGCTTTGTGCCATGTGAAGATGTACTGTCTTTCCTGAATCCCCCCTCCATTCCGCTTCATCAGTTCACCTAACTCGTTGTCTACTCTGCATGGAATATCGTTGGCTCTCTGGGTTACAAACAGGAATATTTTCCCATCCTGCTCAGAGATGCCTGAGATTGAACCCAGGAATAAAAATGTGTGCTCTACCTCTGAGCATCTTCTCCAGAGCATTCTGTTGTCCTGACTCACTCACCTTAACAAGGTTTTATTTCTCTTTTCTTTGGCCATGCTCTATTTAAATATGCCTGTGTATGAGAGATGGGGTGCTTGCACTTTTATCTGTTGACTTAAAGGTAATTAACTTTGGGGTCAAAAAGGAAGAAGCTGCAGAATTTTTAAAATTCTGTAATCTGTGTGTATTATAGGCATTTACAGGTCATCCCGTACCCTACCTCCCAAGGAGTGATGCAATTATGTTTTGGCCGCGTAGACGACATAAAATTGTTTACAATGCCATTAAGGAGGGAGGGAAGGGATGTTGGAAGCTTTCTTGAACTTGCACACACATTAAAACTTGCATTGGAATGCAGCAGCAATAAAGACTGATACTGAGGAGGGGTGAATGTTTATTTGTTTGTTTGTTTATATAAAACTTGTATAGCCTCTTAACTGTAAATAAAACCTCTAAGTGGTTTACCAAAAAATTCTCTCAATAAGTGCAAATTATTTATATGTATGACTAGGTGTTAAAATGTATATGTGTGTTTGTGTGTGTGTGTGTAAATTGACCATGCTGGCTTCATTCTCTTTGCTTAATTGAACATTGTATAGTCCCCAAATAATGGAACATTTAATTTAGGCTGAACGTTAACTAAGTGGTCAGCAGCAGTATTTGTTCAAAAGTAAGTATTATTTATGCATAAGTAACTTAGGCATTTGAGTCAAAATGGTAAAAATGCAATGACCTTAACACTGATCCTCTTTGGTTTGAAGCAGTGAGAACAAGTTCAAGCTTTCCTTCTCTCACTTCTTACCTGGGTTCCTCAAACAACATTTGACCTGGATGTGCAAACCAGCAAATTACAGTTTGAGCAAGCCAGTTTGGTAAACTAGGAACAAACCATTGTTTGAAACTTCAGTTTGGAGAGATTGCTTCAAACTATTTGCCTGTTCATACATTTTGGTAAACCATGGTTTGAGGAAACCAAGAGGTTTTGCATCAAGGACGGGAGAAAAGGAAAGGGGACTGGTGGGACAGGAAGCACTCTACCTCACAACTTGTTCCAAATCCTCTGTACCATAGTTTAGTGGATCGGGAGCGTGACATCTGAATTATGTACTATATTTCCATATTCTTTCAACTTTCTCTGCAGCTTCAGGAGATCAGACAGCTCATATCTGGAGGTACATGGTGCAGTTACCCACACCTCAGCCTACCGCAGACTGTAATGTAAGTGATTTAACTCCAATTTGATGCAGGATATTGAAGAAAAGTTTTATGCTGCATTTTAAAACTTTGCAATAGTATATTAACCTATTTGAGAATATGCATCCTTTAAAACAATTGGTGATTATTATTTCCCTACTTAGCATTTTGCTGATTGAATTTTTCATTGCTGCTACATGTTTTTGGCGCACCATCGTCTAGGTGGACTGTGTCATAAAGTCCTTCAGCCTCACCCTGCAGCTCTGCTCAGGTGGCTGTTATTGATAGCTTCAGTGGAAGCTAGTTGGTATGTTACCTCTGCCCTTAGAAGCTCAGTATTAACACTACTAACAGGCACTGTTAATAATGCTCCCCTTAGCATTCACAGCCACTCTGTAGTTCATCCACCAGCTATGTTGCTTGCAGTCAGTTCCTCATGCAACACAGGGGGACATGCCCATCACTATACTACTGCAGGGCATGACTGTATGGAAACACTGTTTAATCAAGATTTGCATAAGATCTTCAAGGAAAATATATTGACAACACCAGGAGGACCACAGCTTCCTCATACCTGTTTCAGAAGACATTTTAAAAAACCCTACTGCTGATGTGCAAATTTATCTCAAAAGGCCCCAAACAAATTTACAATCTGAAAAGAGAGAATATTTTCATTTATTTACCTGGGAGTAAATATCACTCGAGGGACGCGGGTGGCGCTGTGGGTTAAACCACAGAGCCTAGGACTTGCAGATCAGAAGGTGGGCAGTTCGAATCCCCAGCAGTTCAAAAGCACATCAAAGTGCAAGTAGATAAATAGGTACCGCTCTGGTGGGATGGTAAACGGTGTTTCCATGTGCTGCTCTGGTTCGCCAGAAGCGGCTTAGTCATGCTGGCCATATGACCAGCTGTACGCTGGCTCCCTCGGCCAATAAAGCGAGATGAGCGCCGCAACCCCAGAGTCGGTCACGACTGGACCTAATGGTCAGGGGTCCCTTTACCTTTAAATATCACTCAGCATTGAACTTTACTTCCTATATCCCATGTCTTCTTCAAGTATCTCCTCTTTTGTTGTTGAGACTATGCTAATAGGGACACTCTCAACAGCTCAGCTATCCTTTGCCTCATGGAATCTGACTCACTAGCTCTCTCCCAGATTACCTGCTTTGGGCATTATATTGCACAGTGGGAATCCCAGTAGCAGAAACCCTTGTGTTTGTGATAGATTAATCCCGCATTAAGGATCATGGAAGCCACATTCAACTTGGGCAGTTTTAATACATGTTAAATATTTTCAAAATTAACAGCAAATGTCTGGAGAAGATGAAGTTGAGTTCTCTGATAAAGATGAACCTGAAGGAGATGGAGATGGTTCTAGTGATTGTCCCACCATCCGGGCTCCTTTAACTCTCCTAAAAAGCCACCAAGGTGTAGTCATAGCAGCTGATTGGCTAGTTGGAGGGAAGCAAGCTGTGACAGCTTCATGGGATAGAACAGCAAACCTGTATGATGTGGAGACATCTGAACTGGTGCACTCTCTGACAGGTACCTCTTTGTGTGGAAGTTTCATTTTTGTCCATTTGTTTCAGAGGCTGATTGTGGGTTCTAGGCTGCCACTGTTAATGTGGCACTTAGAAATTCAAACTTCCGGGCAAGGAAGAGTAACCCCCATCGTTTATTATGAATGTGAGATTCCTCTGTACTCTGTGTTGCCCCGTTTCTTCTTTGAACTTCCATGTTTCTCTTCTCCCGAAGGGTCAGTGTGCAATCTGAAAACAGACTCCCAAGGGGGGGAGTAGAATATATTTCTAGCACTTTAACTGTTTACAAAGGGGTTGCTTTTCTGTTGTGATCGGGCAGTTTAGTTGCCTTTAATAACAGATATGTGAAGCAGAAATGGCCAGATTGTTGCTTTATTCATACAAAATGTATATCAGTTAAAATTTTTAAATGAGATATTTGTCACAAAACATGGCCATTCTGTTTATGTAGCTTTCTCCTATAGCTATTTTCCACCTGCTGTACTAGCCACAGAAGCTTAATATATCATGGATTATCATCAGATGTGCAACCAAAGCCTTCAATTAACTAGACATAAGAAATGAAACACGTGTAATGTGGTTATGATTATTGGACCAGTTTCTGCCCAGTGAAGAGTTTTGTGGAATTTGGTTCAGTTTTAATTAAGAGGTTCTTTCCTACATATGGTCATATTACCAAGTTACCTAGGTGGGGTTTTTCCGCCACTTTCACCCTATAGACCAGTGACATCTAGATTGTTTTTCCTAAACTATTTTGCATCTGTAGGCACTGGGCGTGGTATAACTTGTGTGCAGCTGCTCTGTCGCCAGTGGCAAGCTATAATGTGGCAGTTGTGTGTTGATTAGTAGGAGATTAAACTGCAGTGTCTGACCAAACTGTGGGAGGCAGTGGAAGACAGGAGTGCCTGGCGTGCTCTGGTCCATGGGGTCACGAAGAGTTGGACACGACTAAATGACTAAACAACAACAACAACAACAAAACTGCAGTGTGTACCTAAAGTAGAGGGATGAACTAGATGATTTGTGGCTCCTTGCAGCCCTGTGATTTTGCAGCTCTAAGCATAGGCCTTAAATTTTATATTCAGTCAATGTAAACAGCTGCTGCAAGTCAGCTTTGACGACAATTTGTCTAAGCCACAAAGAACTCAACATGCAAAGAGCAGACTAACTTGTCTGACATTTCTGGTCACAGCTTTTCAACAACGTGGGCAAGTCAGGCACTACTTTAGATGCAGAATTTTCTAGTGCATCTGCCTCAAACATGAACCTGCACTTTTGAAGAAGGCACACCAAGATAGTTTAGCGGGTTGTTGGCCAGGTGATATTTCCCTATTCAGAGTAGCTTCCTTGCCCTTCTTATCTCTGCATGGTTAATCAAGGAGTCAGGCTGTCTGTTTTTGTTTTGGTGCTTAGCAGATCTTTGTAGAGTAAACTGTATTCAGTATTGCCGAGGAATAGTAAAATGTTGGAACTATATGCTCTTAAATGCATTCCTTTAGATGAAATGAGGAGCCAAAGCAAAAGAATTGTGTGTCTGATGTTTTTCCTCCCTAGTGTTTGTGGAATTGAAAGGTCATGCATTCTCAATGCCTTAATATTTTCATCTGTGGTTGTAGGACACGACCAAGAACTTACACATTGTTGCACACATCCCACCCAACGTCTTGTGGTGACCTCCTCACGAGACACGACTTTCCGTCTGTGGGATTTCAGAGACCCTTCTATCCATTCTGTGAATGTCTTTCAGGGCCATACAGAGTAAGTGACAGCAGTTTCTTAATGTTTTTAAGCGGGAGGCTGGTTGCGTTGGGCTACTTGTACAAGACACTTACTTTCTTTTTTAGAATTATTTTTATTATTTTTCCAAATTATTTCAAATCGAACCAAATTACTTTAATGCAGTTTCTTAAAATCAGGTTTCCCTCTCCTTACAAACAGCACCTGTGTTATGTCTTATAAATATAAAATCCAGTTCATGTGTGTAGTCCTTCATATATATTTTTGTTCCAGACCTGGTGTGCTGAGAGAGTTATTATCCTCCATTGTTCAATTCTTTGCAGTGTTTATCTGGATGAACTTGTACCAAATACTTTCAGGTTTTAACAGTAATCATTTTGAGATGTCCTCTTATCAAAACTCTTTTCTCCCACCCCAATTAAAACTTTGTTAGTGCCAAGGAGAATTAAGATAAGATACCCATCTTCTTATTGCAGTGAATGAGACTTCAAGAGGCTGCATTGAAAAACTGTAGCTATGCTGCATTATGGAAAAGGGTAGCACCATTAGACAATGGGCTGGTATTCCAGCAGCAGCCCCCATTGCACCTTGAAGGCTCCTGGAAAAGTCCTGCCACCCCAGGGCAGGTGTGAGGAACCTGCGGCCATCCCCATTGGGGGATGTTGGAGCAGCCCTGTTCTTCTAGCGCAGAACTTGGGAATCTGTGGCTCTTCAGATGTTGTTGGACTGTGACTCTTAATAGTTTCAGCCAGCATGGCCTGTGGTCATGGATGATGGCAGTTGCAGATGAACAAAATCTGGAGGTCCATAGGTTTTCCATTCCTGGCCTAGGGCCTGTCCAGTATTATAGCAGAAGAATTTAACAGAAGGTTTAGTAGAGACTAGGGATGCTCATATGTAGTTGATCTTGTTTGAAGTATTTATATTCTGCTTTTCATTTAAAATGATTGCACAGCAGTTTAAAAAACAAAATACAGTATATAAAACATCATAATAGGATTCTGCTCAATATACCCGCCCCCCTCACTCAATCCCAGACTTGTGCGGTAGTAGGGATCTCTGGACTCCTTTAAAGGTCAAATGGTGTTTTCCTAGGTCAGCTGCCATAATCTGCTGATGAGTGCTTATCCTGGATTTTGGCAGTCCCTCAGATAGAGGCAACGGGGACAGATCTACATGAGTCTGCTCAATTTCCGAGGGATAATGTGGCAATCTTAATGTTGCAGTGTGTGCTGCGACTTAGGTTCAGGTTACCATGTAGCAAGCAGTCAGAAGCATATTAAAAAAATTTTTTTTGAAGATCATAATGATCCTCCCCAGATAAAAAAAGAGGAAAGTGTTGGAACTGCTCAAATTTCAGCTGGAAGATACTATCAAAACAAGGAGCACATGGTATGCAAAAGCCCTGCAATAATTATTCACAGTAGTAGCAACAAAGGATTGAGGTTAAATGTCAAGTGAGTTGCCAGGGCTCACTTACAATGGGGTGGTTGGCAGGAAGACTAGAAGTAAAGGCAGTAGAATCACATGTCCTGTGGTGTTCTTCAAAGTCCATGAAGGATGTAACATTCAGAAGCATAAACCTTAGAAGTGTGGGATCCACCCATTGACTCTCAGCATGCCACAGGTCAGCACAAGTAATTGACTAATCTGATGTCCTGCTTTTCCTTTAGAGAGTTCAGATGAGCTTGCCTGGGTCTCCCACTGGTCTTCTATACAGGCACTGTACAAGTTGTAGCAAGAATATTACTTTGTGCAGGCTGCCTTAAAGAACTGGTGCTGAAAGATCTACAGTAATTACATTTTTGATTTTAGGCTTAATTCAAAGGGCTGTTTTTGACCCTACACAGCTTAGTTCCCACTTGGAGAGTATGCGGAAGACAGCCCTGGGTTGTTTGACCCTTTAACTAGTTCTCTTTTTCTCTCCCATAAAAACCACACTCTCTTTTAAAGTGTGCTTGCAGTTGCAGATTAAATATACAGTGCAGGTGGATGCTTCTTAAGTTGCTCTGACTGTTAAGACTGTTCTCCTAAGTGCTATAACTGTACCAACTGCCACAGAGTGTATGACAGCTCTTGCAGTTAACCCATTTCATGTGCATTTTGGATGCTAATGTCCCACAGATCATGCCTATCAGCAGGAAGCTTGTATAACCCCACCTCCCACATCTTAAGATTGTCCAGATAAATTCTCTCTGCAATCTGAACTGTGGTGCCTGGCCATGCAGGAGCCTTCTTGGTGGTGGTGCCCAACATACCTTCCCAGGAAGTTTCACCAGCTCCTCTGTCTTTATGACCTTCAAGTGACAGGTGGACACCTTGTTTCAATAAGCTTTTAGCTGAACTGGGTTATGCGCTAGAGTCCTATATCCCTGTTAATTGTTTTTATTTTGTATGTAATATATAATTGCATGTTCCTGTAAACTGTCAGCCTTGCTGTAGAATGGCATTTAAACTTACTGAATAATAATAAATAGTTTAAGGAATGAGAGGTGTCAACATTTCTAGGCATCTGCTTTAGATGAAAAAGCTAGGCTCCCCCCCCCCCCCACCTGTAGTTTTTAGTGCTGCTTAAATTAAAAAGCTGCTTTGTTAGCACTGTAATTAGCTGTGTAATTACCTTTCGGACAAATTGAATTCCATAATGGCAACTTTTGACACCAAGAAATAGAGGTGAACGCATTAAAAACAACCCCTTTCTCTCATAATTTTCCGTCTATTACCAGTCTATTAGCATCCCACAAATGTGCTAGAGTTTCCTAGCAGGTCTAGCCATAAGTAAGGAGTACTGCAGATCTCCATATACATAATTTCTTTTTCTTTTTAGTTAGCCGCATCATCTAGCCAATGTGGATTTTTGCTTGTAGTGAGGGAGGCATCCACTGATCAGTGCTGAGCATGCAACCCACAAGTTAGTTGTACAGTGGTTATCTGTAAAGTGGAGTTTCGGATAGTCAAAACATAGCATTGGCCCTTATTTGGAAGGTCCCTCTGGAGTCAGTTTACTGTTTGACACTTTGGCAAGGGTCAGCATGAGTATTGGGAAGGAGGATCATATCCTTGGTGTCAATTAAATGTCCCTTGTGCTGTCAGATAGCTGGGAACCATGGGCATCAAACCATTATTTAGTACACTACAGACAATGTTGTTGATTGAGACCAGCATATGGTCCCGGAAGACTCCTTAACAGAACCTTAAGAACCTACAGAGAGTTGTCCTCTTTGCCTTGATTCTTCAGACCCAGTCTACCTTTGGTGAAGTTCTGGGGAGCATGGACTTTAATCAGAAGACCATTGAAGACCTAGCCTCTTCACCTGAAAGAACCAACAGTGGTTAGGGCATTTTCCTGAACTTGTGACAAGGATTCTAAAGCTCCGTTTCATTGTAAACATAGTTTTCCAGTTTTTGTGGCTTCTAAGGGGAATTTCTATGTAAAACATAATTGAGAATACTCAATAAAAAAGGTGTTAGTATGTTAAGAGGTTGATAGGATTCCTGCATTGCAGGAGGTTGGACTTGATGACCCTCAGCGTCCCTTCCAACTCCACAATTCTATAATTTTGTGAATACTTCCATTAGTAGAAATGAATTTTTATGCTAACAAGTATCTTTGTGCCTAACTTTCAAATTTATCAAAGCTCTCCACCTCTCTTACAACTGCCTACTTGCGTTGCCTACTTTAGCTTTGTGTGCTGTGAACACTATTAATGTCAGTGCTTTAAACTTTCTGCCTAGGATATTCTACACGGCTTAAGAGAGGGACTGTGAGAGTAATGGATTGTGTGCTGTGTGTACTGTCTTCAGAAACCACCCAGGTTACTATATTTTTCGCTCTATAACACGCACCTGACCATAACACGCACGTAGTTTTTAGAGGAGGAAAACAAGAAAAAAAAAATATTCTAAACGAAACAGTGGATGTATGATTTTTGTGGTTCATGCTGTGGCCACAGACATGTGATCTGACAGTGAGTTTGGGGTAGCCCAATGCAAAAATCCCGAGGATCCATGTGGATCCATGTTTGTAACCACGTTTTTGCACCACTGCAGCCCCAGGCAACAGTGGGTGCATGATTTTTTTGGTGCAAACTGTAGCCATGGACAAACTATGTGATCTGATGGTGAATTTGGGGTGACCCAGTGCAAAAATCCTGAGGATCCATGTGGATCTGTGCTTTGTAACCACGTTTTAAGTGGGGAGGGAAGGAAAAGCACTCAAGGGACAAGGAACACGCGTGGGGTGGGTGGAGAAGGATGCTGCTAATAATGCAGAAGAGGGGTTTAAGGGGAGAAGGCTCCTCTCCTCTCCCGCTTTGCTCCTTTAAAGCAAGCAGGCTCTGCTTCTCTCCCTCCCCCCCCCCCCCCCGCTAGTGCTATTTAGCGAGCTGAGTGGGGAGGAGAGAGGGACAGAGAGCCTCTTGCTTTAAAGGAGCCAACCGCACTTGTGTAAGCGGCTCCTCTCCTCTCCTGCTTTGCTCCTTTAAAGAAGCAGGCTCTCTGTCTCTCTCTCCTCCCCACTCAGTGGCTCTTTGCTGTTTCAAAGCGAGCCACGGAGGAGGGAAACATTCGCTCCGTAACACGCACAGACATTTCCCCTTACTTTCTAGGAGGAAAAAAATGTGGAGCAAAAACTATGGTAACTCTTTAAGGTTCTCTAGAAATGGCAGGCTAAAAATGAGATTTAGCATGTGAAGCTGGAAAATAACATTTGTAGCAAAGACTCAAAAGCTGGTTTCCTTAGAAGCTACAAGTGATTATAAGCAACTGATTATGTCGGTGCTCCAAAAGTGTTCTCTCCCCCCTGCCCCGATCAGATGAAATTCCTACTTGAAAAGCACAGCTTGTTGCATTTTTTGAGCTAGTAACATCAAAATTCCCTCCAGTGATTCCAGTAAAGTGGAAGCTACCGAGGAAACAATTTGTATTGTATGCATGATCAAGATACTAGATGTATACAGGACAAACACTTTTTTATGGATTGGCAGCCTAGCGATATTTGGTATCACCTGAAGGAATAGTTTGACAGTAACTTTAGTGATCGTTTATCTCCAGACAACATTCTTTCATTTTGTTCGTGGCTGTCTGCTTCTTTATCTGTAGCCCACTATATCAACGAATTAGGAATTTGCCTTTAAACAGGGAGTAGTCATGTTAGTCTACAAGCGAAAAGTCCTACACACCATCCTCATGATTCAGATATACATCCTCATGTTTATCTTTCTCTTCATCTGTTATCACTTGATGGTGTACAGCTCAGTGTGTACGTAGGCACTCTGAAAACTTTTGTAACAAGCTTTAGCTCTTGGGGTCAGGAAGACCTTTGGTGGAAATAAACACTAGATTGCCTAGTTGAGTTATTTCCTCCCGTGATGGCTGGAACATGTACACTTGAGGCTTGCTCTCATCCCAGGCAGAATCCAGGGTCAAGTAACAACTGAGCTTGCTTATGTTTACGTGCTACATGGTAGTTGATTCACACCCAAAGATGCTATATAGAAGACAGGTTCATAAGTTTTCTTTGAGCCTCTCCAGGGTGCAATAACACAGCACATTCAATAGGTCTCTATTTTCAAACTAAATTTATGAAATTAGTTGTAACTCTTTTAAAAGTTTTTATAATGAAGGAACATCCTTTTAATTAAAGATGCATCTCTTCATTCTAAAGGGATAGTTCCGTTAGATAGTAAAGATCTATCGGTTTTTACATATATTGGATATATCTATATCTCTTTTATATATATATCATTTTTTATTAAGTTTTACACAAATATCTCCAATGATACAAATTCCCAATTGACATATTTTCAGTTTTAGGACTTCCCTCAACTTCTCTGACAATCATCCGTATTTAAAATTTTGTCTACGCATTCCTCAAACTTAGTATCGCCTTTTTTTAAAAAAAAAATCTTAATAGCCTTATTTACATTTTTGCAATATTCCTTATTTTCTTCACAAAGCTTCTTTAAAACCAACTAGCGTTGTTTGCTCATCACATACACTCTTCAAATATTCCGAAAATTTTTTCCAGTCCTCAATGAACTTGTGATCTCGTGGATATCTAATTTTCCCGGTTAACTTATCCAGTTGTGCATAGTCCGTTAGCTTCATTCTCCATTCCTCCAGAGTTGGTAGTTCTTCCTGCTTCCATTTTTGGGCTATTAATATTCTTGCTGCTGTTATCGCGTACTGAAAGAGTTCACAGTCCTTTTTGTTTGGATATATCTGTATCTCTAATTGATTAGATCCCTTCCGCAAATGGGTGGCACTTCCCAGTGACAGAAGCACTGTTTCACACCTCATGTAGAAAAGTAAAACTAAAGACAAAGAATCTAGCACAAGTGGAAGCTGAACTTGCCTGTGTCAATCTTGCACTGTGAAGCCTCGTGTTGAGTATTTGCAGAGGAGCTTTTGCTTCCTCACAGTTCTTTGGATCCAGTCTGATTATTCTGTGCCTATTTACTCCATTTTAATGTGTGTGCATATATATTTTCTGTTGTAAAAAAAGCAGATAACACAAAATATGTTTGGTACATTAAAAAAAACACCTAAGTGATCTATGGGACCCTTAGGTGCTTTCATCCAGTTTCTTCTGTGAAATTGTGCAGTTTTCTTTGTTCTGAAAGATAGGGCTGGCATGTTTGCTGCCCCAGACAAGTGGGAAACCGCAAAATTTCAAGCTTTTGATTTACAGATTTACAGATGCAACCTATGCTTCTACAGCTGTGGTTTAAAATTAGTTAACCAATCTGGGTTGAATAATCTGGATGTGTTCCAGCAGATGGCGCCTTAATTCTGTTTTTAAACCTGAAAAACACTATCTTTAACATTTCAGGCATACGCAGTTTCTATAAAGAATGGGAAGCTTAGCTATGTAGACTATAAAACAAAGCAGTTTGCGGTTTAGTTTTTTAAAATTTAAGTTACAAGGTTTTTTTTCAGTAAGATTTTTCGGGTGCCTTAGCTTAAATTTGTATGTTTTAGAAACACATATTTTTTCCCTCTAGATAAGAAAGATCAGCATGAAGGATTAAGTGCAGGTAGAAAATGTTTGTTTCTGTGGCTTGGTGACACTTGATGTAAGAAAGTGATGGTTGGAAACTTCCACATGATACTGGTGTATGTAGTACTTCAGGATTAAAATATAAAACAAGGCTTGACATGGCAAGTTTTTCAACACTGGATAATAAGAGGGTGTTTGCAAGGGAGAGTGTGACTAAGGCTAAGAAAATTCAGCTGTGTTTATTCTTGCTAGAAAATAAGGATACCAGGATGAGATTCTGTTTTTTAAAAATACATCTTACTAATGCATGTTTACTAAGAAAGGACCAAAACTGGAATCAGAATTTGCATTGCAATCCTAAACATTTCTAATCAGAAGTAAGTCCTATTGAATTCAGTGGGGCTTATTTCCAGTTAAGTGTGGTTATGATTGCAGGCTTAGTTGCTTTGAAAAGGGAAATTCATACATAAGCTTCTGCAAACATTTTAACATTGTAGGCCAGGAAGCTTGTACACGGTAGAGAAATGCAAGATTGATGCCCTGATCTTGGGTATAATCACTTGGTCTCATTGAATACTCTAATACATAAGTGCATGTGTACTCAAGACTGAATTATTGTTTGAAAGCAGTGACCTCCCCACAAAATGTGAGTTACTCATCTTTATCTGTGGGGTGAAAAATCTATATTTAAGACTTTTCTGTGACAGGAGTAGTTAGGGAAGAATGGTGTTTTTCCTTAATGACACATACATGTTTCAGTTTATCTTGAACAGTTGCCTGGTCTGTATGGTATAGTAGCTTGTAAGTAAAATCCTAATGAGACTTTGGGAACCTTGGCATTTCTTAGATTCTTGGAAAGAAAACCCTTTAGCTTAGATTTATGCGGAGGTAGATATTCAACATTTAAATCCCATTTCTTCCTCTGTATCCATGCATATAACAACAGCAAGGCTTTGGATGTGCTTTGACACATGTACACATGTATTGACCTAACTGGCCACAGAAGGATCTGGAGCAGTGGGAGGCCAGGGCAGTGGTCCACAGGGCAGTGTGGTGTAGTGGTTAAGAGCGGTAGTCTCGTAATCTGGGGAACCGGGTTCGCGTCTCCGCTCCTCCACATGCAGCTGCTGGGTGATCTTGGGCCAGTCACACTTCTCTGAAGTCTCTCAGCCCCACTCACCTCACAGAGTGTTTGTTGTGGGGGAGGAAGGGAAAGGAGAATGTTAGCTGCTTTGAGACTCCTTAAAGGGAGTGAAAGGCGGGATATCAAATCCAAACTCTTCTTCTTCTTCTTCTTCCCACCCAGTCTGATTTCACTTCCATGGAATAGGTGACAGTAGGCCTCTTGTTACTGGTTCTCTACATATGCTGTGTCAGATATAGGACATATGTGTCCACATCTACCAATCTGCCTAGAATGCTTCATCAGCGATGGCATAGCTCTGTGCATTCCTCACCATTACTGCGTCCTTTGATAACAGAATATAGCCAACTTACATAGGAGCTTCTTGTTTTCAAAAGCCCCCATTCATTTTAACGATGATTTGGGGGTGGGGTGGGGGTATATATTCTGATGGTTGGCAACTTGGTCAGGCTGACTTCCCCCCACTCAAGAGTTCGTCCTCATGTTTCTCCCGCCCGCCCGCCAAATGTTTCTGCATGTATTCTTCACCATTAGCATTATGTTTCTGAATGGCTAACTTTGCTAACGTTTGCCATTTGATCCATAAGGATTTCTTCATGCTAGGGAAATGGTCATTATTCACGAACTACCATTGAAACCAGTTGCAATCTCTGCCTCGACACGTTAGCATTTTGCAGCAGGCATACCTCTTCCCAGAATGTAATGGATTTATCTGGTTCTCTCTCCACCCCACCCCCACCCCCACAATGCACCGGCAACCCTCTCTAAAATATCGTGCTGTGCGAGTGAAATGGGCACTGCAGTGTTAATTTTTTTGAAGCGCTTCCAAACAGCACACCGCATCAGCATTTCATGGTCCAGCATTCTCTGCATCATATTTTTTTTCCCCCATGAGTGTGAAATTTCAGCAGATTGTTATGCAAAACAGTTTTGTGTCTCTGTGTGACTGGGGAGACAGCTGTTAGTCCTAATGAGGAGTGCTAGCATTACAGTATTTCCGTTGATTGAGACCCACGGAGGGAGCAGAATGTTCCAGATCAGGCAGTGGTGTGTGGTGAAAAAGTGCCACTCTGTCAGCTGGAAGTGTATGCTCGGCTGCTCTCTACGACAAGATAAATGAGTTTTGCCGGGGCTTGGCAGAGTCTGAAGTTTTTCCAGAGAATGGTAGTAGCACACCAAGTTCCCTGTGGGGGACCCACAGTTTAAGGGTGTCGTGAGATTACTGTCTCTTTGCCAACTTTTTTTTTTTATGCCCAAAGATACCTGTCACCCACTCGTGAGTTATGAAAAGCCTAATGTCTTTTAGCGTTCCATTAACACAGAGTCTTAATGATCTTTTGTTGACATTTTTCATTAATTTAGCCAAGGGGATGTTAACCACCGTTTTAAGTTGGCCACGGTTGCTAGAGAACCCAGCATTGAGTGAGAAGAAAGTGGGGGAAATCTTAATTTACCCTCTGTTCCCCCAGTTCTGTATTTAAATGTTCCAGATTCGGCACAGATTGAGCTTTGGGCAGTATGTGTTTTGTCAATAAACCTCCACACATTAAATCAAGTGCTTTACTTAACCCCCTGCTTTCCATTGACTTTAGAGTTAAAGCCTCCAATTTTGTCCATATGTATAAAAGTTGGCCTTGCTCCTGTATTGTTTGTTGCAGGAACGGCAATCTTGTAGTCCAATATCAAAGAAAGCTACCTGTTAAACTAGCTGAAAGGTGTAATCGGTTTGGGACAACCATGGCAGTGTTGTGCCATGAGGTGCCATTTGTGGAGGACCTAAATTGAAAGACTGCTTATAAAGGAGCATGGTAATTAAAAGGTTGCTTAGATGTCTTTATGCAGTTAGTGAACAATCTGTGAGGATGTTTCCTGCTCATTGAAATAATTCATGGCAGGTGTTTGCGTGCATGAGTATATACAATTTTATTTTTTTTAAAGCCAAGTGTCTGCTGGAACCTTAACGGCTAACAAATATATTGGTTCATAAGCTTTTGTAGGCAGGAGACTACTTCATTAGATACGTGAAGTGAACAGGGAAGTGGCAGTGGCGACTCTTACTAGGTGAGTGAGGTTAAAAATGAACATATTCTTATGCTACCCATGCAGCCATCCAATCAATTGAAATAAACATAAGAAGAGCCTGCTGGATCAAGCCAATGGCCAACTAGTCCACTATCCTGTTCTTATGGCCTCTCAAGCAGGACCCAAGCACAAGAACGCTTTCCCCTCTTTGGTTTCCATCAACTGGTATTCAGAAGCATTAGAGCCTAACCATTATGGTTAAGTATCTTCTTCTTCTTCTTCTTCTTCTTCTTCTTCTCCTCCTCCTCCTCCTCCTCCTCCTCCTCCTCTTCTTCTTCTTCTTTGGCAATCACTCGTAGCCAAGTAAGATTGTCTTCCATAAACACGGTTTTAACAATGATTCTGTAAGTGACTGTGGAGGCCAATTCCGGATCCACATGTCCTTCCATAGTGGGGACATTGGTTTCTGGATGGGAGTTGATCACGGTGTGGATTTGCCTTCCTCTTAGCACATTTCTCCCTTGCGTCCAGAGTTTGAGTGTCTTCAAAGCCCATGACACCTAGGAGTTAAGTCACTAGGTGTCAGCATGTCCAGAGCTGTAAGACTAAAAACAGCCAACTCTTGCTGGTTACAGATCAGATTCCATGATACCACATGTGGAATTATTATCTTTCTAATGACTTAACTAATCCAGCTCCCTAGTTAAAAGAAATTGCATTAGTGCATTGAGTTAGTCTTTAGATCCATAAGAAACTTTGATTTTCCTGTTACAGCTTATTACTCTTATTATTCTTAAAGACTATATTTACTCCAAAGTGCTTGCAAGGGAAACAGATTTTCTTGGTGTTCAGTTTATGAATAAAGGAAAGCTCATACATGAAGATTTGGGAGTGCTTTGGGAAGTATTTCATTTACATAGAAATACAAAGTGTGCATCCTTCAAGGTTATTCAGCTTTTAGTAATAATTATTAACAGACCATTATACTTATTGAGAGCCCCCTTTTCAAAATGAGACTCTTTAATGTACAATAGACACACACATTTACAGCCAAATCAACATACACATATCACACCTAGCTTAAGACATGGTATTTATGGTGAATAAATATTCTTGAGACCTTACTCTGGTATCTGAAATCAATGTAACTGTATTCTCTCAACTTTGAAATGAAAGCCACCCATGTGCCTTCCTATTTGCTATTAGGTTTTAGTATGTTACTGTAAAGAGGTTTGCATCACATGAAGTTTCCAGACTATCTTTTAAAGGCAGTTGCGCATTGATAGTATTGCAGCAATCTAGCTTCGATAACTGAGGCATGGATAACTGAGGCCAGGCCTGTCTCCTCTAGAAATGGTTACAGCTTGTAAACCAGTTGGCAAAAGGCAGTCCTCTTCACTTGAATATGTGAGGAAATTATTGCACCAAGGAGCACCCAAACCAACCACCCAGACCTTTAAGGCGAATGCAACCTTACCTAGAATAGGCCACAGAACCCTTACAGATTTTTAGCACTCTTGAATAGCAGCATCTCCCTCTTGTTCACACCAATCCACTTTGAACTAATGCCAGACATTGGGTTGTCCTCTCTACTGCCTCCCTGGGATGATGTTGAGAATAAGTGGTAGAGCAGAGTGTAATTTGCATTTGAATGACACTTCAGCACTTCACTCAGTGATATGACCAAAGGGTATATCCAAAGCTGCTGAGAGGTTCAAATGATTGTTGTACATTTGCCCAATGGAGAATTTCAGGAAAATAGCGGGTGGAGAGTGGCAAGCACAAATTGGAAGTAGAAGGGATTTAAACAGAACAGAAATCTGATTAGATCCAATTCAGCTGTTCCGTTCCATTCTGCTTGGAAGGGGTTCGGTGTGCATTATAATTGTAATGGTTTTAGTTATTTTTATAATTGCATATTCTATTGTTGTAACCCACTCAAGATCCTTAGGGTGAAGGGTAGATAAGAAATCTTATTGAATATACATGCATACATACATACATACAAGACATTTGAGAAAATCACTGAAATATGGCAGTCATCCATTCTAGCATACACAAGGCATCTCTGGATAAACAGGGCCTCAGAGAGCAAAAATGGGTAAAGCTTCTTTCAGAGACCTAGGAGAGACCCCCTGCCAAATGGAGCATGCAGTGCTGGATTAAATGGACTTGTGATACAATGCAATCTTACATGTTTTTAAAATCTACTTCTTCTGTGCAAAATCTTTATACTAGCTGTGTTTGATCTTCTCGGTTATCTAGCATTCATAAGATAAAGGTACTGCTAGTAAAGAGTTAATCTCTGGTCTTTTCTGTCTTTTTCAAACAACAATAACAACAACAACAACAACAACACATGCAACCTATACTGTAACCTTTTGGGATGCAGTTTGAGATGCAAATTTAAACAAGTGGGGGGGGGGGGAAAGTGTTCAGGTCCTTGAGCAGAAGAAGTTGAAAAGCAGAGAGCTTTGAATGGTTTCTTGAAAATACAAGCTTTTAAATCTTAACTAGATGAATAATTTTAATGCATGATGAAAGAATCAAATCTATTGTCGTACGTTGTGGAACAGTGAAATGCTCCGCTTGCGCGACTTATTTCCGTATGTAATGCATATAGTTTGGGAGACGAAGACGTTCTCCTGGCTGTGAATGTGTAGATCTTCCATAGATTCTGTGGCTGTTCTTAATTGCTTGTGCCTCCACAGTAGGTCAGGCGCATAGGCATCTGTAATTGGGTATTGGGCTCGGAAAGCTCAAGTGAAGACCTTTAGTTCTTGCCACATAATTACCCTGTGGCACTCGGATACAGCATTAAAAAACTTCGTACCACTGACATAATGGTGTTTGGATCTAATTAGACTTTAATTTGATGTCAATTTAAATTAAGAGGGCCTGCACATACTAGTCCATTGTGACTTGGGTAATACTAATCTCAATCAGTAGGCTGAATAGGACATGAAATCAAATTCTCACAGTACAATAGAAGTGACAGGAGCAACTTGACACCTTAAATTAAAATTACTAAAATCTGAGCAATTGATGTGCATGACCCTCAAGCTATACAGGATAGGTCATTAAATGCGATCCATAGAAATTGAGCTAAGAAGCACACTGTAATGAACCAGGGGAGGGAAAGAAAGGCTTTGTTAGCGTGCTGTGTAGGTGGAAACAAGCTCAAGGCTTTGTAGACTAGAATTAAAGCAATACCTTAAAACCTCAGTCTTTGTCCTTTCAGATGTAATAGATAACATGCTCCTGGTTTCTGGGGTTACATATTTTTATCCTCTGATCCTTGATTTGCTAATAGTAATTCAAACATGGCATTTTTTTAAAAAATCTTGATCTAGAATAGGCACAACACAAAAACATGACCTCCACTTTTTCCTTATGACTGAAGGGTGATTTTTATATATCTTATGAAGTCTCATCTCTTATGGAAGAGATCAGTTGCCTTAATTTAACATGTACTTGTATGTTAAAAATATTAAACTTCTTGATTGATAAGGGATGCTGTTGATTGATCTCGGTGCTCTGAAGCTTTTAGCTACAAACTTTGTGTTTCCAGTAGTAATTCACTTGTTAGGGTTTTAAAATCATTGGATTTAAAGTTTGCTTCTGTCCGCGCCCTCCCCCCCATTGTGTTGTATTGTAAAAGTGAAAAATGGCATGTCTATTTTAGGTAATAATGCTAAATATGGCTCTAATGTTTTCCCCCTCCCTTTAAGTACTGTGACTTCAGCTGTCTTCACTGTGGGAGACAATGTTGTTTCGGGTAGTGATGACCGTACTGTGAAAGTCTGGGACTTGAAAAATATGAGGTCGCCTATTGCCACTATTCGCACAGATTCTGCAGTTAACAGGTAAGGCCAAAAAGTCCAATTGGATAAATATAGGAGGTATTGGCTTGATTTTCATGAATTATTATTATTTTTTTGCTAATGTTAGACTAGGCACAATGGGTGCTATGTCTTTCGGATTAATGATGTACATGTACAGCAGAGTAACAACTCTGTTTAGACATCTCAGTGGTCCTGTTTTAGTCATGGGGCCTAGCTTCTGCAGAAACTATTACAGTATGTTCAGAATGGTGGTGCCCATGACATTTGGGCTCTTCAAAGAGAGAGAACTGTAGAGAGGTGGAGTATTGCGTGCAAATCAGTTACAAATTCTTAGTGGGGATCCCACATACATTCTGGGTAGGACAGACTAGTTACTGAATTTGTATCCCAAAGTGAGCGTGTGGCTCTTAAGCATTACCTATTTGAGTGGAGAGCTTGGTTCCAGAGCTAAAGCTATCATATGTTTTTGGACCATTCTGTGGACATCAAAGCAAAACCAATTTCAGGCCTCTTAGTCTGGTGCACCTTAGAATTTTTGTTTTAGTTTTTTGACTGTTTTGCATGACTGAAAATATTTGCATTTGCAGGAACAATTAACTGAATTTATGTAACAGGCCTAAGTCCAAAGGCGTAGATCCAAAGATTCTCATTCATTCAGCTAAAGCATTTTATTTGGATGTATGACCTTCTGAAACGTTCCTTAGTTCTTGGTGGTGATGGGAACCCAAGAAAATTCATGTGTGCATGAGGAAAGCCTTGCAATGCCGTTTCTGCTGCATTGCTGTGTGTCGTGGCAGCGGCAGTGTGAATTTTGATCATCGTCATCTTTAGAAACAAGTGTTTTTCCAGTACTTGATTTTGTTGCAAAAATAAAGTAACATGTATTTGCGGGAAATGTGTACAAGATAAACCTCCAATTAAATCATTTTCAGTGAACTTGAACAACTGTCGGTTCTCATTTGTCAAGCTCCCTAGCTTATTTTTATCTCTCCTGTGCAGGATTAATGTTTGTGTCGGCCAAAGAATCATTGCCCTTCCACATGACAACCGGCAGGTTAGATTATTTGACATGTCTGGAGTGCGATTAGCACGGCTCCCTCGCAGCAACAGACAGGTACCGGTATTTTGAGTTCTATATGTAAGAAAGATCCCTGCTCCCAACCTCTTTTCCCTGTGTGTATGCATAATTAGAAATATTGATAGCAGAATACCTGATCCGAAGATAATGTCTTTAACAGTCGTCAAGTTGCATATATTGAACACAGCTTGTCAGTGTAAAACAACTGCCTTGGATTAAGCCTGTTTTTGAGCCCAATTCAAAGTCTTGTCCTTTAAAGCAGGATTATTATTCATTTAATTATGAACTGCTTTCTAGGAACATCTCAGTGTGATTTCACAATGCGACTTCACAGTACCAATAAGAACCTTCTTTTTGATTGGGGCCATTGGCAGAAATGAACCATGGCCTTCAGGTTCTTATTTCAGAAGCAAATGAATGTTTTCCATTCCAGTACTTCCCTCAGATAAACTGGAATCTGGGCTTCTACATAGGGAGGGCTTGTAACTCACTGTAAGTCCCTGCTTTCCCTTTCCACTTCCAACCTTGAGGGTGGAAAGGAGAAGTTCAGGGGAACTTTGAAAGCCTTTTCCTCCCCCACCTCTTTTGCACCCCCAGAGTTGGAAATGCCAAGGGGTGAAAAAGGATCATGAAGAACTTTCATAACCTCCCTGCACTTCTCCTTTTCATCCTGAAATGTTGGAGGTGGAAAGGGGAAGTGGCTGATTTGAGGCAGGGACGGGTAGGGGAGCCAATATTCTAACGCAGCCGTTTCTGTTCTCCCAGGGGCATAGAAGAATGGTTTGCTGTTCAGCATGGAGCGAAGACCACCCGATCTGCAATCTGTTCACTTGTGGATTTGATCGGCAGGCTATTGGGTGGAACATCAATATTCCTGCCTTGCTTCAGGAAAAATGAGATGCTGAAAGAATTCTTCCCCGGACCCCTCAGTTTTGTTGCCATAGACTTTTTTTGTGCAGACTTTCCTGTAAGCTGGTCTGCTGTTAACATAAAAGGTGCACCTTGAAAGGGAGTGTGTTGCAAATGTTGTTATCACATTGTGCACAGTTTGCATGAAATGTACAGAAAAAATATGTGACCTTTTCAAAGAAGCTAGATTCTTGCATATGGACTTTTATAACTTGGCATCCACTGGTGAGTATAGAAGGATATATGGCTTTCCTATGGAGCATATAAGTGTTAATAAGTTATTCAGCCTAGATGAACAGTAGGGCATTATGTTTGACTTAAATGTGAATTCTGTGTACTTATTGTGAAGAATATATAGTCTGCCTTCCCTCATCATTTTACATATCTGCCTTGTGATTAAGGAGCGTATAGGGCTAAACTTAAGATGAAGGGTGAATTTCAGAAGTATGGTGGAGATTTCCCCTCCCATCTATATTTGAGCACTCCTGCTGATTTGAGCACTCCAGTGTAGTATTTGAGTCTGATTTGAGCACTCCAATGTATTTATTTATTGGAGTATTTATTTCAATTCCCAATTTAAGGGAAAAATACAGTTTTTTTAAAAGCATTGGGCATAGAATGTTGGTTTGCCATGTTGCGTATATTCCTATACATTTCAAGAACTAACTGGTTCACCCTTACTTTGTTGGCTGGAGCCACCATTCTGTGTTTTGGTATTTTACATAACTGCAAACTACAAAATATTATAATCACGGCAATCTGAGCAAGTTTTTAAGCACTTTAGTTTATAGCAGCTGTTATAAACCACAAGCGGCAGATGAAATTTCCTAGAGAATGTGAGGCCTATATCTAAGAAGGATTTACATTGCTACATTTTGTGAAGTTTTTTTTATTATAAAAAAGAGAGAATAAATCTTGAGGGTTTTGGGGTTTGTTTGTTTTTTAAAGAATGCACCTGTGTTTAACATATTTCAAAATGGGACCTCTCCCATCAATGTTCTGTTTTCGGGCCAACAACACTATGCCAGAGATCCAAAAGATCAGACTAGTTATACATGCCAATAAACGTGGCAAGCTACTACTGAAATTAAGTGGCCTGTCAGAAGCAGATTGTAATATGGCATTGTGCTCGGGAGCGGGTCTGCTGTTCAAACACAAAAGTAAGGAAGCTTGTTGGACATGCCCCAACCCTTGGTCATGCTAACATTGTTCTTTGGATCCTGGCCATTGCAACTAAGTGTGCTACCTCAAAAATGAATGTGGGGCTACTATGAATCTTGCTGTTTAACCTTGATAACACACTTTGGATCTCATTCCAATGTGCTGTCCTAAAGAGTAGAAGACAATCATACCAAATTTCGAGGTTGTACTTTGTCAAGACATAACTTGTTAACTTGGAATGAAGGTCCTTGTGTTGTTTCGACAGGCGGTCCTTAGATGGGTTTTGCTCTTCCTAAGTTGTGTTGTCAGCTTGATATGTGCGATTAATATTCCCAAGCACCTCTGATAGCCAACTGTCTTGAAGAAGGTTAATGAGACCGTACGTTAGGACTCCTTCATAGATGTTGTATTTGCAGCTGAGGGCAGTCAGTGCTTCTCTAAACTTTCTGTCCACATCTCAGGGTTGGAGCCAAAATAATCAAAGTGGTAATGTAGGTTGCTTATAAAAGGTTTAAAATTAATTCCCCTACATTACTTTGAGTTACACTTCCTTGATCAGTTCTCCTCTTCCTCCTCCAGTTATTGTGTTCCATAGCTCTGTCCAATAGGAACTTGAGAAGCTGACTCTAGGGGAGAGAGTGGAGGCACCATTTATGAGAGTGCTGAAATCATAGCAAGTCGAGGCATAACATTATAGCATGTCATATAGGAGTTAAAGTAGTTTATGGAGAAGAGAATTAATCCAAGAAGCATATAATAAGTGAATAGCTTGATCTGTTTGGGGCAAAAGGATCTGTGATGTAGCACTAAAGCCTGGAACGAGTGAATGACTGAGGCTTGTGATTATATTATCAAATGTATAATGATAAGTAAATGATGACTTGGAATTTGATTTAAAATCCATAAGAGATACCGCTTTTCGCTTCCCTAATCCGGGTCATCCTCTACCCATACTCGATGGCAAAACTCAAATGAGTTGTGGATGGCTTTATTGCATGTTTTATTATATCGTTTTGCAGCATGTGCTTCTATTTGGGTCTTGTCACAGAGTGACTGGATGGGGAAGCATTGTCGAGAGCAGCAATCTTGCCACATCACTCCTTTATTTATCATTGTTAAAAGACAATGTTTTGCCTACGTGCTCCCTAGCTAATGGGTGTTGCAGGCATTTCAGTTGAATGCAACAAACTCCTTTAGAATGTCTAGACCTGCCATAGGGTAGAGCTTGGGTTCTCAGTGGTCTCATTGACTTGGGAATCACACATTGAGTGGCTTGGGCTCATAGCTCTCCACCTTCAGTGAGAGATGATGGGTGCCAGTTGCACGGACAGTTCATATGAATGGAGTCTTTACATTTTAAAAATACATATGAAATAACAGCGGAGCGTGAAATTGATGCCCGCTGTCACTGAGCTTTATATATCACCAAAGGACCAACCTCCTGTAGCAGAGGTATCTACATGCTTGTTCCCACTCAGCCACATGTCTTGGCTTCATTGAAAGGAGCAAGTTAGTTAAGTGTTGTGTTGAGGCAACAGGTGCCTGTCCCAACAGTAGGTGAATGGTAGCAGTGAAAACAATTATACATTTCACATTTTCTGGTCTTCACATGATAATGAACAGGTCTTCTAATAACTGCTGTGAGTGTTGATTTAATTATGTCTTGCATTTCACATAGAAGGAAAGTGACTGTTACATATTTTCAGTATTGAAACTTAGTTTTGCATAAGATCGCTGTATCACTGGGCAAATCACAAAGACCTGTGTCTGTCTGTCTTTCTCTGTGTATATGTGGTCTTCAAACAGTGCACATCATTTTTTTAAAAATGAAAACATCTGTACCTATTTCAGAAATTGGAAGAATCTTATTTTGATGCCTAAGTCTTTGAAAACCAACTTCCGCAGAGGAAGAAAATCCTGTACTTGTATGTCAGTGTAGAACCACTTGTTTTTTTGTTTACTGATATTCTGGTGATTTGATTGTGTTTTTTTAGATGTTCAATGTGTGTCTTTGTTGCAATTTGAAAATGCCATTAAATCATTCAGCATTGTTTCCGAATGCGTGTTTTTAATAAGCTCTAAATGACCTGATTTGTGCAAGTCTCACCTTGCTCTCTATGTCTTAAGTGAAAGCAGCCAAGTGGAATTTCCCCCAATATACCGTATTTTTCGCCCTATAGGACGCACTTTTCCCCCTCCAAAAATGAAGGGGAAATGTGTGTGCGTCCTATGGGGCGAATGCAGGCTTTCGCTGAAGCCTGGAGAGCGAGAGGCGTCGGTGCGCGAGAGGTGGGAGTTGCCGCTGGGCTCGCAAGGCTTGCGAATAGCAGCCTGTTCTGGGGGCTGGGGTCGGGGGAAGCTCAGGCTTCCCCCGCCCCAGCCCCGCGGCTGGGGGGGGGAATAATTTTTTATTATTCATTTCCCCCCCAAAAAACGAGGTGCGTCCTATGGGCTGGCACCCCCTATAGGGCGAAAAATACGGTATTTCAGGTGAATTCCCGCCCCCTCCCCAATTTCTTCTGCTCTTTGAATTGGAACTAGATGTTCAGGCACAAGGGGCTGCTGCTGAAGAAACAAGCCTATGGGTCCTTTTCCTCCTTATCTATAACATTTAGAAACAACACAGTGATATTCATTACCACGGTTCCACTAACTAGCTGTTGCTTATGGGTCAGGAAAATTCACAGCTTGAGGTTAATCACATTTTGCATATTTCTAGACATTACAGATAAGAATGCAAGAATGAGATGCGGAGCTGTCATTTTCAATGGTCCTCAGCTGATGGGGTCATGGCCTGATCTAAGGTGGGTCACAACAGGAACCCTACCGTCATAAAAATATATGGTTAAAAATTTAAGATATGGCGTGTTTGCGTTCAAGGTGTTCTGTGGGTCTGAAAAAGTTGTAGCCATGGCTGGCAGGAAGAAAGCCAAGTTAGCTGTAGGAAATGGGACTTCTCTGTGTTACAAAATGCACCCTACATTTTGAAGTGTATAACTTAAAAGTGGCTTTGACAGGTATTTGTACGTTTCCATTTCGTACCCTATTCTGCGCAAGCAAATCTTTAATTGCATCTTGCTACACAGGTTATGAACATCCTCCATGTGGCTTGTTTCCCCAGTGTTACGTTAAATTGATTTTTCTTTGCTTAAAGAAACGAGTCAAAACATAGATTCAGTACAATTTATTTTGATACAACAGTCCTCCGAGTATCACGAAACACTCTACAGGCTGAGCAGAAATAACGGATACAGCTTACAATAAGCTGAAGTCAAGATTGACAAGTGATCCAAAGATTGTCGCGTTCATATAAAAATGAAGTGTTAGGATTGCTATGGAAACATCTTGCATAGTTAACATCCTTCCTGAAATATTCTTGCAAAATTGTCATCAATAGCATCTTGAAGGCCTTATGCTATGGGTTTGTCAGGCAGCACAGGCGAGGCCAGGCATATTAAGTTATTGGAGTTAAACATTTCTCACAGAAGAATCCTTGCAAGCATGAAAATGGAATTGGGAATGGAACACCGTGTTGCTCCTCTTTCCTTCTGTTTAAGAGGACGTAACGTAGGCTTGAGAGGAAGAACCCAAAACAGCTGGGGGATCTACAGGCAAGTGTCTAGCCACTCAGGAACCATAAGGGCTATTGGGAAATGTGCAGATACTGACATGGTCAGGTTTCTTAACACCACTGTACCAACTCGAAATTATATGGAGGTCCCTTGTGTGTAATGCTTAAAAGTTGAAGAGGCTGTATTGCAGGCAGAGTAGGGGTTTGATGTGGTCTAGTGGCAATGGGAAGACCGTGGTCCCCTGTGACTGTACCTAAACAAATGTGGAAGTGATTATGTTTTAAAACAGTAGTCTTGCTCCATAAACAATATTGAACGTGAAGCCAGACTTTCTTGATATATAAGCACCATCTGTTGATTCAAAGTTTTGTGCAAAATGGACCCTGCACATAGCAGTCCTGTGGTTGCACTGCTGCAAAATAGCCCCACTTAAAGGGGTGGTGGTCAGCCAAGCTGTCTCATAAGGACTTATCCACCAGCAAACGAAAATTAAAGGGCTGTTCTTGAATATACTTATTAGTGCTTTGAAAGGTTGGCCAGGGTGGCTGCAGCAGGCCGTGCTATGGACATTTAAACAAGTGTTATAACCAGGGTGCTTTGTTTGTGTGGATGGGCAGGCACGAGGGAAGCAAAGGAAATATGCAAAATACGATCTTGGGAGGGGAGATTCAGCATCTTAAGAATCTCAAATTTCATTTTGAAAAAAAGGCAAGTTCCTAGTCCAGCCTTTCTCACTGATGAGCACCCCCCCCCCAATTTTTTGAACTTAAACTCCCATCAGCCCCAGCCAGCAAAGCCAATGGTCAGGCCTGACGGGAATTCTAGGCCAAAACATCCATTGAGCATCAGCTTGGGAAAGATTGTCCTAGTCCTTACAGCTGAGAAGATGTTCATATCTGTGGTGCTGGCCAAAATAAGAGAAGCCAGTGGTGTGGCCTCTTCTTCTCCCCACCTCCGTGAGCAGAATACCCACAAGAAAGGATTCAGGTACGCTTTATTTGCAAAATTTATGCAGGTTGCAAAATTCAGCATGTTGGGGTACAGAATTATAAATATTGGCACAGTACTCAATTTATAGCTGGGGTTTGTCAATGCAAGTCCAGTTTGCCTTCCTGAATGGTATTCTACTGTAAGACTGCTAATATATTAAGTTCCCACTTTCTGACATTCTGTGTGCTTCTTCAAACAAAAGAAATGCCAGCAAGCGGGGATGGTAAATAAGTTAATATAACTACATTGTTTAATGTTTGGCTTTCTCACAGGCTAAGACAACATCCCCAGAGAAGGTGCACTTTGCTATTTAAAAGTGAAATGATGGAATAAGGTTTAATCTGGTTTTAATTTCTTATCTAGCTTTGTCGAAATGTTATCTGCACCTTTGCAGCATAACTTATCAGAAGCCAAGGAAAACAAAGATTTTTTTTTAATGGAACCAATCTCGGAGGAAGACATATAGCACAATACAAGGCTGCTGCTAATCCACAAAGAAAAGGGAATTTGGAATTTTGGTGTACTTGCTGTGTAAACCAGAGAGATGATGGAATTAATCAGATGTGGTGTAGCTTTCTTTCTGTGATCTGTTACTGTACAGCTGAGCTCTTACACGGTCCTCATTTTTGTATGTCTTGGTTCTAATATTTGCAAATGGAGAAAGAGACCATGTTATGTACCAGCTTGAAGGTGGCAGCTGTTGATATAGTTGGGTTCCTTGGAAGAGGCAAGTCCAGGTAAGATCACAGTGCCAAGGTAGTGGAGGCTGGGCCATGTGAGCAAATGAGGCACTGCCCCACTAACTGTAGTCTCTGCTCAACCAGCCCCCACCTGCCTACAGCATTACTTACAACCAGTCCTGGGGGTGAGACTAGTTGTAAGCTTCTTCCTCCTTAGTGTATGTGTTGCCCTTGTAGAACTGGTCAAGGAGGAGGAGGGGAACAAAACTAGAAAGAGTTGGTTCTGCCTGCTTTTGGTTCCGGCTCCATCCACTCATGGTGTCCCTTCTGCAATGAATAACTGTCCCAAGGGCAAAAAGCCAATCAGGTCCGGTGAGAATGAGACAAAGGCAAAGTCTCTTGTTATTTTGCTTGCTTAGAAATGCCTTTGCTTAAGAAAGATTGATGATTCTTAGGCTGCACGATATTCTGCAGTTTGCTGACAATATGTGGCAATAGAGCCCTGGGGGAGGAGGCATTTTTTTAGGAAGTAAGAAAAGTTCCAACTCCAATGTATATTTGAAGGCCTGGAAAAGAAGTTTCCTGGACTCCAACCTGTAAGCAGTAATCTTTGAAAGAGGATTCTTATGGAGATAATTATGTCAGTAACATAACAGGATTAACAAAGGAATGACTGGGTCACACATTTGACCACAAATGGCTCATAAGCAAGGAAGAGTTTTTTCATGATTGGTCTCTGTAGCTGTATTAAGATGAGAGCACTAAAGGGTAGTGAAGGAATAATGCAGGGCCAGAGGTGAACAGAGTTATATGTAATTACATTCTAATATTTTCAGCCCACACATAACATTGCAAAAGCTTTTCTCATATGCTGGACTTTAGCAAGCCTAGACAGATGGCTGGGTTATATTTATATACATAAATTCATATATCGTTTTATTTGTATGACAAACCTAGACAGCATCTTAAAAAGTAGAGACATCACTTTGCCAACAAAGGTCCATATAGTAAAAGCTATGGTTTTCCCATTAGTGATGTATGGAAGTGAGAGCTGGACCATAAAGAAGGCTGATCACCGAAGAATTGATGCTTTTGAATTGTGGTGCTGGAGGAGACTCTTGAGAGTCCCATGGACTGCAAGAAGAACAAACCTATCCATTCTTAAGGAAATCAGCCCTGGGTGCTCACTGGAAGGACAGATCGTGAAGCTGAGGCTCCAGTACTTTGGCCACCTCATGAGAAGAGAAGACTCCCTGGAAAAGACCCTGATGTTGGGAAAGATGGAGGGCACTAGGAGAAGGGGACAACAGAGGACGAGATGGTTGGATAGTGTTCTCGAAGCTACCAGCATGAGTTTGACCAAACTGTGGGAGGCAGTGGAAGACAGGAGTGCCTGGCGTGCTCTGGTCCATGGGGTCACGAAGAGTCGGACACGACTAAACAACTAAACAACAACCTTTCCACAGTTCCACATACCTACAGTATAACAAAAGTAGTCATAAACAGTAAGTAAAATGTTTAAAAATACACAACCAAACAGAACAATTTCCACAAGATCCAAAATAATTAAAACAAAAACCAACCCAGCAACAACTCCCATCCCAACAAAAAACTCCCAACAACACCCCAGCCAGAGTCTGTTCAGCAGCCTCAGCTTTTGCAGCTGGAGTCAGTTCTGCCCTCCCAGACCAAGTAGGAAATTACCTGCAAGGCAGGGAGCGGGTCCTCCAGGACGCACAGCCAAGATGCATCATAAACCCACAAGAAGAGTGTTTCTGGATCAAAGCCTATTTATTCCAGCACTCTGTTCCCACAGTGGCAAACCAGATGCCCATGGGAAGCCCGCAAGCAGGACCTGAGCACAATGGCGATCATCCCATTTGTGATTCCAAGCAACTGGTATTCAGGGCCATGCAATGGAGGTAGAAAAGGGCCATTGTGGCTAACAGGCATTGGTAGACATATCCTCTGGGAATTTGTGTGAGCTTTAAGATCGGCATGCAAAGTGGTGTGCTATTTTAAAATACTACAATAAATAACGTGATATGGAATGGGTCCTGGTGGGGAGGGGATGAAGCAGGTCCAGATTGCAGGTTTGGATGTTGCCTCGGTTCTCTTCTTCCTTCTTACAAGGCAGATGGTGTCCATTGGCTCCGGGGCTGAAGAGGGGACTAAAGCAGACCTGTAGCAGTGCTTGCTAATACTCTTGAGTGGCTTAAAGCCATTGCTCCCTTTCTATTTTATTTTATTAATTTGTATACCACCCTTCATCTGTAGATCTCAGGGTAGTTCACAGCATCAAAATACAAGATAGGAACAACAACAACAACAAAAACCACAATAAAAGCAACAAAAACAAAACAAATCAATAACACCCCCCCCCAAAATTATCACAAAAGGAACACAGATAGGTTCAAGCTGCTGAACCAGTTCTGCCTCCTATAATTGGTGGTGATTCTCCAGCATATTTAATGCTGTATTGTTTTTAACACTTGATTGGGAGCTGCCCAGAGTGGCTGGGGAAACTCAACCAGATGGGAGGGGTATAAATAATAAATTATTATTATTATATTATTCCAGCCTTTCTGGGATCCTTTAGCTGGAGATGCCATTGGGTTGAATCTGTGCCATTCTTTTACAGAGAAGTTAAGTGGGGGTGAATAAGAATCTCTATCCCTTTGAGAGGTTTACAGTCCAGAACAGGGGTGCTCATCGTGCTGACCTCCAGATATTGATGAACTTCAACTTCCTCCACCACCACTGGCCCTGCTACCTGAGGCTGATGTGAGCTGCAGTCCAAAAAC
Organism: Podarcis tiliguerta; assembly: GCF_965153285.1. Classification (NCBI taxonomy): domain Eukaryota; kingdom Metazoa; phylum Chordata; class Lepidosauria; order Squamata; family Lacertidae; genus Podarcis; species Podarcis tiliguerta. The sequence goes on along the minus strand of NC_139545.1, from coordinate 45,299,900 downwards.
AGCTGGAGGGCACCATATTCATCCCTGATACAGAATAGCATCCATATCTCGATTAGAATATAGGAACACACAAAGAGGAAAATGAGTTAACCGAGAAGAGTCTATGGGGGAACCGGAAAGGATCTTTGCTTAAGGCTAGAGCCTTAAGTCATCCCACTCCTGAGCCCGATTTCCATCACACTGAATTGAATTAGGAAGCCTGTCTGGTTTTGATGCTTCATAACCTGCTTCATATGACTAAACCGCAGGAAATTTGGCATGGCTGCTTGTGCCCGCTTCTAGAATAGCAAATCCGTTGGCAGGCCTGCGCTGCGAAGTTGACACAACATCTGTCGTTAGCGCTGTGCTTGCCTATAGACCCAGTCAGCTGTCAGTCCCTGGTGTCTTGTGTTTCTGCTCAACAAATCCAGGCTGCCCGATTTTGTGGCTGGGTGTTTTAAGGGTAACGCACCACTAGGAAGGGAAAGTGCACATGGGTCTTAAATCTGAACACCTGCAAAACTTTAGGCAGCTCCAGAGAAGAGTCCCATCTTCACAACAGCTCTGATCCAGAGCTCTATGTCACTGACTGCCGCTGGTGGAGAAATGCAGGACATCCCAGCCGAGAGGCAAAAACTTTCAGATAGGAACCTTTTCTGGCCCAATGTCCATAAGCAAAATTGGGAGGACCAAATGGATGTTCGCTATGTACGCTAGGCTAGATTTGGGCCACACGAAGGTCAGGGGTTTATACATGTGCCCATACCTGCCTCTCCATCCAGGAAAACAAGGGGCATTATCCCAATTCAGGGACATCTTCCAGGCAAACTTGATGAAGATGCGGAGCAGTGCTGGTAAGGGGTATGGCCTGAGAAAGTCCCAAGGGCCTTGAGTGTCATATTTCTGTTTCCCTTCACGCAGTTCTCCACCAATTCATTTGCAACCTCATGGGAGTTTAAGGCAGGTTCTGTTAGAATATTGGGTTGTTGAGAAAATTCTCCCAAGTGCCCCTCTGGATTACAAAATCCTAGAATCGTAGAGTTGAAGGGACCCAGAGGATCACCTAGTCCAATGCCCTGCAATGCAGGAATATGCAGGTGTCTCTTACGGGAATTGAACCTGCGACCTTGGTATTATCAGCACTACGTTCTAACCAACTGCCCTCCAGTGTGTGTGTGTCTCTCTGAGTTGTGTATACAAGCATATGTGCCTGCTTTTGCCCTGCTTTCATCAGATGCACCTCAATTCCACTTAACTATATGTCAGCATATTGCTTTTCTGCCTCCGAGATACCTCTTATCCGTTGAAGATTTCTGAAAATACTTGACATGTATGAGGGTTTTCTTAAATGTGCTGACGGTCAGCCTTCTTGATCTCAACTGTTTCGCAGCTGTGCTTCCTTCCTTCCTTGGAAAGCCAAGTTCACTCTGCTGTTCATTCACTGTTGTTTCTTCCCTGTTTTGATCTCAAGCAACCTTTTCTTGTGTCAAACCATGGTGTGTGAGAATAGTTTCACACAATAAGGTGCTCTTAGTGTTAAATTCCACTAGAGGGCAGGGCAAGACATACAAGGAAAAAAGCGTGTGTGTTTAAGTATAAGACTACATTTAGAGATTATTTGTCTAGTAGACTAAAATGTGAATAGGGTTAGGATTTATGTGCCTTTAAGGCATCATCAGAACAATGCACTTGCTTGCTTTCATTCATTCGTAATTTTTGCTCTGTCAAGACAGATGCTTTGCATGAGAACATGCCTCAATCAACCCTTACCTTGAAAAAAGCCAAGAGAACATGCTGTAACTTTTACTTTTAAAAGAATGCCGTACCCTTTCCTAAACCTCAAGGCAGCTTACTAAAACTTCAAAGTTTACGGAATGTTAAAAGGCATAGAATACAGTAATATAATGTAAAAAAACAAAATCTAATATAAGCCATGGATTATAGGAGAAAAATTGCTCAGAAAACCAAAAAACGTACTGAACATAAAATAATACAAGCTATTGTGTGTTGTTGTTGCTGCTGTTTTTTAAAAAAAGGGATAAAAACAGACATTAAAATTGTAGACACAATCAACTTATTAAAATATAGATAAAATCAGACTTACGTTTAAAATGTATATAGTAAAATTACATGGCTTGCCTAAGCAAAAAGTTTTGTTTTTTTAAGCAGGCGTCAATAACCATACAAAGAAGGTTTCTGACTAATGTTGTTGTTGCCATCTGTCTGTCTTGAGATACAACGGAGTGCGCCTATGGGGATGAAGTCAAATCGCGGAAGAATCACAAGGCATCAGCCAACCGTCTTAGGGACACTGTTCCAGATATGTGTAGGGTGTGCTCCTTAACCTTTTCTTCTCCTGAAGATGTCCTACAAGGCAGCGGGTACGGATTTTTCCTCAGGGCTTACTCTAGCGTCAGAGTTTTCTGATGGGCAACATTCCCAGGTTGATGGGCCCCATCTGGCCCTCACTTCCTTCCCTCTGCAGCACATTCAGAAACTGCCTTCTTGACCATTGGACCCACTGCTCCATCTGTTGGAGCCTGGCTTCACATGCAGGGGAAGTCCATAACTCAATGAGGGTTTGAGACCCATCAGCTGCCCTCACCTGGTTTAGCTAGCCAATTGGATCTGTTTCCCGAGCTGTGGCCACTGTCAAAAGCTAGATAGCTTCTGGGAGCCACAGGTGAGAGCTGAGTGCAGGGTGGGGACCAAAGGTGGACAAACTGCCCCAGAAGGAGCACCAAGATATCCCCCATCAGAGGTATTACCCCCCCCCTTAACACCCCATACACCCTTGACGAATATTAATAGGCAGAGAATTTCAGAGAAAACAGCTGCTTCCACACTGAAGATTGGTGTCTCACAACGGCAGAAAGAACACTGGGTGGAATTCAGCATAGGACACATTCATGCCACACATTTAAAGCACTATGACGCCACTTTAAACAGTCGTGGCTTTCCCCAAAGATTTCTGTGAATTGCATGTTTCCAGAGAATGGTTTGACAACCCACTTTTCACAGAGAACTCTCAGAATTATAGCTCTGAGAGGGGAACAGAGGTCTGCTAAGAACTCTCAGCACCCATAGCAAACTCCCAGAATGCTTTGCAGGAAGTATACCCTCCAACGTGCTGAGTCCCCAAACCAGGATGTCTGTCTTCTCGGCTGTGCTTCTGGCACAAGTCACATGACCTGTACGAGAACCCAAAAGATGCGCTTTCATTGGGGCTGAAATCACAGTGCCCAAAATGGCCACCATGATATTGCACGATGTCCCACCGGGACAGTTGAAGGGTATGAGGAAGTGTTTAAAGTGTTGTCGGAATGCTTTAAACATGGGGTGACTGGGCCTAAGATCGACTCAGAGTTGGCACATTGAAATTAATGGACCTTAGGCATGTTCATGCATTTCAATTGACCTACTCTGAGTAAAACTTAGCTAAAAGACACCCATTTTGTGGCACTGGTGCAAAAGCACCAGTTTCACATCAAGCCTATATGTGCTAAGGACATCCTTCAAGTAAACTGGCCCCAAACTGGTCCCTTTCAAAGGATACTCTTCGTCCATGGTCCCTAACTTCCTCAGCAAAACAACCGTCCACAAAACAATGACAGACACCAATAGCAGTGGACCACAAATAGGCTGGGAATATTTTCAGGTTTCTTCTTTGCTAATTGGTCACAATGACACCCCTGCGCTGAAGTGAACAGGGGGAGAATTTCAACACAAACGCAACACTTTCTTTAACCCGGCTAAAGAATGCACAAGAGCTGGCTAAGAGGCAGCTGATGAGGCTGTACATGAAGTGTTTTATTTATTTTGTGAAGCCTGTGCTTTAGGCCTCGGGCCGTGATATCCTCACTTGACTCTCAAAGTTCATTAAACACTGCCCTGTAAACCTAAGGCCCAGTATCGTCCCTGGCTGCCTGCTCTGCCAAGTTCTTGCTCTGTTACTCCCTAACCAGGATAATTTCCTTAAAAATCCAGCCAGCAGCAGTATTGGAGGCAGCAGCTGTGCCTAACCCGTCAGAACTTGTGCTCCTTTGTGCACTGCTATGCCTGTAGCATGCTCAGGCCTTGGCTTTTATTTTTATTTTGAAAAAAGCACCCTGCTCCATTATGTCATTATTATGATCGTGATTGTGCTTAAGACTTTTCTAGGTGCTTAGGGAAACAACACAGTCCTTGCCTGCAGGCGTTAATAGATGTGATACAAAAGGGGAAGGCAGAATGGTGAGGGAACAGGCCAGCAAGGGAGGTTTCGGGCCCTGACGCCTCATAAAGGCACAGCAAGGTTTAATGATGAGTAGGCTGAATGGCCGCTGAAGAAAAAGGGTTCTGGGAAATAGCTGGTCTCAGCCAATGATGTGGGCTGCTCTCGCTCGTATGTCCCACTGAACACCTGTTGTAGCCGTTGTAACTTCCGAAAGTTAAGGACTGGCTAACAGGGTCTTTTTGTATGAGGTTCGTTCACTGCCTCATCAGAAATTGTCCGTGATACTTCAGGCTCCCCTACTGCCTGTAAACTGTTTTTCTCTTTAGCAGGTACCTGCAAAGGAATCACTTGGTTAAGCAGCGACACTCAAGTTACATGTAAGACAGGCCTTTGCAGTTTATCAAATGGATAAGCGGGAGCCAACTGCCTTGCTTATTGGTGAAGCAATTCTTCTTCCCCTAAGGAAGAGTAGCATCGGAAATGTGTTGGAATTTAAAGATTCCCTCCTGTTTTTTTTTCCTATCTGGGAGGGGGCATTTTGGCAGGGCATCAGTTCCGCGTCAGAAGAACTCTGATGTGCATCTAGGCCTACAGACTTAGATTGATTTTACAGCATTTCCCTCCCCCCAAAAGAGAGAGTCTCCTCCAGGAGACCTCTAGCCCCCTCACAGAATCACAGTTCCAACCATGCCCTCAGAAGAGAGAGTGACTGTCACATCTGTAGTGTGAATATGCTTAGGCTGTGGCCCACTCACTCTTAGACTCCTCGCACATCATACTTTTAAAGCACCCATCCTGAGAATTCTGGGAACTGTAGTTCACCCACCACAGAGCAACAATTCTCAGCACCCTTCACAAACTACAGTTCCTGTGATTCTTTTCTTTGGGGCGGGGAGAGAGTTCCTTAAATGTATGGTGTGTACACAGTGTTAGTAATGCTGATTAGAAAGGGGTTGTGTTCTGTGGCAAAATATGTTCCAGCCTCTCGGCCGACAATTCTGGAGTTTGCTCCTAAGAAAAACTTGACCGGCGCTATATTAAATGCAAAAAAACGACACAAGCTTTGACATCTCCAGACCTGAAGACGGCGGAGTCTGGATGAGCTGCAGCTCTTGACACTTGCTTGCTGGGCTGTAAAATATTTGCTTGTTCTGAGGGCTGCTTGTAGGTGACGTCCAAGAAGATGTCTGGAGAGTGCAAGGGAAAGCGCTGGAGAAAATAGGAGGTGAGGACCGTGAAGGTGAAAGAGGTGATGATGAGCTTCCAGTAACAGCTGGCAATTAATTTCCACTATCGAGACTTTCGCAACGTTGGCAGCCACACAAAGCTCACTTCGCCCTTAAAGTCTCACAGTAGCTGTACACAGTGACTTGGAATTCCTGCTCGGTGTGGAATTCCAACCCTAAACAAACTGGCATTTCTCACTCTGAAATGGGACAATGCAGTACACTATCAAAAATATAGGGTTTTGGGGGGGGTTTGGTGGGGAGCATAGCTGTCAAGCGTCCCTTATTTGGCAGGACAGTCCCTTATCCCAGTGTCATGTCCCGCTGCTGTCCCTTATTGATGAGGCTTCGTTTGGCTGCTGGCTGGGCATTCTGCCTTTGGCTCAGAGGGGGTCAGAAGTCGAACATACCTGTGCCCGAAAAATCCCTTATTTTGGCTGCTGATCCCTTATTTTGGAGGCTGCTGTTCCCTTATTTTCAAGGTTGACAGCTATGGTGGGGAGGGCGGCTTGATGTTGACCTGTGCAGCTCCCACTGCTACCCATGTACCCAGCCTGCTAGGCATCTGGTACATGATTAATATTAGGCTCCTTTAGCCTCACACTACTGGTGAATTGTGTAAGTTGCAGGCTCTTGTAACCACAGTGGCAGGCGCAAACCTTGGTGTACACCAGCTATAACTGGGAGGCACTCTTGCCTTCATAGCTTGAGAGGAGCAAGTGTTGTGTATGCATGCTAATGCACCTAATGTATTTGCCAACTGCCAACATAGGCAGACACCTACTGGGCTGTTTATTAGCCAAATATCTGTATTGGTAAAATAACCAACAGCTGTTTGCAATTGTGAAGGAGGGGCATCTCTGCCTCCATTTTGCACACTGAGCTCTAGCAGCACTCAGCACCGTCTTGCACTTGACACCGAAGGCCAAGCACAGCTTTTGGGGGGAAATTAAAAACACAGGCTCTTTCCTGCAAAAGTTCTGCCACTGAGCTATATCCCTTTCTCAGCATTTTAAGGCACAATCGGCTAAAGAGAGCATGCAAGTTTACCCCTGAACTTGAGTCTTCTCATTTGTGGGATCCTTTGAAGGCTGCTATCCTGTTAGACGCCTAGCCTGGGTGTGCTTCAGACATGAAAGTTTCATCTCAGCAGAAGTATGGAAAAAGTACCAGTCAATACGCTGAGTATTCCCCAAAGCCAATCCCATTTCATTGGATGGGGAACCTATGCCCTAAGTTGTATAGCTTCACATTGGCTCAAGGATCAGATGCCTTTGCTTTATCTTAGCCCATCTAAATGAGCTGCGTGAGGCTGGGATTCCTCCAGCTCTGCATCCTTTTGTAGGGCAGACTGCTGCAGGGTAACATTCTGTTCTTGGAACGATGCGCTGAGCTCGACAACACGCCCTCGCATCCCCCCGCAGGCCTGAGAGGCCCGGCAAGCATGTAAGAACACAAGAAGCCGGAATCGAGATCTGCCCTGGAGATCTCCAAACAGCATTTTGCCCCGAAACACAAGGCTTCATCTGGACTTCAGCCATTCCCAGAGCCTTTTTGAAGTAGCTGCAGCTCTGACAGGAAACTGCGACGGAAAACAATCCATCTGTATTCTGTGCACAGATGGAGAGTCTGAATCGGCAGAACTTTCTATTTGTGTGTCTGTGTGCTTATTGATATACACATTAGAAGCCTGGAGCTAAAATGTTGGTTCTGTTAATAATTCAGATTGGAGTAAGAAACTTGGCCGGTTCCAGCACGGATTCTCGGTGTTCGTTGCCTCCTTGCCAAGGCCAGGGACTAAATGTCTTATGTCACCTCCATAGGAAGCTGCCTTATACTGAATCAGGCCACTGGTACATCTAGGCCAGCATTGTCTGCCCTGACTGGGAGTGGTTCTCCAGGGTTTCAGATAGGAGCATTTCCTACCTTATCAGGAGAAGCCAGGGATTGGACCATAGCTGTCAACTTTCAGATTTGAAAATAAGGGATCAGCAGCCTCAAAAATAAGGGATCAGCAGCCTTACCTGTCCTGGGGACAGTCTATGGGATATCTAACAATCTGGGATAGCAGCGGGAAACAGCGCTGGAATAAGGGAATTTCCCACAAAAAAGGGGAAGGTTGACAGCTATGGATTGGACTTGCGCCTTTCCCCATGAAGATCAGCTGAGGGTGCCCAGAGGAACGTTAAGTTGAAGAGCTTGCTGAAGCTTGACCCTGTAACATGCCCCCTCTCTGGCGCTGCAAATCATAATGGTGCAAGAAGCAGGATGAGCACAGACTGTCCCTGCTATGTGATTGAACCTTCCTCTTCGGCAGTTTTTTTGCTGTTGTTGGCAGCTGTCTGTTTCGAGACACAATGGAGTGCGTCTCCAGGCGCAAAGTCAAACTGCTGCGTTAGCAGCACCAAAGTGACTTCCCTGGGGCACAAGCCTGGGCAGTGTGCATGGAGGTCCTGGGCTGCCCATATAACAAGACCCCCCTCTTGGTCTTGCTGATGTGGTCTAATGGAAAGCAGAGCAATACATTTGGCACTAGCTTGGCTGCAGAAGTTGCCAGAAGGAGGCAAACAAGATGCCATCCAACAGTCTTGGGGACTCCATTCTGGATTTTTGCAGGGTTTACTCCTTAGCCTATTCTTCTCCCGAAGGTATCCCAAAAGGCAGCAGAGGTTTAGGATCAGAATTTCTCTTCTCCTAGATGGGCTACCTTTCCAGGTAGACAAGCCCCCTCTGCTCCTCACTTCCCTCTACAGCACATGCAGAAAGCGCCTTCTTGACTGTTAGACTGTGGGTCTCATCTGTTCAATCCATGGAGCCTGTCTTCACATGCAGGGGAAGTCATTGAGGTCCAGCTCCAAGGGCCTTCCAGCAGTTCTCTCACTGCGAGAAGTGAAGCTACAGGGAACCAGGCAGAGGGCCTTCTCGGTAGTGGCGCCCGCCCTGTGGAACGCCCTCCAAACAGATGTCAAAGAAATAAACAACTATCTGACTTTCAGAAGACATCTGAAGGCAGCCCTGTTTAGGAAAGTTTTTAATGCTTGATGTTTTATTGCTTTTTTATTATTCATATTCTGTTGGAAGATGCCCAGAGTGGCTGGGGAAACCCAGCCTGATGGGCGGGGTATAAATAATAAATTATTATTATTATTGTAGGAAGAAGAAGAGAAGAGGTTGGATTTGATATTCCGCTTTATCACTACCCGAAGGAGTCTCAAAGCAGCTAACATTCTCCTTTCCCTTCCTTCCCCACAACAAACACTCTGTGACATGAGTGGGGCTGAGAGACTTCAAAGAAGTGTGACTAGCCCAGCAGCTGCATGTGGAGGAGCGGAGACGCCAACCCGGTTCACCAGATTACGAGTCTATTGCTCTTAACCACTACACCACACTGGTTCCTAACTTCCTAAGTCCCTAACTCACTGAAGGTTTGAGACCCATCACCTGGTTTAGCTGGCCAGTTGAGCTGTTCCTGGTGTGTTGCTGCTGTCACATGCTGACAGCTTCTAGGAGCCACAGGTGAGAGCTGAGTGCATCATGTTTAGCAGGGTTTTGGCTGTCAACGTTATTAGAGGCCTGAAAGTTTACTGGCACAAGCAAATGGCTGATAGCTTTCTCATGGCGGGACAGGGAAACAAGATCTTAAATGGCCTAATGGAAGCAGCCAGGGTCATGAAGAGTGTTGATAAAAGAGCACATAAACTGCACCAATGCTGGATTTAATTACCTGGGAAGCTAGCATGAGCAGGGTATTCATGCAGAACTATTTCAGCAAAGGGAAGTTGGTGATTATTAATCCCCATTCTCCAAGGCCGCATTACTTATCTTTCAGAGCCTTAGGCCAACAAGATGTTTCACCCATTGTTGAATTGCAAGCATATATGAGTGGCTTGTGAGACAGCAGCAAATGTAGCAAAACATCCCTTATTTTTAAAGGAGATGGTGGCTATTCACTTCCGTGATGAAAACCACAAAGGCACAAGGACTTAACACTTGTGTCTATTTGGGCATGTCGAAAAATTCAGGAGTGTGCCACTTTAGTCCATGACGTATGTATTATGAGCAACATGGGGAAGGACACAAAGGGAGCAAAGGATGCTGTGGGTGAGGAGGGGGCCCAGAAGTTCAACAGGATGATGTCCCAACAAGGTGGAAGTGATCTATACTTATTTCTTTGTTTAAAGCATTTTTTAAATGAAAACAATCTCATTCTTCAGACAAAAAAGGCTCCTAGAGCAGCTTACAGGTATCACTGATAAAGGCAGCCCCTGCCCTTAGGGTTGTAATACAAAATAAACATCACAAAGGGAAAAGGCAATGGGAGGGAGGAGGAAAACAGCAAACTCAGCCGTAATTACAAGCTTCTTGTAATGGCTAAATGGAATGGAAGGATTTGAAGGGCTGGAGGAGCCAAAACTTGCTGGAGAAACCTGATGAACCTGGCCTTCGAGAAGAGCTAATGGAGAACCCATGAAGCCCACCTGTCCTGTAGTTTGATGGAATGGCTGGGAGATGGGAAGAGGTTGCTGGAGGGATGTCGTTTTAAGTGGCATATATTTAAAGCACTATGATACCTCTTTAAGCAGGGATGGCTCCCCTCAAAGAATTCTGGGAGCTGTAGTTTGTTATGGGTGCTGAGAGTGGTTAGGATGTCCTCCCAGAGTTACAATTTCAGAGTGGTTTAACAATCAACCCCACTTCAGAGAGAATTGCAGCTTGGAGGGTTGGGGAATGATAGGAGCTTTCTAACAACTCTCAGGATGCTTAGTGAATCACAGCACCAGGAATTCTCTGAGAGAAGCCATGGCTTTTCAAAGTGGCATCATAGTGCTTTAAATGTATGCATTCATTCATAAGTCAGTTCCTTTGCATTTCCACATTTTAAAAAACCCCTGTATGAAAATTCATATTTAAGTATGTGCTTATTTTATTGCAAAATGATTACCTAAAAGCACATTTTATTTCAATGTATTTTTTAAACATACCCTAAACAGTGCATACCCTTAATGCATTTTGGTACATTATTTGAGCCAACAACTTCAGGGCCAAAATTCAGAGAAATGCAAAATTCAAAGGATAATTGCTTTCAAGTCCAGGAGGGGAAAATTAGGCCAGTTTGCTTAAGAATACAGACACAACAAAGTCTTCCTTCATTCCTGGAAGCAGATCCACATATGGTAGCCCATTGCTTACACCAGCCAGTCTTCTGTGTTGGACATAATGTGGCAGCTCCCCCATGTGAGAGCTTTTCCCTGTGTGTGTGGGTGCTTGCCTGCCAAGTGTGATTCAAATACAAATCTGGTGTTTATCTTTCAAGAAAATGAGATTTAGAAATACAGAAGTCATCCATATGCTTCATCCGAACAACTGATTGGTATTTTTTGCTCTTCTTTTTTCTTTTAAAAAAAGAAACATAACAAAAAAACACCCACGAGACTGTGCAACTCTTTTGGCAAGTCGGGATAGGTGATAAATCCAAGAGCATAGATGAACCCTAAGGACCACTGAAAAGTTCCTTGCTGAGAATAAAGAAAAGTTATTTGGGCAACTGCAGGGCTGAGGAACCTTAGGTCCAGCAGCCAAGAAGCAGCCCACCAGGCCTTTCTCTTTGGACCATAAAACTCTCCCCGGGCCATACACTGTACTGCCTCGTCCCCCAAGTGTTTTTGCCTGGCTGGAATTTGTCTTTGTACTCTGATAACATCTCTTTCCTTGCATGGCTGAAGAGCTGAGAGGGGTATGTGTCGTTGAAGTAGAGACTAGCCTGCTGTACAAAGCTGAAATTCATCTTCACTTCCCCACCCTCTTTTGCTTCTGGCTCCTCCCACCACTGATATAGGGCCAATGGAAGGTTGCCCTCAGGCTGAAAGATATTTCCCATCATGCTCTAGACTAGAGCCTCAGAAAGCCTGCTGCCTAGAAGACAATGATATACATGTCTGAAGGAGGAGTGGAAGTCTTGACCTTCAGGGCAGCAGCTGGTTGAAGGAACTGAGGGAGAGCCGTGGCTGCCATCTTGTGTGATTTGGTAGCTTTACTTAATAGGCTGCTTTCCCATAGTCAGCTGTGCCCAAAGTGGCTTACATCTAACATTAAAAGCACTGCAGTACCGAGCATTGGAGAAACAAATAAAAACAGATTCAAAAATGACAAAAATGAACAATTTTAACACACACAGAACAATTTGCTGCACTCCAAGGAGTCTGCCCCAAATACAAGGTAGATGACAGACAACTGGCATACAGGCTAGATGAGGTGCAGTTGGCTCCCATATAACTTACTCCAGAGGAGGCTGACAGCAGGAAAAGGCAAATGGTGGGGAGGGCAACGAGGGCAAGTCTTTCCCCCAGACTCCTGGAAGCACATACAGACATGATTTTACTTTTATGTCGCCTTGCTCTAAGCAAAGCCGTGCTCAAGGCGCCTCACAACATGAATTTTTTATTATTACAAAAGTAACAAAAGTAGACCTAAACAATGAATGAAACATCCAAAAGCACAACACCAAATCAAACAATTTCCACCTCAATCATAAATAAGCTGAAATAAAGATTCAGGAAAATTAGTATCACTAACAACAACAATCCCCAAGAGTCTGTTTAACGGCTTCAGCTTTTGCAGCTGGAGTCAGTCTGGCCCCGCCCTCCCAGGCCAGGTGGAGAAAGGCCTGCAAGGCAGGGAGCAGGACCTCCAGGACTAACAGCCGACTGCTGGTGCAGTTGGGTGGATTGTGTGTCCTACTTCACAGAACACAACTCTCTATTTTGAAGACTGCCCAGCCCAAATCTACTTTGAAGATAAGGAGCAATAAAAAGGGATAGCAGGAGTCTTGAAGCTGCAACAGAAGGTCAGCAGACTTAGCAGACGCACCTGGTTCCTCCTCCACTATGGTGAGCATTATTTAATTTCTAATTTATTGATAATTATTATTTCTAAATTTGCACCTGTACATATAATTACCATATGCAAATTTTTTTCCTATTGGTGTCTGTTTTTCTTGAGGCAAAGCCTCTCAATGGCAATGCATAGCTAACCATTCTTGTGGGTTCTGTTTTGGCCTTGTTTTCTTAGTGTTAGGCTTTATTATCTCTTATGTATCCTTGGAAGCTGTTAAATTCAGTTGGTTTGTCTTGTTTTATATAATGTTGCTTGGGCTGATTTTTTAAAAAATGATGTATTAACTTATTAACATGAAAAAGGGTTGTAGCTCAGTGGCACTGCCTGCGATTTGCTTTCAGAAGGTCCTGGGGTTCTCCAATGGGGAAAGGCTTCTGTCTGAGACCCTGGAAACCCCTTGCTTATCTGATAATAACAAGTTGCTCAGCTTCCTATGGTTATTTTAAATCGTACTTACTGTGTTTTTTGAAATGCTGTTGTCCATTTCAGAAGTTGTGAGCTGCTTTGAGCACAGTTTTGTGGGAAAGTGGCCTACAAGGAAACATAGTTGTGGTGATGTACAAACTGAATGGCTTTCTAGGACTTGTGATCTTTGGCTTAACAAGTTGTCCAAGCTGGGGCCAGTGGGTAACCTCTCTCTGCGCTAACTGTTAGTTAGTTGGAGGTCCTGGGCCTCAAGGAGGTTAAACTGGCCTCAACCAGGGCCAAGGCCTTTTCGGCTTTGGCCCCAGCCTGGTGGAACACTCTATCACAGGAGACCAAGGCCCTGCAGGACTTGACATCCTTCCACAGGGCCTGCAAGACGGAGTTGTTCCTCCTGACTTTGGTCTGGGCCCAGTTTGACCCCACTCTATGGAGACCCAGTAAGTTACCTCTTTGGCCCTTTTATCGGCTCACGTGGGACCAGCATGGATAGCTGGCCCTGATGAATACTTGAGGTTCCCGACCCCTATGGTTGTAATTCATGGGCAATCGTATAATTTTATCCTGATTCTAATTTTTAAGCTGTATTTTAATCAATTGTTTGATTGTGTTTTAATGTATTTGATATTTGATGTTAGCTGCCCTGAGCCTGGTCTTGGCTGGGGAGGGCGGGGTGTAAATAAAAATTTACTTACTTACTTACTTACTAACTGGAAGTTGTAACCAAGGTTTGTTTTTGGCTAAGCTGTGGGCAGCAGCAAAAATTACCAGGGAGGAGCACAGCAGTTGTGCGCACCTCTCCAGATGCACCCATGTTTGCACGGTTTAACTAAGCCATGGTTTCGCTTGGTGTGTCTTGTGAACCAGGCATGTATGTAGTGTGTGAACGTCGAAATGAATGCGAGCCAAGCTCTAGTTTATGATTCTTTCTGGTGCTGCTTTTTTCATTAGTAGAGTCATACCTTGGGTTACAGATGCTTCAGGTTGCACATTTTCTGGTTATGGATGCGCTAAAACCCAGAAGTACTGGAATGGGTTACTTCCAGGTTTCGGCGCTCACGCATGCGCAGAAGCACTAAATCACACTTTGCACTGCGCAGAAGCACTGAATTGCAACCCGTGCATGCGCAGATGCGGCGCTGCGGGTTTCGAACGTGCCTCCCGCACGGATCACGTTCGCAACCCGAGCTTTCACTGTAGTGTGGTTCTTATGAATACAAATAGTAATACAGTGGTACCTCAGGTTACATACGCTTCAGGTTACAGACTCCGCTAACCCAGAAATAGTGCTTCAGGTTAAGAGCTTTGCTTCAGGATGAGAACAGAAATCGTGCTCCAGCGGCAGCAGGAGGCCCCATTAGCTAAAGTGGTGCTTCAGGTTAAGAACAGTTTCAGGTTAAGAACGGACCTCCGGAACGAATTAAGTACTTAACCCGAGGTACCACTGTATTTTCATTCTGGCAATATGATCCGATACATCCCGTTGATTTGCCAGGATGCAAACTGGTTTGTGACGTGGCAGCAGCAGAATAGGGCAAATAGGGAGAAGCCATCCATCTGGGCTCCATTTTCCAGCATAACTTTGAATTGTTCAAAAGCATAGGCACAGACAAGACTGCAGCCATTGATCTTTCTGATGGCTGTTTGTTTGCAAAAGTTTAGGTTATTAAAACTTGGATTTCACTGAAGTCTTGTCAGTGGAACTTTAGAGTTTTGATGCTTGAAACTCTCAGCCAAGTCTAGGGAGTGTAAGTGTGAAATTTGGTTTCTCTGGATCTCTGAAAGCGCTGCACATTAGTGTGCGTAATTTTGAAATTCTCCCTCTCCCCTTTCCTCTTCTGTTAGCCCTTCTTGAAAGCAAAGCAAGTGGTCTGGTTCAAGGCATTCCAAAGCAGCCATGAATCAAAGGGCTTAAAAAGTGGTTTTTCCTAGTGACATGTCGTTTATCCAGCACAGAGGCATGTCCATCAAGCCTTAACTGCAACAGGAGGACTTGTTTATTTTATCTGAGAAACAGACATGCAGTGAAACCCTCAGTTAAGACAATATATTGCAGAGTTTATTCCAACAAACACAAAGGATACATACAGCAAAGCAATCCATATCTGCAAAGTGTGAGTTAAATACAGATCTCGTATGATCTTTCAAAGAAACTGGATTTAAAAATAGTCACATATATACTATCCACAAATAAATGAATGTACTGTGCAGCCTTTTTTTTTTTTGGCGGTGGGGGGTGGGGAAGGTAGCAATATGGCTAAAGCCCAAAACAAACAGAAAGCAATTCAAAGGGTTGCTTCCAGATGGCCCATTTATTGAACATTCATTGGGATTTCTTTGTTCAAAGTTTGCAAGGAGTTTATATGATATTGTCTATTTCTTGAGCAAACTCCTCTGAAATTGTTTCTTGAGCAGGTTACATAACATTGCATCAAGCAATTGTTAGGCCACACCTTCCAGTACATTTTCCTGGCACTTTCCTTATTGTAAAAAGTCCAGTATTTATTTATTTATTAGTGTGTTTGTTGTGCCAGCATGTGGAAAACGGCTTCAAGTGCACATCCAGTATCGGCTGGCATGCGATTGAATGCTACCTGCAAATCAGCAACAGCTCTAGCCCAGTATCTTCTTCAGGGAAGTAAAAAGGTAAAGGGACCCCTGACCATTAGGTCCAGTCGTGACATCTCGCTTTTATTGGCCGAGGGAGCCGGCATACAGATGGTCATGTGGCCATCATGACTAAGCCACTTCTGGCGAACCAGAGCAGCGCACAGAAACGCCGTTTTCCTTCCCGCTGGAGTGGTACCTATTTATCTACTTGCACTTTGACGTGCTTTCGAACTGCTAGGTTGGCAGGAGCAGGGACCGAGCAACAGGAGCTCACCCCGTCGCGGGGATTCGAACCGCCGACCTTCTGATCGGCAAGTCCTAGGCTCTGTGGTTTAACCCACAGCGCCACCCGCGTCCCTTCAGGGCAGTACTGTAGCTCAATGGAACAGCATTTGCTATGCATATTTAAATCTAATCATGAGAAAGGCACTGCCAGTCCCTAGACCATACTTCACCAACCAGGTATCCTCCTGATGTTTGCACTGCATCTCCCATCAGCCCCAGCAAACATCCGAAGGGCAGCAGGTTGGTGAAGCCTGCATTAGAGAATACAGAGGTAGCTGAACCAGCAGTCTCTCTCCATCAAAGCTTGCTTTATGTTTAGTGCTGTGCTGAGCCAGTACTCCAATTGCTGCATAGTTTTCTCCCCCTTCAGAAGAGCCTTCTGTTTTTCTGAGTCATTCACAGGGCACTTTGGCATTTTGGGGGGATGCGGGTCGCTCTGTGGTTTAAACCACTGAGCCTCCTGGGTTTGCGCATCGGAAGGTCGGCGGTTCGAATCCCCGCGACATGGTGAGCTACCGTTGGTCTGTCCCAGCTCTTTCTAACCTAGCAGTTCAAGAGCACGCCAGTGCAAGTAGATAAATAGGTACTGCTGCGGCGGGAAGGTAAACAGCGTTTCCGTGTGCTCTGGCTTCCGTCACGCTGTCTCGTTGCACCAGAAGCGGTTTAGTCATGCCGGCCACATGACCTGGAAAGCTGTCTGTGGACAAACACCGGCTCCCTCGGCCTGAAAGCGAGATGAGCGCCGCAACCCCATGGTTGCCTTTGATGGGACTTAAGCATCCAGTAGTCCTTTACCTTTTTTTTTTTTAACCTTACTTTAGCATTTCTTCTTAATTTTAGAGGTGCAGGCTTGAGCTTATTTATCCCAGCACTCTTAACAGCTACAGTTCCCATGAATCTTTGAGGGAGACCATGACTGGTTAAAGTGGTCTAATGCTGCTTTAACTGTGTGGTGCAATTTAGAGCCCCTCATTTAAATAGATGAAAAGCCAATTGTACCCTGGGTGCCTAGGGTAACATTTCAGTAATACAGTGGTGCCTCGCAAGACAAAAAGAATCCGTTCCGCGAGTCTCTTCGTCTAGCGGTTTTTTCGTCTTGCGAAGCAACCCTATTAGCGGATTAGCGGATTAGCGCTATTAGTGGTTTAGCTGCTATTAGCGGCTATTAAAGGCTTAAGGGATTAGCGGATTAGCTGCTAAAAGGCTATTAGCAGCTAATCCGCTAATCCCTTAGCCTTTTAGCAGCTTAGTGCCTTAGAAAAAGGGGGTGGGGAGCGAAAAAAAATCGCAGGAACTCGCAAGACATTTTCGTCTTGCGAAGCAAGCCCATAGGAAATTCGTTTTGCAAAGCACCTCCAAAACGGAAAACCCTTTCGTCTAGTGGGTTTTCCGTCTTGCGAGGCATTCGTCTTGCGGGGCACCACTGTAATAATAATAATAATTAATAATAATAATTTATTTCTACCCCACCCATCTGGCTGGGTTTCCCAGGTTCTAGGTGGAAGAACAGTTTGTGAGAAAAAGCTTCCCATCCTGTGTGAATACCTGAAGGCCTAAGTTAGGAATTCCTTAACTAGGAAACATTGTTGTCTTTGAATAAAAGGATCCGTGGTGGGACAAAACCATCCATCAACACATCTCTGTGATTAAAAATAGACCAGCCTCTTTCTTGCCACTGAAACACGTAGATGACCTCCCCTTCTGCTGCCCTCCCCGTCTGAGTGTCCTCCTGATTTCAGCCTGCAGCAAGCTTGTACCAAACTATTGAAGGAAAAGCTGAAGGTCTCCTCAGACTGCTCTCATTGTTTGTGTATAATCTTTATTCTGCTCCTGGGTACTTAGGCAAGGGCTGTGTGGGGTGGAATACTAATAAAGAGTTTTAAATCGTAGGAACAATTCCGGAAACTTCGGCTGTGGTTGAAACTTAGTGACAGGTGTGGTGAATGGGAAGGAGCAGAAAAAAACAAATCTAACAGAAACCTGTCCAGGCCTTTTATATCTCCACCCCCCTTCCACCCCAACCTGATGAGGGAGAGTGGAGATGGGCAAACTAGTCTTGACCCGCCTTCACTGTCCTGGTGCCCTCCATCAGTTGGAGAAATGACTTCTGCAGCAGGAAGCCTTTTTGACCCATGTAGCAAATGTTAGAACCCAGTTTTCCAGAGTTCTAAAACGGGTGGGCATTCTGTCTGAGCTGAGCAGGCTCCTTCTTCCAGGAACTCATGGAGCATGATGCCAGGTGGCTGGAACATTCCTCTTTGCTCTCCCCTCATCGCATATGGGATTCAAAGTAATTTTTCCACTCGGTTCTTCATGTTTGCGCATCAATTTGCAGATTCTCATGAAAACGTACCAGCATTTTTGCAAAGCAATTTCCAATCATATAATTCATTTTAAATGTTATTTTCAACGCATGTATTCATGTTTATGCACATTTTGCCCCAGTACAAGTGTTTCTGTGGCTGGAGAACTGCATTTCAAACTTTGGAGAAGTGGGACTTTCAAAGGAGGGCTGTGTTTTGGTTTGTGTATTGTTTCAGGAAGTGTGAATTAAGAAAATGGTGGCATAAGTTTTCTTGTAAGAACTTATGGATTTTTGGATGTATGTATGTTTTTCCTCTTGCTTTTACTTTATTATTTTTGTTAACTTTTTGTGTGTGTTTGTGAAGTAAGAAAACTAATAAAAAGCGCGTGCGCGCACGCACATGTATATGTATATGCATGTATATATACATATACACACATACAGTACTGTTCCGTGTACAAGACTAGGTTTTTACACTCTAAAATAATGTTTAAAATCTGTGGTCGTCTTATACGTGGAAGGGACATGGAAAAGAGTTAAGAGCCTCGGACAGAAGATCACCAGGTTGATGGACCATATGGAACTGATAGAAAGGACTGACAGAATCCGAGACCAGGGAGAAGAGATTCTTAAAGAGAAGATTTCTTAAATCAGAGTCCCCCAAAATAGGGGGGCTGCGTCTTATACATGGGGGCATCCTATACACAGAAAAATACAGTGTGTGTGTGTGTATCTATCTCTCTATCTCTATTTATCTATTTATCTATCTATCATCTCTATCATCTATCTATATAGTGTGAATTAGTCTGGGTTGCCTTTAAATGCGTACTGAATCAAATCCTCTCCATCCCTAGTTCTCCCTTTTTATTGGACTAAAGTGCCCGTCATCCTTGACCATGCTAGTTGGAACTGATGGGATTTGGAGTCCAACAAACCTGGAAAGCAAAAAGTGCCTCATCCCTGCCAGAGATGATTGTCAGAGGTGTGCCTGCGTCTCTCGTGATCCAATTGACTTTATGCTTCAAGTGACTGTGACGTGCAGTCAAACGATGGACCTGCATTGATAGCATTGCCTATATTCATTGGGAAGCATAACACAGAATCCTCCCCACTATTAAATTCATAAAATATACCAAAAGAAGTTTTTGAATTTTACCATGAACCTTGGTTCCCACCCTGGTTGTCATCAGTTTGAACTTGGAAATGGCATCATTGTGAAATGCCACAGGCGTCCCTCAGTGATACAAATATTATTAAAAAGATAAGATGACTTGCACAAGAAATCTAAGCGAGTTCTGCTGGGCATGGTGCCCACTTGGAATGAATGATCAAGTAGCAGCAGAAAGTTGCGTCTTGTCTGGGGTTTTGTTCCACTCTGCTTGGCCTGTGTGTGTGTGTGTGTGTCTTTTTTTGTGGGGTGTGGTGGCACCAAGCTGAGTTTGTGTATGACCTGGGTCAGCTGTCTTTCAAACATGGCAGGGATGTTGCTAGTGCGGTAAAATCCTCTTAGTTTTTGGGCAGAATGAAGAAAGTTCAACGAGAGAGAGAGCGCATTTCTTTTCCTCGGCGTTTTATTCACTTATAACAGAAACATTCACTTATCAGGTATCACTGAAGTGCAATTTACAGAACTTAGCAGCAAATTCACATCTGTAAATTCAGATTTAATTCTGTTTGTACAAATCTTACAAATGTACATCCATTCGTACAGTATTGCCATTCACTCATGCTCGCGTATGTACATTGTCTTCCCTTTAGAATATCCTCACGAGTCATTCTCCCTTGCTTCAGGAAATGCAGAGGGGGTGCTGAGCGATGGGTTTTGTCAGAATGCGTCAACAGAGCATCGCACGGGGGAATCGAACTTGGGGGGCCGTGGAGTCAAACAGAAAGAATCCTTTGGGGGTTTCAATGGAGTTATCAAACATAGCCCACAAAAATTTGTCACATTTCTTGTTAATTTGGTATTTCTGCAGTATAGGGCTGCTCTGCCCAGAGAAGATCCCGGGAGTGGGTGGGAGTTTAACACAAAGGGTGAGTAAACTCGGAAAACACCACAAATATTTTTCAGGGCATATTATATGGGGCATTTTTGTAGGTGTCCAATTGGGGCAAGGGGCTGTGCTGCAGAAATCCAGAGGCTGTTTTAAACCTCTACTTTTCATAGAAGTTTGCTGGAGCCATATAAACATTTGAGAGCTCTGATTTTCTTCAGGCCTCATATGATATACCGTATTTTTTGCTCTATAAGACTCACTTTTTCCCTCCTAAAAAGTAAGGGGAAATGTGTGTGCGTCTTATGGAGCAAATGCAGGCTGCGCAGCTATCACAGAAGCCAGAACAGCAATATGGATTGCTGCTTTCACTGCGCAGCGATCCCTCTTTGCTGTTCTGGCTTCTGAGATTCAGAATATTTTTTTTCTTGTTTTCCTCCTCCAAAAACTAGGTGCGTCTTGTGGTCTGGTGTGTCTTATAGAGCGGAAAATACGGTAGTTCCCTTTGCACTCACCAAAATTCACATTATAACAGAAAGTCCTATTGTATGGGCGAGGCGCTGGATGAAAGCCAGCTTCTGCGAAGGTAAGGGCAAGGAAAGGAAGTGGGTTTAGAATTCTGCTTTGTTTGCTGTGCTGTGCCAATCATGGGACTGTCATGTATGTGCCCAAGCATGTGCAGAGTTCCAGCTTCTTTATTTTTAATTATTTTGCACTACCTACTAAGTACTTCTATAATGCCCTTCAACATGCTGGCCTGTGTGGGGAATAACTTTGGGTTCTTTATAAAGAGGGGGGAAGTAAATCACTTCAGATCTTTCTCCTTGCTGGAAAATCCTTTTAGGGGGAAAAACAGCCCTTTATATTTTATTTTCTCTCCCCCCCCCCCAACTTCCCTTTGTAACAATGATCTGTTAAGGCATAAGAGAGTGCAATGAAATCTCTTAATGACACTGTTCTATTTTTCCTTTACTCTCTGCTTTGCTTAGTGTTCAAATCTGAAGGATTTTCCCTTCTTTTTTGTATATTTGTTCTTTCTCCTCACCATAATTGTTGCTTAGAAGGTCTTATGTTTATCTCTTTAATTTGGGAAGTTGTCTATTTGAAATGCCTTACAGTGACACTACATGTCGAGACTAATACAATTTTATCTATATTTTTAATGTATATGTTATGCAAAGAGATTTGGCATACAGGCTGTTCTTTAAAAGGCCCCTGTTTGAACCTTACACCCCAGGCTCCATGTTTATCATACTAAGAGAGCTGGTGCTATCAGGAGTTAAATCTCCTCTCAGTCAATCAGGAGTTAAATCTCCTCTCAGTCATGAAACTCACTGGGTGACCTTGGGCCTAGCTCTCTGCCAGTGGCGTAGCGTGGGTTGTCAGCACCCGAGGCAAGGCAAGTAATTTGCACCCCCTAACCCGGGGCAAGGCAAGTAATTTGCTCCCCCCCGCTGCACTTTCCCTCCCCCAGATAGTCCCTCGCTCTCTCTCTGCACCGCACCGCATGCCTGGCACCCCCCCCCCACAGTGGGTAGCGACCCGGCGGCTCGGATCGGATTCGCACAGCCAGCACTGCAGTGAGAGAGAGTGAGTGAGCCAGGTAGGGGCAGAGAGCTGCGAGTGCGAGCGCCCCCCCCAGATGTTGCGCCCGGTGCGGCCGGCCCCCCCTGCACCCCCCACGCTATGCCACTGCTCTCTGCCTAACTACCTCACAGGGTTGTTGTGAGAAGAAAAGGAGGAGAGGAAGAACCATGTATGCAGAACCTTGATCTCCTTGGAGGAAAGGAATGGGCATACATGTAACAGTAATAACAGCATCAAATCTTTTCCTTCGATGAATGCTTATTCTGCACTACACATCAGTGGCGACTTAACTTTTTTTTGAAAATTTTATGAGGGTTTTTGATGGACTGAGGCAGGTCAGTGCGTCCCACTGTGTTTGTGTTTATGTAAAACTTTTCATTCCATCAGCATGTGAGCCCTGTGATGAAAGTTTCCTCAGTGTGCCATTTTTCTACACTTAAGTACCCTTGCTTAATAGGTGAGCTGGAGCCAAATTATTGTATTGTGAATGTCTTTTTTGGGGGGAGAAATTGAAATTTAATGCTAAAAAAAAAAAAAAATAGCAGAGAGAATCCTTTAATCTTTTTTCCTGTTCTTGGTTTGACCTGCTGCTTTGATAGAACAGTGCCACAGAGTTATTACGGCCTTGTAAGGTCAAGACTTGAGTGCCTGCTCATATCTCAGCACAGATGGGCACGCTCTGAGTAGAAAACCTTGATGGAGAAATGTAATATGCTAGGACTTCAAATAAACTCCCTCCCCACCCCCAGATGTTCTCTGTAAATGTCAGGAAAAGATGGGCTCTACACCCTACACACACTTTGTGTGTGTAAAAACTAAAGTGGATGAAAGAACAAAACAGGCAAGATTGACATTTATTTCTCAGTGGCTTGTGCTCTCTGTTGAACATGTGGCATCCCAGGCTATGAGAGACTATTCACAAGATTCCCGTATCATTAGAATGGCAAAGCATCACAAATCCTTTGAAGTTCAGAGATAGAAAATAGGTTAATTTCTGCCTGGGAATTTCAAAAATATTGTTTTTCTTTCACAATAGGGGATTATCGTCAAGAGCCGAGAGGTGTGCAGTTTGATGAGGAAAGAGAAGGGGGAGTAATGCTGTGTCCAGGAGCTCCCAGAACCCTGGTCCCAGCTCTCCTTTTTCCCATTTACTTCTTAATCTCCCTGCATAGAAAATTAGTATGGTTTGAATGTGCAAGATTTTATTTGCTTGTTTTGTTGTTGTTGGGGGGGGGGGATGAGTGGGAGCATTCAAACATGTGATAGCCACATGCTTTCCTAACCATGTGATTTCCACAAATATGTACAGGCCCTCAATGATGCTAAAGTCCTATTACAATTCAGCGGGGTTCAGGCTTCAATCCTCTACACATTCACTTTGGAGTAAGTGCCACTGGTCAATGGGGTTTACTTCCTAGCAAACATGCATAAAGTCAGGCTGCATAGGACACAGGTCACTGGAGAAATTCCATTCATTCCATAGTCTCCGTCTATAATCTTTGAGAATTCTAGGAAAACGGACAAGGCCCGCACAAACTGGAGGTGGGCAAATGCTGTCCCCATCTTCAAAAAAAAAAAGGGGGGGGAAAGGCCCAGGTAACCATTTTCTCTGGATTCTGACCCAAATCTCTCTTTCCCTACTGCACCCCTCAAATCTAGGATTAAGGGCAAAATGCTTTCCAGACCAAATTAACAACTTTTTGAAAGGCTTAAGGCCTGTTACATCTTATTTTAGAAATGGAGCACTTTCTATCCTAAAATATCATTAGTATCCATTCCTAACTCATTAAAGCAATTCAGATCTACTATTTCTACTCTAAGGAATTTTTTTTGGTAGTTAATATGGAATGTATTATTTTTTGAAAACATTTCTGTAAGGGGAAGAGTTCTTTTTATTTTTAATCTTTAAAAATTCTAGTTTATCACAATCATATCATTTGTACAAGACACTATAGACACATCTTGTAATTTATAATCTAAAAAATAAAAATTTCATCAAAATAGTGTAGCTATTACTATTGCCTGGGCATCGATGCATGAATGTATTTACTGAATATGGCTAGTTTTACCGGCGAAAAGGAAGAAAGTATAGCATGAAGGAAATTCAGTGGGGGAGGGCAGTGGGAATGAGCTATGTGCTTGTGTTTGGAAAGTATTGGATAGCTCTAAGAAAGGACACTAAGACAGGTCACAGATAAGTAGCAGCTTGTTAAATATATACACATTTCATGAAAACCACAAGGTTAAAAACAAAACAGTGGTGGTATACCCGCAAATCCTGTCATTTGCAAAGACAAAAAAACAAACAAAACAAAAACCAAAAACAATACTACAATTGGGGTAGAGGTTAATTCTGGAGTTGCTTAGATTTTCTATAATGTTTCTCTTTGGGCATCCTAAGTAACATTTCTCATGTATCAGAGGACTGCTGTACTGGCAAATTAGGGACCATTTGCACATTGCACATTTAAGAGTGTGTCCTGACTTATGCGACTATTTCACATGTCACAAAATAACTTCATGTGACGCACTTGGTCTGTATTCACATGGAGAAAGAACCACTGGTGCCTCTCTTTTCAGCCAGCGCAATTTATGGGAACTGGGGAGCTATGGATGTTTCTGAGAGTTTGGTTCGCAGGATGTTGTCCTCCATGAAATTGTGTCTGTGCAGATGCTACAGTTTCATCCAGCAGAAAGGGGCTGCTAGGCTTGTTTGCTTGTTTTTGGCATACTTTATTCTGCGTCTCGGAAAGGTGATCAGAGCTGCTGTTCAGGCCAGCAGAAGCCCCTTTCCCTGATAACAGATGACTCTGCCCATCTCTGCTGGGTTTTAAGATGTTAGTGGACACTGATCACACTTTCAAGCCTATGTTCATAGATGCAGGGGCATAATACTTGTTGTATTTTTATCTGTTTGAATTATCCCAACCCTTTAGACACAAATACACACACACACACTCACACACACAAACACAAAGAGAGGGCTTTCCTCTTGTGTTTCAGTGCAAACGGTGACCTTCTGTGGCGTCCTGATTCTAAAAGTTACCTGCATGTGTTTGCTACCTAGAAAAACCTCTCATTCTCCAATGTTAATTATTGCACTAACGATGAAGGGGAACACGGCAGGGTTTTTCTTTTTTCTTTTAGCTAGAAGCGGGACCTGCTGTTGCCCGAAATGCAGGTGCCAGTTGGATAATTACAGTGATCTGTAATGTGCTACGAAACAAGGAACAAACAGTGAAGGTCATTTTTGTAACCTGGGCTTTGTACATCCTTGAGAAGGGAAGAAGGGTATGCAAAAGCAGTTTCCTAAAGTCAAGTTCAGTGCATTAATCAGAACGTAATCTTATACTTAATGCATTGTTAGGATTTCCAAATTGAGATGCTTCTACCGGAGGTAAGTCTGGGACAGCATCCGTCACGCAGCCATCTCCTGCGGTCCTCTCCTGCCCTTCTCTCCATCTCCAGTCAGCTTGATGGGGTCACGGCACAGAAGTGCCAAATGATTCACACAGTTAGCGGGAACTGATCTTGCTCCGGGGGCTTTTTCACCCAGGTGCCCAGACCGGCTTTCTGAAATGCTTTAAACAGCTGCTGCTTGACAGACTGGTATGTGTGCGCCAGCAGTTTGGCCTCGCTGTACACAGAGGGCAGATCTCCATGGCTTAATATCTGTGTGCTCAGCTGTAAGAGAGATGGGATAGGGTGGGGGTGGGAGTGCAAAGGGGGGAAAAAACAAACCAAAACAACCCAAAATGCAAATGAATGAACAGCAGCTGTACAAAATGGTTCCATAAGCTACAAACAAACTGTGCTTAAGATTTTGTGTGTTGGTTTCAAGTAACAATGGAAAGGGTGAGAACCAAAAACTGGATATGATTATTGATTCTGTCATGCAGGCTTAGTGCCAACAACCTACAAAAAAACACTGTCCTGAGTGGGAAGCAGGATTTTGGAGATCAAAAACCTAGTTTACACACCACTTGGAAGTGTGAACTGTGGTGCAGAGATTATAAATTATACCAGGTTTTTGGGGTTTTTTTGCTTTCCTCTTTTTGTGGCGGAAGGTCTTACTAAATAAAGTACAAAGAATGCACCCCCCCCCCGCTGTGCATTGTTTTGTTCCTTCTGAATGGGTCTCCTTTAGCTTCTGGGAAGGGATTTTGATGGCCAAACTCTTGTTAGTGTGCATATATCCCAAAAACTTTGTTTGGGAGTTTGAAAGGAGAGCAAAATTGAGAATCTTGTGGATTTATTTGGTGCCATTCATCTTCTCAGACACCAACAAATATGATTCAAGTCAAAATGTTTCATCCAGATTTGAAGAAAGATGTGTTACTGATTTTTAATAACTCCCAAATCATATCCTGGGTATTCACTGAAGCAGAAGTCCCCACAATATGAACTTTGACTATGCATTTAAGAGCCAACCATTTCCCAAAGCCCTGGGGCTCATGCATAGGCCTCAGCCCCTACTGATTTTGGGGGGGGGGGGAATACAGATTCAAATCCTGCAACCCAGATTCATAAACCCGACATTCCTATAATGTCTCGTCAGCTCCCTTTTGCTATATCTGAAATCCCAACATTTAGCGGGACAACCGTGGAGACTGAAACATTTCTTTGAATACCAAAATTGAGTCTTAAAGGCCGAAGTTCTGATTCTGATCCAATTAATTATGTGTCTGCACAGGAGTTGGCTGCTGTGGGCATAGCTCCTGCTGCTCAAAAGCCCTTCCAGCAGTAAACGCTGCCTGTGTGCAGGCCCCACTCACACCATGAGCAATAAGAACAGAAGAGGAGAATTGTTGGGTCAGGCCAAAGGCTCATCTAATCGAGCATTCTGCTCTAAGCACAGCCAGCCAGATGTTTAAGGGAAGCCTACAGGGATGACCTGAGTGCAGCTCTCCCTGCCTGTGATTCTCAGCCACTGGTTTTCAGAGGCATAATGTCTCTGACAATGGAAGGAGAATACAGCTGTCATGGCCAATAGACACTGATAGCCCTACCCTCCCATATTTGTCTAATTCTCCTTTAAAGCCACCCAGGTTGGTGGACTTTGTAGTTGAGTGTATACCAAGATCACCACTTCGTTCTTCATTCAACTGGGGTATGGGCTGGGAGGAGAAGGATTCCCTAGTCAAGGGGAGGGTTTTCAAATGCATATCAAACTAACCACACTCACCCTTGAGGGCAGCAGGATCTAGACTCAATCTAGATTGAAAGCAGCATGTTGAGGATGAACATGAACTGTTCTGGATTGAGAAAAACTACCTTTTTGTAACAGGTTAGCATGTGCACAGCCTAAAATAGTTATTAATGTATTCTACTCTCTCTCTCTCTTTTTAAAATGTTTATATGGTTTTATAGTTGGAGGTGATAATTATATTTTTTAAAAAATAAATAAATAGCCTTCCACACAGGCTCTGAAAAGTAAGGAAAAAAGGAAAGACTCTCTGAGTCATTCAAGGCTTCAGGCAGGCCAGTGTGAGAGAAAACGCAAGGAAAAATCGGCTCCCTTCTTTCCAATCTGTTATAATAAGAGATACTGTGAAACATGCCTAAGAGAGGGCTGTAATCGAGCATCTGGGATTTGCCCACAGCTGAGAGGCTGTCTTGTTGAGCGGGAGAATGGCATCTGAATGTTCTGAAATGCTCACCACCTCTGAGTTTGCCTGCCAGAAACCGTCTTAAGAGACAAAGACACACATCCTCAGTCCAATAATCACCCCGGGCGCACCTGGGCGCCCAGAGAGAAAGAACTTTTTGTTTTGCAGGAGGATTAAATCAATCGCCTCCTTCCTGACCTGCCAAAAGACATAGCGCAACCAAGCCAAGAGTGAGAGAATTTGATGTTTTGGGAAAGGAATAAGAAGTCTTGGGAGAGCCGTAGACCTGGGGAAAGTTCAATCCGGCGAGTGAATTAGCATTTTCTGTGGGATTCTGCTCCCACTACTCTGGAATATGAGCCTGTGTACAAAGGGGTATTTTCCACCATTGCAACAGCACTACAGAATGCCCTTTCCCTCTGCCATAAATGAAGCAAACTTGATCCAAACTTCTTGTAAAGGCGTATCTTTTTTCTTAGATTTCCCTCCTGTCCCATAAGAATAGATGTGGTTATTACTGAATTCCTGTTTTGATATGGTTTTTTTAAATAATAATAGTGTTTTACTAGTTTTTATATTGCATCTCTGTTTTTATGCCATAGCATAAAAGCAATAAAACACAGTATTTTTGTATATTGCTTAGAGATGGTTTAATCATGAATCAGGATAGAAATGCTTTTAATATATATATGACATGTCAAAGGCGAATGGGGTAAATTATTAGCCACTTCGCTTTTCTCTGATGCCACCAATAAATGTATCCTATTCAAATCGGGCACAATATTTGCAAATTGTATTCTGCCCTTGAGCATGTCTACTTGGAACACACACTCTCTTACTGCCAAAAGTCCCATGCCAACACAGATCTTCAAGGGCTTACATCATTTCAGGAAGTTGATTGGCAGAAGGCAAAAAGTACATACTACTTTCCTCAACTACCATGCACAGGCAGGCCCTGATATGTGAACACAATGCGTTCTCAGGAAATGGTCTGTTAGGCGAGTGTTTGTACAACAACACCCACCCTCCTCCAGCAGATGTCAAGGAGATGAGTAACTATACAACTTTTTGAAGACACCTGAAGGCAGCCTTGTATAGGGAAGTTTTTAATGTTTGATGTTTTATCATGCTTTTATATGTGTTGGAAGCCGTCCAGAGTGGCTGGGACAACCCAGTCAGATGGGCAGGGTACAATTATTATTATTGTTGTTGTTGGCATTTCCCATCAATTCCAATGGGAAAATTTCTAACGTGTTCCCAAGCACAGGCTTTTGATCCCCAAATAGTGAACAAAGCCAGGGGAAACCCTCTGGAACCTTGCAAAAGGCAAACAAGGAAGAGAAAGAATGCTCTTATTTGTCTGATCTACGCCCCTGTCTCCACCACCCACCATGTTTTCTGACAAACATGCCGTGGACCAGGAAATCACAAAGAGTAAGGCGTGTTTAAGACTGCTTATTTGTTTACAGTACTACATGCAGGTCCAGCTGTTTGGATATCTGAATCGGTGGTGTGTTGGATAAGTGAATTATCATGTTTTATAATGAGTGTTTGAATAGCAGGACCAGTGTGTAATTAATTTATGGCATTGGTTTTCCTGGCTTTAAAGAGTTAGGCAAATGCATGCTAGGAGGATCGGTCTACCAATGAGCTATTTGTCATTATGGCTGCATTGACCTTCCAGGTCCAAAGGCAACAATGCCACCAAGTACCATTTGCTGGAGAGCAACAATGGGAGAAGGCTGTTGCCCTCATGCCCTGCTTATTGGCTTCCCAGAAGCATCTGCCTGGCTGTGACTGGAAAGAAGATACCTGACTAGATGCACCTTTGACTTGATCCAGCAGAGCTCTTCTTATGTTTTTTAATGCCTCAGAAACCCTGGAAGTGTGTTAGGGCTCCTCCAGATCACCAGAGTATTGCATATTCTGGATTTTTATTACTTCTCCAAAATACTTTATTTTTTTGGCACTCAGATAAGCTGAGTGCAATATGTGCTACTGCCTTTCAAGTGTGCATGTTGCATTCCACTTAAAAATACATGTGTTGGTGGTTATTAGACTGGATCAGATCCTCCACTTGTATGTACAGTCATACCTCATGTTACGTTTGCTTCAGGTTGAGCGTTTTCAGGTTGCACCCCGCGATGACCCGGAAGTACCAGAAAGGGTTACTTCCAGGTTTCACCACTCGCACATGTGCAGATGCTCAAAATGATGTCACGTGCATGCGCAGAAGCGACGAATCGCGACCCGCGCAGACGCAGGTTGCGTTCTGCTCATGTTGCAAATGGGCCTCCGGAAAGGATCCCATTCGCAACCAGAGGTACCACTGTATATATAAACACCTTCCTCTTTCTTTCTTTCTTTCTTTCTTTCTTTCTTTCTTTTTCTTTTCTTACACATACACACAAACACACACACACACACACACACAGATTCTCTGCCCCGCATACTTGCTGGGCACCACATGTGTTTTGGACTATGATCGATATCCGAGTACAGAGTCTGCTGTAGGAAATGGTGCTTTGCTGATGATACGAGGCCAGGGAGATGGCTGGGAATGCTATATTGTGATGGACACATAGGTTTGCTTTCACCAAGGCAGGAGTCCTTACCTTTCCATAAAGCTTTGCCCATCGAGTGTAAAACAGGTGCTTGCAGAGTCGTGAAGGACTCCCGCAGTTCCTTTTTCCTGTTGTTGCATTAATAAGCTCGAGGTCTGTAGTGCCCGCTATCCAATTCACACTGAAACCAGGTGATTTCCCTGACTGCCGCATCTTGGCGTTGCTCACTCCTGTCGAAGGGGAAGCAGAAAACATCAAAGCATTAAGATCAATACCTTCCTCCTCCTGGAAGATAGGAAATGGAACTTTCTTTTTTTTTACTAGGAAATGAATTCCATTTCCACATAAACTTATTCTCATATTTTGGCTCCAATCTGCCAAATCTTATAGGTCAGAATTGTTGTGGTTGTTGCGTGTGTGTGTTTCAAGGTGTTTTGAGCACAACTCTTTTTGGTAAAGTAGCTTACGAATTAAAACATAATAGAAGATTCTGTTGATGTTTTTAGCACCCGGTCCTTAGATTTAGAAAGGAAGGGAAAAAAAAGACTGTCCAGGAGTAGATAAAAGACTGCTTTCTTGTTCCTCCCAGACCATCCCCTCACAGCAGAAATAAACCTGACTCTAACAAAAGTGATGGGAAGGGGGCTGTGGGAGAAAAGTAGTGAGAGAGTGGAGGAAAGAGGACTCTCTTGCCCATTAAGGATGGGGGAGAAGTTTCATTCAGTTGCATTTAAAGGTGAACCTACCTAATTCTCACACCTTGAAACAATATGCAAACTGAAACACAGCCAGCTTTTGAAATTTGAACTCCTCCGAATTCTGCAGTGCAGCTCTCCCGCCATGCAGTGTGTACAAATAATGCACATAACAAGGCAAAGCGTGCATTAAAATGCATATATTCATGAGGATAACTTGCAGAAATGCATTATATTGGAGAAAATTGCTTTGCAAAAATGTGCATATTAGGCAAACTATACATGTACATTTAGAAAAAAAAAGCCACACAAAATGCTGGTGAATTTTCAGGAGGTTTTTTAAATAAAAACAATTGCATACCAACGTGGAAATGCGGAGATCTGAAAAATGAAAAACTGAAATGGACAGATTTGCCCATCCCTACCCTATTGCCCACATACCTATTTGCTGCTTCAAACCGCGCTACCTCTCATCCTGCTTTATATGGGATTGAGGCAGAAGTGCATTTAAAGGCCATCATTGTGTGTAGTTTTGCCTGCCCTAATACTAACTAGAGTTAAAACACTAACCAGGATTTGAAACCAGGGTTAAGAAGGACTCCAGTCCATGTTAACCATGGTTATTTTTGGGAGACCTGGAAATAGATTAGCATTAAAACTTCTGTTCCGAATGGCTTCACAGAAGAATGTCACTACTATGCAGAAGGTGGGTTCCAAAATAATGTAAATCTGCTATAAGTCAGATCATACACCTCTGCCCCCAAATGAGGGGTGTGTGTGTGTGTGTACTTTGCTGGGTAATTTTGAGAAGCCGCTAGATTTAGAAGTGGGGGGGGGGGGGAACTACTGAATATCAAAACTTTTCCAAGGGTAAAAACAGAATTAAAAAAATAAATTAAAATCTGAGATATTCCTGAATATCACGAACAGTGGAAACGAATAGCTCCCTAATTATTGTAGATCTTCCCAAACAAACACAATTGCACATCTTCCTTCATCCCCTGCCATCTAATTTTGTTAACTTCATTAGTACTACAGGTACATGAGAGAGAATCACATCCCATGATGCAGGAGGGCTATGTGAACTGCATGGCAGGGGGAGGCTCAAAGAGCATGCTCTTGTCAGTGCTGGAAGATGGCAGCTACAAAACAGGCTAATTAGGATTACGTAAGGCACAAATAAGGTTACTCAGAGCAGGTGAGATAGCGGCTTGGCAGCTCAGCTGACAATCTGTAACGATAGCTACAAACTCATTAGCTGGCCTTAGAGCAGGCATGGCCAAACTTTTCCCTCCAGCTTTTTGAGACTACAGCTCCCATCTTCCCTAGCTAACCGGACCAGTGGTCAGGGATGATGGGAACTGTAGTCCCAAAACAGCTGGAGGGCCAAGTTTGGCCATGCCTGCCTTAGAGGAAAGATCTGGGTGTTTTTTTTAGCCTCAGACCACCTCTGTCAAATGTCGAACTGGATCGGTGCCGCCGCACTGGGGAGGTTCTACTCCTCCCCCCCCCACAATTCCCTTTCCTTAGCATCACTTGTATGCTTCCCTTTAAAGTTGTTAGCCACTAAGTTGTGGGGCAGGAGTGTGGGGAAGAGGCATCTGTATTGCACTTGGTTTTACTGCTCTTTTCGGAGGGGGGAAGGTTGACTTACGCCCCAAAAAGAGCGGACACATATCTGTATAAAACGTATGCTGATGTAAATCTACATATGCATGTTTACACATGATTACTATAATTTAAATAGGGATGCGGTACGTCTCAGCATAGTGGGGAAGACCGTGACCAGGTCGCTTGTGAATGAATCCCTGCTGCCCAGATATTATCGATGGGGAATTTCAGGGCCCCTGCTCCTCTCCCTTCTTTGGGCTCCTCCTTTTTAAACAGCCCTTCAGATAGAGGCCATCTTCAAACAGAGGGCTGTTCCCTGTACAGCAAACAGAGCACTGCCTTCTTACTTGATTTCGTCTTGCGAAGCAAGCCCATTAGCGGATTAGTGGATTACCGCTATTAGCGGTTTAGCGGCTATTAGCGGCTATTAAAGGCTTAAGGGATTAGCGGATTAGCTGCTAAAAGGCTATTAGGAGCTTAGTGCCTTAGAAAAAGGGGGTGGGGAGCGAAAAAAAACCCCCAGGAATTGCAAGGCATTTTCGTCTTGCGAAGCAAGCCCATAGCAAATTCGTCCTGCGAAGCACCTCCAAAACGGAAAACCCTTTCGTCTAGCGGGTTTTCCATCTTGCAAGGCATTCGTCTTGCAGGGCACCACTGTAGTGTGTATACGATACGATATATGATATCTTTATTGTCATTGTCCCATACAGAACAATGAAATTGAAAAACTACATAAAACATTCAAAACCCCCTAAAAACTCTGGTATGAGGGATGTGTTGATGCGAAAGGTAAACCTACCATTTCCCAGAATCATGGCCCTGATCCAATTCCACCCAACCCACCTGCAGGCACTTTTAGGCAATTTTTTTTAATTAAAAAAACGTAATCAGGAGATTTGATGACATAACTTTCCCACATAATATTTAGTTTGGTTCCGAGACTCCTGCAATCCTGAATGGAGTGGGGTGCATGTCGCAGAAAAGCAAGCGTCTGATTGTTCTGCAGGAATCCAGAGACTTTTCTTCTTCTTATTATTATGAGGAGGAAGGTGCTGGTGTTTCCTGTGCATGAAAATAGCGTTCCTCCGTGAAATGGGAAGTAAATGTCCATGCTGCTGAGTTGGTAAAGTCATTAATGTTCATCATTTGACAGCTGAACACAGTGCAGAGCTCAGCGACTTGGAGGGTGTATAATAGGGAGTATAAGATCGCACATATGGGCTCTGTAGATAATCCTGGTGAGATGCAATATGGCATCTCCTGCGCTGGTCCCTGGCTCATTTATAACACGCAGCATCTGAAATCACATCTCCCACCACCTCCCTGTGTGCGTGTGTGTGCGTGTGTTTGTTTTACACAGAAAAGCTCAGTGTGTTTGACAGATGATGACCATGATTCGTTTTTTTCAGAAACCAAAGCGTAGGTTTTAATGCATATGTTTCTATTAGATTCATTTTAAACCAGGTGATTATTTTTTTTAATGCGAAACTGGATTTTTTTTTTAAGGATCAAAAGGGGGGGGATCACTTGTTTCTTTAATAATTTATTTTTATGCGCCAACATGCCAGTTCAGAAAACAGTACCAGAAACCTCACTGTCACAAGTATAATACAATATGGATCAGCCTCCCTTACCTGGTGCCCTCTGAATATTTTGGATTATACCTGGGAAGCTGATGAGAGTTGCAGTCCTAAATATTTAGAGTGTATCAGGTTAGGGAAGGCGGACTCAGGGTATATAAGTGACAATGATTATGTTAGGCCAGTTCATCTCAGTAAATTACCCTGCAGTAATTCCTACATGGGCTAAGTATCCCCCCTCAGAGTCAATTGGAAATGCCCAAGTAAAATTCATTGACAGCTGTTTAAGATCCTTCGCATTTCTTGGCTTGCTGTCATAAGTAACATCCATTTGCCTGGCTAAGTGGCAGTACCCTAAACTAGTCTATACAGATGAGTTTGGATGGAAACATAATTGAGTTATCATCTCACACAGGGCTTTTAATCACATTTATGTCACTCTAATAGCAATTTCGATTCTTTCACCAGGATAACCGATCAGTTTGTATCTCCTCCCCGCTTTTTCTTTTAAAGACAAAAAGTAGCAGAGATATAGTAATATAAATGTGTGTGCTGACACTGCCGTGCTATTTAAATATTTCCGTGTTGAGTCTATTGCAAGCAGATCTGAATGTATGACTTGACACTAATGCGCCAGTCTCTGTCAAGCTATCACCCAAAAGCTTAGCAGATGGAATGCCAGAATATGACAGCACTTGCTAAGATAAGGCCTGCCTGGAATTAAGCCACAGGTAGAAGAACAAACATAGACGCAGCAGCCCTAATGACCAGAGGAAAGCAAAGCATTCAGTCAAATTAACAGCTTTGCATACATGCATTGACAATGAACGCAGAATACAAAAGCAAATTGCACACTGTCCCCAGATAACTACTGTCAATATAGAGAATCACTTCTGATGGAAAACAAAGAGTAACAGAAACTTGTGGAAGCTAAAATCCAAGCATCAATATTTGCCGATTTAGGAATGGAGACTGTGAGAATTTAATCCCCTGTTTTTTCTCTAAGAAAAGTTGCGGAAGGAGCTGCAAGGAATTTGGAAACATTAGCATACCCGCCAAGTGTCCCAGGGAAAAATGGGAAAACCTGTTTTTTCGTGTGAGATTGTGGTGGGCATTTTTGGTCCTGCGATGTCTTGTGCCATGATCTTACCCCCCAAAAAGGACAAGATTGCAATGCGGCTCACACGCCCGAGAGTGTGTCCTGAAAGATGCATGTCCCATTTTTTTATCTGAAATAGTTGGACGTTGTGCATTAGTGCTGTAGTAAAGCAGTAACCCTGTGCTATAGTAACTTCCTCTAATCCTACTCCAACAGGGAAGCATTGGCTTTGAATCTGGGACCTGTACAATGGTCTCATTATATCAAATCTGACATGAGGATACATTTTGGCCTTGGGCAGTCACTGTCTCTAGGCCTCAGTTCCTCATTTCTTAAATGGGAACCATAAAAAGACTGCCTCAGAGGTCTGTTATGAAAGCTAAATACAGCGAATCACCTCACAATTAAAATAACAGTGGAAATTATAGTAGTAGTAGTAGTTGGAGGTCTTTTGATCAGCAGGAAGTTTTACAGATGGTCCAAAATATCTTCTAGCCTGTAGACAAGGCTAGAAACAGAGGGAGAAGTTGGCTAAAGAGGAGAAGACCTCTGGAACACAGTTCTTTAATAAAACTATTCGTTGTTCAACTCCTCTGACCTGTTTAGGTCTGCTGCCAGGACATCATGATGTTGTGTGTTTCCCAGCCCTTGGCAGAGGCAACCAATGGTGTGTAGAGGGAGGGAACACCTAACATGATGATGTTATGCCATGTGAAAACAGGAAACTGAACACACGGTTGCAGTTTTCAGTGGCAGCCCAGTTTGGGGTATAATCTAGCCTCCCAAGTGAAACATCCATAAATCTACCCTTACCTATTGGGCATGTGCATGAAGATTCTTCGTTTGCTTCGCACCCTGTCTTTTTGCAAATGGATTCCCAGTTTCAGTAATTCTCTTCCCTGGTACTTAGCTTAGTTCATTCAGCTGATGTGCTTTAGCACACCACTGAATGGGGAATAGGTTTAAATCTGTTCTTAAGTAAATTTTATGACTCAAGGCTCTAGTTTGGTTTTAACACTTATGCTGTGGCTTTAAAGTATCTGGATGAGTGGTGATATACATACCAAAGGGCCGAGTATAATGGAAAGATTGCTGTACTGGATAATGATTGCTTCCAACTATATGGCCTTTCAGGTCAGCCAGAGATGGGTTTAATCATGCTCAATGGTGCAAGCCATTTTTAAGAAGTCTAGTAGGATTCGGTCACAGAATAAGCCATCACCATCTGACTTCGAACTTGTGGAAGTTTTCTTTATATAATGTGCTTTGCTACATTGTGGTACAACCAAATATGATCCTCTGCTCCTTGACAACTGGATCCAGCAGAAATCCTGCTAGTATTACCAAGGGGCATGGAGCGATGCCCTTGATCATTATGATCAGTTTAAGAAAAGTGGATGTCATAGCTTCTGCCCTGGCTTATAAATATATCACAGTAAAGATTCTTGGGACAGGAATTATTTGTGGTGGAGGACAGCCACTTCCAACAGGAATGGAGGCAGAGAGGTAAGAAGAATCTATTTCAGTTAGTATTGCAATCCTATATACACTTACTCCTGGGAGTAAGACCCACTCAACAAGGTAGAACGGGGTTCCCCAACCTTTTTGAATCTGGGGGCACGTTTGGAAAGCTAAGAAACCAGGGGTAACACCATAAAATACGCATTTCACAGAAAACAAACAAACATCCAGGTGATGTTCAGCACCCTCCAAACAGACAACTCCCCCCAACGGAAGCCAAATAAACAGGGCTCCCCTCAAAATGTGATTCTTCCCAACCAAACATCAAAAAATTGGGAGGGGCAGGGGACCTTGGCAGGCGCTGAGGGTGCTGTGGGGGTCCATAGACTCTAAGTTGGGGACCTCAGCAGTAGGACCTACTTTTGGGCTGTGCTCTTAATGTGGTAGAATGTCTAATCATCAGTAGCATCAAAGGAAAGTGAGAAGGAAGCAAGCATCCCAAGCTGTGAAGGGACACCTGGTTATGTTCCGTGTAGGAGCCCAATAGCACCAGCAAGGGTGTCCTTACCACTCAGGAGCAGCTGATTGCGCCGGTATGAGGCTGGCAGTTGACCGACATCTTCTAGTCTATGGCTCATTACCCGTGAAAGGTGTCCGGTGTGAGATAGGCTCCCCACAATAATGCTATGCAGGTATACAGGCTCGATGAAGTAGCTGAGGAGAGCACCTTGTAAGCCGAGGACGTTCCACCTGCAAGAGGAATTCGGCAGTGAGAAAGGGGTTTGGCAGGTGACAAAATAAGATACGAGAGTGCACCCTTTTTCATTTGCCTTTTTATCCTGGGGAGAAATAGCGGGCATCTTCTGCTGATTCCAACTGTAATTTTTGTGACAGATGATGGACCTTGATGCAGGCCAGAAATTCAGAATTCCCTAGCTCATAAATGAGAACCTTACCTGTCCATAAGAACATAAGGAGAGTCTGCTGGACCAGCCAAGTGGCATTGGCCAACCAGATGCCTAAGGGAAGCCCATGAGCAGGAGCTGAAGGCAACAGCACTCTCCTCCTGCAGTTTCCAGCAGCTGTTTTGCAGAAGCAGACTGCCTCTGGCAGCGGAGGTATGCAGAACAAACAGGCCTCTTTAGTTGACCTTTGGGGACTCTCCAAAAGCCATGCACTGCTGTCCCCAGGCCACAAACCTCACGAGTGCTGCTCCACACCCTCCCAGTGTTCTTGACCTGGCTGAAACCACATTTGAACTGTGATTATCTCACTTGCTTTCCTGGAGGGAGGATAAAAAGAGATGTTTGTGGGTGCATGTAGAAGCATCTGGTTTTTCCATGGCTGGAATTTAGCCTACCACTGGCATGTGGCCCCAAGAAAGGTTGCCCATGAGAGATGTGGCTGTCGGGCTGAAAATTGTACACCCTCCCCCTGGACTCCTATTCAATGAAGATGCCATCCGTGCACACGCAATGGAAGACTGAAAGATATGCATCTCAGCTTAATCGCAGCTGATGTTTCATATTGGATGGAAGCTGGATTGAGGGAAAACATATGAAGCAGAAACATTTCTCAAGAAACGGTGGGATATGCATGGAAGAAACGGTGGGATATGCATGGATTGTGGCTAACATCCTGTGTGTTAGAATTCCTGCTCCATGATTGCAGTCATGGGTTTTTTTTACTAATCACAAGCAGGAATTTAAAAACTGTGTGGGGTGAATTAATGATCAAAGAGAGGACTGGTAAATATCGGAGAATGGAAAAATTCTATGACGCAGTTTTAAATGGCGTCTCGCAAGACAGGCTTGTCTAAGAAAGACGGAGGGAGGAGGACCAGGATTATTGGAATGTGAATGATGATTGGAATGTGATCTTAACCTGGCAGAGCCCTCTATGAGATATTTGACAACCCTGGGAAAACTAAAGGGCAGACCGAAGATAAATCTTTGAAGGAGGAGGGGAATGGCGGCTGTCCCTATGAGATATGACTTGTGGAGTATGTAAAACCCACGCAGACGATGTTTGCTTCCAACCCGCTTGTGAAGATTATCAGAGATCGGAAAGAAAGGAATATATGACAACAACAAGAAGATGAAGAAAGTAATAAAGAGACTATCTGGATAGAACTGGATAGAACTGTTTAATTAAAGCAGTAATAGAAGTGATGTTTGGACCCTCGTTCGGAGCTTGATGTATGGGTACCCCCAACAAAATTTAAAAATCTGGCTGTATAATTTGGAATTAATGTGATGTGATTGGCCTGTTAATAAAAATTATTTTTTTTAAAAAAAAAGGAAGCAAGGTGAAGACTTTCTTATTTTGACAAGCTCTTGTGGGGTATAAATAACCAAAATAAGAGCAACAATAACATATGTTAATTGCTTTTCTCTGAACAAAATCAGTCTATGCATTTACAAAAAGCCTTGCTCCATTCTTGAGCAGCACTCCTGAAGAAATGCTTTATCACAAAAATTGTGGGGTTGTTTATTTTCAAACTTAGTTGCTCATGAGCTGAAATATGCTTGACATTTTAGAGCACTACAGAAAGGGTTAGAGAGATTTTGCTATTTAAGGCAACATCCAGTGGTTGCTGTGCTTAAAAAAAACAACGCATTTAAAGTGCAAATCTGTACCAGCAGGAAGCATTATGTAGCTAATTTCTTACATCATTGTTCTTTTCATTAATTAACATTTCTCAACCGTTAGTGCAATAATTGCGGTGCCTCTGTGCTGTATGTCTCTTTCCATGATTAATAAGGAGCCATTA
This sequence comes from Podarcis tiliguerta, assembly GCF_965153285.1. Classification (NCBI taxonomy): domain Eukaryota; kingdom Metazoa; phylum Chordata; class Lepidosauria; order Squamata; family Lacertidae; genus Podarcis; species Podarcis tiliguerta. The sequence goes on along the minus strand of NC_139545.1, from coordinate 45,260,989 downwards.
TACTTCCCTTTCCTGAAGCAGTCAATTAACACGAAATACTTTCCATTAATTACTGAATGTTTAAAACCAGCATGCTGTACCTGGAGAGCAATCTGCTCACAGAACCTGTGACAAAAATTGCTTTCAGAAGTTCTTTTGAAATTTTATTCCGCACGCGAAAAAGAGCAAACCACAGGCAGTTTAGTTGGCTATATTAATTTGCTTCAGAAGCAGGGCCTGCCAATGAGAAACATCTTTTAATCTCATGGAAGACGAGGCAGCCATCTGGCTGCTGAGGATTTTGGAGTGAGACTGCCCCTCTCTCTTCGTCTCTAAACGCAGGTCATTAAAGTAATGTGTTCATCCTACATAAAACTCAAATGGAAGATAAAAGGTAATATTTATATACAAACAATTTAGTCCCACCATTTAAACAGTCATTGGTTTTATGAAACATTTGCTTTGCTCTTATCAGATTTGCATAACTTTGTGGTGCCACTGCTGCTGAAGAAAAGATATGCATAGATGTGTGTGGTCATTTCTACCTGTCTGTCTCATTTAGGCTACACGCTGTATAGTGTACACATTTACTTGGGAAATCGATGGGAGTTACTTCTGAGTGGACACACAAAAGGATTGTGCTGTTAAAGGCAGAGCTTAGCTGGAAAAAAACCTTCCAAGAATGGAAGCATGGAAAACAGTGTCGAATTCTCTGAAGTTATACAGTTTGGGATTTAATAAGTAATAGACTAAAATCATCAGAAAGCAATGATTTATTCGGGGTAGAAATATGTGCATGAACTCAGTAACATTTTTGATGTCCAGATTAAAAACACCTGCCTCATTTAATTTGCTGGAAATGAAGAAGCATAGTATCTGCACGGGGGAAAAATATCCAATGTTTAAATATGGCTACTTATTGGCTGTAGGGAAAGCTCCGTTGAATTGGATCTATCTAGTCCCAGAATGATGTCTTCTTCAACAGCTAGTATTCAGAGGCATTTGCTGCTTCTAAACATGAAGATCCACTGAGCAGTTTAAGAGCTCTAACCACTTCTGGCCCGCTCCCCAAGAAAAAAGCTACTTCATTTTGCAATTCCTGTTTCTCCAAGACAATTTGTGGCTGCACTTGCTCAGACATTTACCCCAGAGAAGCTTATCATGTCATGGCATCAATAGGCACAGAGGAGGAATAATTAAAAATGGTTGTTAGAGAAGGGGGTACAAGTAAGAAGTTAATAAGTTGAGAATGCACATATCTTCTTGCTTTACCATGCAATAAAAATACAGTTACAGCACAATTCCAATCAAGTCGACTCAGAAGCCAGTCTTATTGAATTCAGTGGTGGTTAGGATTAGGGTCATGGGCATGTGAGGTTAGGGTGACAGCCTTAGCTCTATACTCTATTTATATATCACCTTTCAGCAGGGCTTTTTTCAGCTGGAACTCAGTTCCGGCAGCTCTTAGGTAGGCACCATTGCCATGATAAGAGAACAAGGGAAGAGTTCATGGTGAATTCTGGCAACTCTTTCTGCCTTTCTGTATTTAATTGAGCAGCTCTTTGGCTAAATTTGAATTGATTGATTAACATTCACTCATACCCTTTAAATTACCCCCTCCAATTGATTAATCAATGAAAGCCGTCGGTCCCAAACTTTCCCCCACCATGGACCACTTGAAAATTGCTGAGGGTGTTGATGAACTGCTTAATTACTGTATTTTTCTCTCTCTAAGACGCACCTTTCCCCTCCTAAAAAGTAAGGGGAAATGTGTGTGCATCTTATGGAGCGATTGCAGGCTGCGCTGCTCTCCCTGAAGTCAGGAGAGCAAGATGGATCGGTGCGCACCGATCCTTCTTGCTCTCCTGGCTTCAGGGATAGCCCCGCAAAGCCTCCTCTTCACTCCCTCTTCGCTCAGGAGGCTTTGCGTTGCTTTCTTATTTCTTGTTTTCCTCCCCTAAAAACTCGGCGCGTCTTATGGTTGGGTGCGTCTTATAGAGTGCAAAATACGGTGTTTTCCTGCCTCTTGTAGCAATTGTAATGGTCTGTGCTAGAAGCTGCATGATTTTTAATTGTATATTATGGCTTCTTTTGTTTCTTATATATGGTGTTTTATTGTACTGCAACTTGAATTCCATAGAATAGAAGAAACAAAAGAAGCAATGGAAATAAATTAAAAATCAATATGAATATTCAATGTGATGGATGTGCTATTTCCTGTCTTCAAACACAAATCCACAGACACACCATGGACCACCTAACTGAAGTTTGCAGAGCACAGTTTGGGAGCTCCTGAACTAAAGCTTTACTTGCAGAATCTTCTGATTATACCGATTCAATATTGCAGCTCCAGGTAGTGAACTCATTTCAAAGCCCAGAGAGGAGCTTCTGGAAATCTCGGACCAAAAACCAGGAGTAAAACCATTTTTATCATGTGTTCTTCTCTTCAAGTGAACTAGGCCTAACTGGGTAAAGGAAAGTAAATTAGCTTTAGTCATAGAACAATTTATGCCTCTTCAGGAACAAAAGTATCTATGGCGAAACTGAGTTCTGGGGGAGGTTTGCTTCTGTTAGGTGCAAGAATGCTGCTGTGATTTTACTGCTTTCTCCATGGGCAACGTTTTCAAAATTAACATTATTATGCAGAGTAAATGTGCTGTTACATTCCAGCTTCTCAATATATCAAACTGACTTGTCTAGGTAAGACATATGATGGATTGTTTGACTTTTTTCTCCCTAATTGTGCAAGACTTTTAAAATGCCCCTTTCAAGGACATGTTCCCTACTTAGATAACATATTTTAAATAACTTTTGTCATACTGGAAAAGAAACCCGCTGGTTTACCTGCATAATAGAGGAGCAAATGCATGAATTTAAACCAAATTATCTCCACAGAATCCAGGTGATCTGAACTGGCTTAAATTACACTGTGGACTGGGCTGTTATAGCTCCTTGTTTTTGATATGGGGAGTATAACACTGGTACTAGGGGCTTTGTCCACTGCCATTACTTCTATATTTATTACAGAAGTTGGGGTGGTCATTCTGCTTTCGGTACATCTAATTCCTGCAAACATGCGTGGTCCCCATCTGTCTATAATTGAAATGTCAGTAATGACATGGAAGATATCAGAGAGAAGCTAGTCTTCCATTCAGTAGATGACACTTCCCCCACCTTTTAAAATAACGTATTTTTCGTGTATAACACGCCCCCCGTGTATAAGACACCCCCTATTTTGGGGGACTCAAAATTAATAAAATGGGGGGAGATTGACCTCGTGTATAAGACTACCCCCCCCTTTTAAACATTATTTTTGGGTAAAAAACCCCCTAGTCTTATACACGGAAAAGTACAGTAATCCTCTGCAGCTGCCTAACATTGCATTTAAGAATGGGAGTTGCTGTCCAGGGTCCTGAACAGCCAGCTCATGAAAGCCCCATCATGTTTACCTATTGCAATAGACCTGGGTGGGTCCAACTGCTGAAATGGACCATCAGTTGCTGTCCCAGGCCCTGGAACCCCAAGCATGATTACCTCCAGCAATAGTAGGGGCATCCAGAAAGAGTTTTCCTGGTCAACCTTTACCCCTTTGCTTCACCCCTACAGTATGCAATGTCACTTACGCTCTGCTCTTCCTCACTCTGATGTGCACTATCACAAGGCTTTCCTGTTTACTATGCTGGAGGATCATGCAGCCAATTATCAAAGCTTCCTCCTGTATTTTCACGCAATAAGGATTGTTATTCATGGTAGTCTCCAGTCTGCAGAACACCTGTGGTTTTTCTAGTTACATGACAATTCAGCTATTATTGGTTTGGAAACTGGAACTACTACATTAGGGTTTGATCTGTATTTTAGCAGTGGGTGGTTCGTCTTTTTGTATCTGACAGCGAAGGACCAATGCCAAATTCTGACTGATGCAGAAAGGGGTTAAGTAAGAAGAGAGAAGATTGTAAATAGACTTGTATCATGTGTGCAGATTGTCTCTAGTTGGGGGAGCTAGTTGTGTTAATTGAGTTCCACTTTCATTAATAAGCTGCAGATTCCAGAGTCAAACCTTCCAAGCCAACATATGCGATCCTGATAGCCTGTCACTAAAAGACATGCAGAAACTTTGATGTTTTTTATAGTTATCTTGGAACATTTCTCTTGCATGCAACTCATTTTGCTGATATCATTGTGTAAAGCAATTGTGCTTTAGCGCTTAAGCCTTTTCAGGATCCCAGTGGAAAAGGAAGGGAGACTCCCAGCGGATTGGCCTGGAAAGTCTGAAAGATGGTGCTCATCATCCAGGGGGTGCCAACATAGCACTTGTGAGCACATAATAACAACTTTATTATTTATACTGCACCCATCGGGGGTATATGCCCATGGAAGATTTCTCTGATGCCTGCAGGGTCCCCCTCTCCACCCACCCATCTCCTGAAATTACCGTATTTTTCGCTCTATAAGACGCACCAGACCACAAGACGCACCTAGTTTTTGGAGGAGGAAAACAAGGAAAAAAATATTCTGAATCTCAGAAGCCAAAACAGAAAGAGGGATCGCTGTGCAGTGAAAGCAGCAATCCCTCTTGCTGTTCTGGCTTCTGGGATAGCTGCGCAGCCTGCATTCGCTCCATAAGATGCACACACATTTCCCTTTACTTTTTAGGAGGGAAAAAGTGAGTCTTATGGAGCAAAAAATACGGTAGGCTTGAAACAAGAATTCTGATCTAGCCAACAGTGTGTGTTTGGCTGCCGTGGGGTGTGATACCCATAACACTGTTTCTGGCTTGTAAATGTGTCCCTTACCACCAGAAAATCATTGACCTATCTAACAATCAGTTGACAGAGGAGACATCTTTTAAAAAACACATACACTACACCCAGGAAGTTTTAGAAATTTTAGATCCTCCTCTGGGCATCTCCCTGTGGCTTTTTGTTCTGTCTGCTTCTCAAATTGTCCCCAAACAGAAGTGCAATCCACTTTAGCTTCTTGTTACCCATATATAATGTATTCTCAGACCATTTGTCAGCACATTGGCAGGGCCCACTGGCACTGCTGAACCCTACACTGGGAAGTTGAGCCTATGGAGTTGCCATTTTAAATCGTATCAGGATAATTGTGGGGAATTTTAAATCAAGGCTCCCAGTTGCCCAATGGCACTGCCAGCTAAGTCTGTGGTTGATATCTTCCAGCAATAAGATATTAGGCTATTCTGATGTTCTTAAAATGGACTTGGTGTGCAGAAGGTAGCACTGAATTTTAACAAATAATTTACTTGGGATTAACATGCACAAAAACTGCTGAATGCTGCGAATGATAACTGAATGGAGGGAAATGCTTTTTTGATGTTGCTTACAAATACCTTGTGAGCAAGAAAGTATGATAACAGCTGTTGGGATAAATTATTAATTGTGCATTATTTGCTCAGCTCCAGTAATTCTTTCCAATATATCAGAAAACTGCTACTCTGGTTCTTCTTCTCTTTGTAAGTCATGCAAAGTAGGCTGTTTTCAAGGAACTGGGGCCAATGTTCTCGATGTGGAATTTTTCTCCAAATCGCTAAAACCCCCGAAGGACAATTCAATCAAAGGACTGCTTACTCAACAATCTCATTTAGGCATATATGAATTCGTTTGAGCATTTGGACCCCATGAAAATCAAATCAGCCAATATATGAACACATGAGATCAGTGGTGTGCAGTGAAATTTTTCACAGGGGAACATTTAGGGCCAGAGGCACTAGCTTGTGAGGGTGCAATATGTGTGAGCATCACACCTCCCTCCCTAAGTCAGGCAGAAGCTTCCCAGGCTTTGGGAAGGAGGCACCAGGCTTTAATACATCAGTTTACCAGGAACATTTAGGGGACTAGCCTAAATGGGGAGATATAAGGATGAGGGGGGAGAAGGTGTCAGAAGTTGAAGAGGCAACAGGGTTTTGTGAGCAGGAAGCATCTGTGGCAGAAAACAGTCCAGGACCAGAGGCAGAACAGGAAGTTGGAGAGGGGGGGGGGCAAGAGGCAGTGATGAAGCAGACTGATTAATAAGCCACTGGGTCTCCCCCTCCTGCTGTGACCAGCTCTCCTCACCCTTGGTGGTTTCCTGAGCTAGTTTGTTTCTTTGAATAAGTTAATGTCAAGGCTGGGGTCAGATGCAGGTTAGCACGAAGAAACAGTTGTCAGTGAAGTTGACTCTTTATTCAAGGAAATGATATACAACTCAGCAACACTTCCCAGTAGGTCTTATCCCTGTAGAGCAGTTGCCAGAGCTGAAGGTCCCACCTTCCAACCCCTCTAAGGCTCTTCCCCTCCTAGGCCTAATGAGCACACCACCTTTTCCCAGTAGGAGGTAGTTGCGAGGACTAAAGGTCCCTGCCTTCCCACAGCTCCCTAAGTCGTCTCCTCTTCCTGCACTCTGTCTGGCCCTCAGGACTCCCAGGATTCTCCCACCTCTCCAGGACACAAGTCTCGCAAGCCTTGCTCTATGCCTTCCTTGAATGCCTTTGCCTGGCTGGAATGTGTTCTTGAACTGTGATGGTGCCTCTTGCTTGCCCGGCTGGAAAGATACATATGGGTGTGTGTGGAAATACCTGATTTTGTATGTGTGTATTGTGGGATGTAAGAATCAGGTGCAGTCAAACACAACATTGCTAGAGTAGACATGAAGGTTGTCTCAGTCCTCCAGCCGGAACTTCTGGCTTTCCAGGACTGAGACGAAACTTCCTATGTGTAACTTGAGATGGGCGTGGCCTCTCCTGAAGTAGAAAGAACCAGAACCACAGGCTGGCAACCATCTTGTCTCTCTTGTCTCTATCAATGCCATCTTAACAATAGCACTACTAAGATGTACCCTTGGCTCCAGGCCAAGAGAAGAAAAAAGGGTTTTTTTCTCCCATAAGGAGATAGTCACCACATTTAAACTATGTTATAGCCTTTTAAATCTGCCTTCTGGGAACCTTTGTGTGAAAAGATGATTACTTGTGAGTAAACGTTTTATACTTTACAGAAGACTGTGTAGTGTCTTATTTTAGGAGGGATTAAATGGGTAAAATACCAGGAAATATTTACAGAGACTCTTAACGAGTCTGAGCAAGCTATCTGCTGTGTGTGTGTGTTTTTTAAAAAAGGGAATGTTAACTCTGCTGGTTTTGTTGAACATGTAAAGACAAGTTGGGATAGGCTATCTTAGACAATATATCCTCCCCCACATCCCTAAACATTTCCACATGAATGAATGAATGTAGTCTACTGTACAAAAGTAAGATTGGATACAGTCCCTGCCTCTTTTGCTACCTGTTCTTGCTATCCACTCCAGACCATTGCCGGGTTTGCTTCCTGCAAAGCCCCTCTGTGAGTTCATCCTCACTGGGACTGGACAGCAACACAAGCAGTTTCTTTCCTTTGAAAGGTGGCCTATACATTCCACTCAGTGCAGGGATGCCACCCAAAATAGCACTCCCACAGTGAGTTCTTCCTCACCCTACTGCAACATCTAGCATATAGGGTGTGACGGTATTGAGTTGTGAGTTTCTCCTGCTCCATCAGGCGCGTCCAATGGCACAGGGTAGGAGCAAGGAATCTCGCAAGGTGATGTCACTAGACATCATGGCTGGGAGGGGATGGCAGGAATTATGACATGTCTGACAGCATCCTTGTGGCATGTGTAATGCGTGGAATTTAGAGAGAAGACAGGTGGAAGATGAAGTAGGAAGTCTTGACAGCCAAGAAACCTGGAAGAGTCTGAACCTCACCCCCAGACCGAACTCAGAAGCAGAAAGTAGTCCCCAAGGGAAGGATCTCAGATAGAACCAGGGATGCTTAAGGGATTTGCTTTCTGTGAGTTCCAGTGCAAGTTGACCTGATCTACACCTCCTTGAGTAATGCACAGATTGAAACAACTATCCTTTGGAATATGCACTTTTCTTCATTTTACAACACAGTTCTCCTTTCAAAAAGTACTGAAATGCTTTAAAAGCACATATTTTAAGGATAAAATAGGTTTAGAATTTAAACATTAAGTTTTTTGGGGTACTTGAACAATAATTTACATTTGCATTTAAATATCAAGTTTTGTGTGGGTTAAAAATAATTTTTTTGATTCATTTGGAAATGGGATAGAATGGATTTATGAATGAACACATGTGAAATGGACATGGGCCACAAATAGAGTGATCTAGCCATTCCTAGAAAGAGCCCTGGTGGGGGGGGGGTGAGTAATCACTACGGGAAACCTCACATCTATTGCCTCTCTTCTTCTCACCTTAACATGTTAAGAGCTGTCTAAAACCCGAGTTCATATTCATATCATTAATAAGTCATAACATTCACAACTGGAATACTTTTGAACATCAAAACAAAGGTTTTGCCTTTGATCCTGGAAACACAGAACATGACACTAGATTGTCTTATTTTACAGCTGTGGATGAATGTAAGAAATCTTTAAATACTGTAGACTGATTTTGTAGTGGATGAAGGCAGGTTTCTTTGGAGAAAACGAAGTTCTGGACACTCTGTATTGCAATTGAATTTCCCGTCAATATTAAATATAATATTGGTTTCTGAGTTTATATTTAATTTACTGTCTATTGACATTCAGAAAAACAGAGGCAGTGACAATATGGTTTGGAACCCTTAATTTACTTAGTCATTCTCTTCTGCCTGAAATTTGATTTTGAAACTCTGGTCATCCTCGGAAGAAACAGGGAAATTGTGTTGGAGACTTTCCCCTTCCCTCTTTGAGAAAATGTATTACAACAGGGGAAGATTTAACCCAACAATATTATTTTGCAATGTTTTCAGAGTCTGTGTGTCAGATTATTTCAATATATCGCCATTGGACTTTTTCCTCATTCCTATGATTGGATCAATCATGTAAAAAACAATTGTGACTGTACAATATTCAAACAGATCAGCTATGAAAAATGAGAGCAAAAAGTAGAATTTTTGTACTGTAGCATCAAACCATCAGAAACAAACAAACAAACAAACAAACAAACAAACAAACCCTCCTCCAAAAAGCATTACCATCCTCATATGTACAAAATCTTAAGGCCTGTGCATGGTTTCACATTTATCCTTTGGTTTGCAGTTCCTCTGTTTTAATTCGGGAAGGATTCAAGTCTGTCATTAAACGTTAGCCTGAGGCATTTTGCACAGTGTGTTCCACATCGCAATTGCACATCCAGTGCTCTTCGTGAACCAGCACTGCATACCCCAGAATCCTCTACAATGCACAATAGGGTCCTCGTCAAGCAAGTCAAAGTCCTTGAAGCTAGACAGTCTGAAAACCACTGTTCTGAAACATCTGAGGAACAGATGGCAACCACCCCAGGGGAAGCCTGAGTTACCAAAGATCAAATCTATCAAAATCCTAATAGCTCTGATCCAGTGGCTTCTGTATATATGTGAGAGAGCTGATGCACATGGAACATATTCTGATATCGAAGTGCATGGCTGTGGCAATGTTCATGATAGGTGGTTATGGTGGCTACCATTTCCTTAAGAGTTAATTACATTTTCCACCAGAAAACAATCACCGTTTATAATTTTAATGGCATTTCCATGCTTGCTTGCTGCCCAACCGCTTAGCAATTTCACTATAAAGTTACCTGGCAATTTTGTCCGTGCAAGACATGGTGACCAGCTGCTCCCCCAATAACACGCCATCCCACATTTGCACTGCACTGGGATATCGGGCTGGAATGGTTCCTTCCCCAGATTCAATCTTCGTTCGAAGGTGCCCACGGTACTTTCTTACTATGTGCTTAATGCTGTTCACTGGAATGGAAAAAGGAAAGAGAAGAAAGGAAGCATCATCGATGATAACAACAGATCAAGAGCTTTTATATTTCTCTTCTAAGGTGAACAGTGATGGGCCAAGTGGGAGCAGAGGGCAGCTGTAGCAGTGTCCTACTTCCCTCCCTTTCCATGAATACGAGCTGGAATTTGCACATTAAAGCTGTACCCTATACGCATTTAGCAATGACAAACCTAGACAGCATCTTAAAAAGCAGAGACACCACCTTGCTGACAAAGGTCCATATAGTTAAAGCTTGGGTTTTCCCAGTAGTGATGTATGGAAGTGAGAGCTGGACCATAAAGAAGGCTGATCACTGAAGAATTGATGCTTTTGAATTATAGTGTTGGAGGAGACTCTTGAGAGTCCCATGGACTGCAAGAAGATCAAACCTATCCATTCTGAAGGAAATCAGCCCTGAGTGCTCACTGGAAGGACAGATCCTGAAGCTGAGGCTCCAGTACTTTGGCCACCTCATGAGAAGAGAAGACTCCCTGGAAAAGACCCTGATGTTGGGAAAGATGGAGGGCACAAGGAGAAGGGGACAACGGAGGACGAGATGGTTGGACAGTGTTCTCGAAGCTACCAGCATGAGTTTGACCAAACTGCGAGAGGCAGTGGAAGACAGAAGTGCCTGGCATGCTCTGGTCCATGGGGCCATGAAGTGTCGGACACGACTAAATGACTAAACAACAACAATACACATTTACAGGGGAGTAAGCCCCTTTGCATTCCACCAGGGATAGGCAACCTTACTCAGCCACATTCTTGTGGTAAAGGTAAAGGTACCCCTGCCCGTACGGGCCAGTCTTGACGGACTCTAGGGTTGTGCGCTCATCTCACTCTAGAGGCTGGGAGCCAGCGCTGTCCTCAGACACTTCCGGGTCACGTGGCCAGCGTGACAAGCTGCATCTGGCGAGCCAGCGCAGCACACAGAAACGCAGTTTACCTTCCCGCTGGTAAGCGGTCCCTATTTATCTACTTGCACCCGGGGGTGCTTTCGAACTGCTAGGTTGGCAGGCGCTGGGACCGAGCAACGGGAGCGCACCCCGCCGCGGGGATTCGAACCGCCGACCATGCGATTGGCAAGTCCTAGGTGCTGAAGGTTTACCCACAGCGCCACCCGCGTCCCTTATTCTTGTGGTAGGTGGAGGCAAAGGCTAAAGTGGGTGGAACAATGAATAATACTTTGGTACAGTGGGTTCGTTTCTACTAGGGCTGAGCGATATCTGGTTTTCAACATTGTGTTATATCAGCAGCTAAACATTGCAATGTACTGATATATGATGATGTCTGAAATTGGAGATTGGGTGTGCGGCTGAGGGAAGAACTAGCCATGGATATTTTGCATGTGGCTGATATACACAGAAGCTCTATTTGCCTGGGCAAAACTAGAATTAGTTGGCTCCAGCTCCAGCTACTGTTGGTCTCTCTGCCTTTTGCCCTATGGGTCCCAATGGACACCACCCCCTGCTGACTAATTCTCTTTTCCTGGATGCTTTAGGCTGTGATTTTGCACCCTGAACTCATGGGACTGCCACTGAGTAGACATGGATAGGATTGCATTGCCAGGCTGTATCCTGCAATTGGCTTCCTAGCTTCTGGCTCATTTGTGTCAGATGCTGCCCGCTGTGGAGGATGTGTCCTGAGGAAAGGCAAAGCACCTTTTCTGCCTTTGCCGCAATTGCAGGTGCCAGCTGTGCAGACTGAGCATAGCATCCCCATTTGGCCTGCCATGCTACCATCCTGCTCACATCTGGATGCTGAGGATTGGAACGGCTGGACCAGTGCTGTTTATTTCAGGAATACGTGCCCTCTGGTGGAAAGCTTTCAGATGTTCCATTACCTCGCCTAATTTTCTCCTTGTTTCATCCTTACCAACAAAGAACCTCATAGAGGCTTTACGTAAACCATGCCTCTCCTTTTTCTAACCTTGGCTGGCCTACTCTTTGATTTTTCAGATCTGAAGTCCTCAAATTGCAACCAAAGCACTGCACTTCCTTCTGTATTTCAAAGCTTGAAAATTAGAAATGGCAGAAGGGAGACATACACACACAGACATGCCCACTGATGGAAGGCGCTACCTGAAAATACCAGCAATTCCAGGACAGGGTTGAATACACTGCAATTTGCATGACTTTGATTATACTAAGTAAATGTTAGCTGACAAGGATCAAAGCTTGAGCAAGGTGCATTGACAGGCATAATTACCAAATGCAAACGGATTCAGACACAAATAAGAGCCTGCTCTTGACAGGCATTCTGCAAACTTCACTCCTATTCCAGGCAGATTTCGGGAACATCTGAGACCTACTTTTACATGTTCATTTGTTTGGGATGGAAAGAAAACCCATAGGGTCACCAAGCCCAACCGCCTGCCCTAAGGCAAGATTCTTCAAGGCACATTAGTCAGCCTGCCAAAGATTAGCCCACATCATGCAGACCGCACCATGCCACCCACATGCAGATTGAAAGAGTGAAGACAGGGCACCCCATTGAGATGTGCAGAGAGAACAGAACCCTCATACGGTTCAAGCAAATGAGCCAGGTGGACTGCAGCTTGAAACTAAACAATTAAGACTTCTCTGATGGGAGTAACGGATCACTTGTTCCTAACAGTAAAAACTGCACCTCTTATTAGCTGCATGTAGAAAGCAATGTCCACAGTCCCAGAGACTTGCCCAGAGTGCACCACTGCCTTGGACACACCTGACTGTAAAATCAATGGAGCCTGTGTGATTCAGAGGTTCAGGTTTGGGCTTGGGTATGGTCAGTCCTCTCAGTAGCCTGAGAAGCCATGTACAAAATATGTCAAAAAGAGCAAACTGATGTTGAATTCCAGCATTTTAGACCAAAAGCTTTGAACCAGCTCTGGCCAGCAGACCACTTTCTACCAAGTAATGGGCACCTCATTTCCCGTTACAGTCATACCTCTTGTTTCGTTCGGTTCAGGTTACGTCTTTTCAGGTTGTGTCCCGTGGCAACCCGGAAGTTCCGGAAAGGGTTACTTCTGAGTTTCGCCGCTTGCGCAGGCGCTCAAAATGGCGTCACGCACATGTGCAGAAGCGCGAATCGTGACCCACGCACGCGCAGATGTGGGTTGCGTTCTGCTCATGATGCAAACGGGGCTCCAGAACGGATCCCGTTCACAACCAGAGGTACCACTGTACTTAACTTGTTATTTAACTGTTGTTTTTGGTTCAGCTTCTTTAAAAAGGCACACCTCTCAATATTTATTTACTCATCCACTGGCAAGCCACAAGCTCCAGCCGGCTGCTGCTCTCTTCTTCAATTTGATCCGAGCCTCTGTGGCTGTTAAGTCTTCCTGATTTTTGCATCGCTTATTCTCCCCCTTGATTATCTTCGCTAATTGCCGCGGGGAGGGGAAGGGAGGAGGTGGGAAGGAGCAGGAGGGAGGGAGGGAGAAGTCAGCTGAAGATGCTACTTCATCCGGAACAAGATGTCAACCCGACCCCAGCATTAGAGAGGGCCAATTTAAAAATCATTTGGAGTGGGTTTATGATGTGTGCCTGACTAGACATTAGATGTGTAAATCACTGCTCAGAGCGTCAGAGAAAAGGGAAGAAGGAAGTGCAGAATTATTAGTATCAATTTTGATCCTTTGAATGTATAGAGATAAATCCTCCCCCCGTTCCTTTCGTTTCTCTTTTTATATATAAAAAAATCTAAAATGCAATATACCGTAAGTTCAATTATTTTTGCAATGATTTGCAACTAGTCAGCCTTTGTGTTATGACAGACGATGGATTTTTTAGTAAAAAGCAAATTAAGAATTCTCCACTCCCCCACCTTAAAAAAAAAAAAAAATTGCTGGAAATGAATGGTGATTAAACAGAATCACAAGAGTAAAAACCTGTCTGAAATTTACGTGTGGCTGCCTCAGAAGTTCATTTTCTATTTCTCTGCTTCACTGCATGCTACTCCCCCGCCATGAGGGGGGGGGGGTGTGAGGCCTCTTGCACCCTCCCTTTTATACTCGCTTCTCAGTTCATTACGATAGTTTGTTTATAAAGGGTTGATAGAGCGCTTGGAAACAAAAGCGAGTTCAAACGGCAATGAATTCCACTAATCCTTCGGATGACAAATGCATTTGTAATAGGGCTGGAACCTACAAGCAGATGTCAACAAGGCATTATGTTGACTAATTGGTGAAGGACAATTTTAATAGGTAGGGATTCAAGCTGAAGGCACAGTTTTGGTGCTCTTAGCATTGTTATAATACAGTGGAGCATGAATTCCAGATAGCTAACCTTGATAAAGGTAAAATAAAATAAAAAATGAAGAAAAATGTAAAGAAAAAGAAAGCCCAACAACTATCTCTCTGATATCTTATATCCAGGGCTTGCCATACGTCTGGAAAATTCCAGACATATATGGAAATTGGATGCTTAAATTGGCTTCCGGGGGGAATTTTTTTTGAATGTTAAGAGATCTCCAGAATTTCTTGAATGTATGGCAACCAGTTGTTTTTTGGGTGTGTGTGTGTGTGTTTCTCTCCCCTCCCCCCCTTTGGTTTTTTTAAAAAAAAATATCAAAAGATTTCTGGGGAAGGCTACACCTCGGCGGCAGTGGAAGTGATGAGAGGGCTGTGTTGGAGAAAGGGGTGCATTAGGGTCTGGCTGTTTTCAGGTTTTTCTGGGGGGCATGGTTCTGTTAAAAAAAAAATCAAAAAAATTTGCATGGTGAAAATTCCTTTCTTTCCCTGCTCGAAGAAGAAGAATCAGCTCTTGGAGATGCTGGCGACGGCAGGGGGTGAGTGGGTTTGTTTCCTTGTTTTTAGAGGTTTCCTTAAAATAGCTCAACTTTTTGAAATATGGCAAGCCTACCTTATACCTTAAACAGTGCGTTCAGACATATGCTTTTTGTGGAGTAGAACTGGTTCCAATTTTGCCATTTTCATGCATTTGATGAAGTGTTTTTCACCCAAAGTGCAAAACAGCAAGGCTGTGTCCTTAACCTCACAGTTGTACTTGAAGACGGAAAATAACAATACAATGTGATATTTTCTGAAGTTTAGCCTTTCCCCTTTCTTCCAAATTGTTTGGTCTCTTTAATATTTTTTTTTTAAATGTCTGCTTTGCTTCTGGGAGTGCAGTCCCATTATGTGTTTTACAAGCTAGTCTCTGACCGTAATAATAAATTATTATTATTAGTAGTAATTTGTCATTTCTGGGTCTGGATTATAACAGAATGTCTGAAGTAGAAAACACACAAATTAATCAGAGGAATTCAGATTCTGCACAGGTGGTTTGCTTGGAGATACCAATCAAAGCAAGAGCAGCTCGAAGGTTTCAAGAGCATTATTTTTAATTGCTAATTGCGTCGCTCATCTAAAATTAGCACTTGAGCACCTCCATTTTGAAGGCGTTGCAGGGCCCATAGGGCAAAGCATGGACACCTGATGGGAAGAGAGAGAGAAGCACCTCAATTAAACGAGCTTAGAAATCCTGGCTGCCATTTTGTATTTACGCTTCCAAAATGAATGCCGAGAAGCACAGAGGCATAACGGAATGCAACAATATAGTTTTACCTATAATTCATTGAGGATTAGGCTCTCTATGGCTGCGAGTCATGAGGGCTACATTACGACATCCAGGATCTGAAACGGCATGCCTCTGAAAACCAGAGGTATTCGATTATTTAGGAATAAGTTTCTGGCAGTAAGAGCTGTTCGATAGTGGAACAGTCTCCCTCAAAAGTTGGTGGAATCTCCTTCATTGGAGGCTCTTAAACAGAGGTTGGGTGGCTGGCCATCTGCCAGGGATCTTGCATTGGACTTGGGGTCCCTTCCAACTCTACAGCTCTGATTCTACTCCAGTTGCTGTTGTGTTTATGTCCTGGTTGTGGGTTTCCCATTGGCATCTGGTTGGCCACTGTTGAAAACACTATGCTGGACTAAATATATTGGATTTTGGTCTGCTCTTCTTATAGTCACACAACAGAGAGGAGCAAACACAGCTGGAGAGAGAGAGAGAGAGAGAGAGAGAGAGAGAGAGAACAAGAACAAAAGCCAGCACTCGAAGGAGACTCTCCACTATTCACATAAGGTCTGGCCAAATTTGTGTACTAGATACAGCATTTCAGATACTGCCAAATGTTTTGCGTCACTGTGGCTCTCCTGTGCCATATGTGCTGCAGCGCTCAAAGGGAGTATGGCTATACATTCCATAATATGCCATGCGTTCACTGTAGCAAGATGCGCACAGTGGGAAACTCATGGGCTGGTCACACATAGGATACTTTGGGTTTTCTGTGCTTTGGCTGGTATCTCTTCACCCTGCTCCCCCCCATCCACCTACCCACACTGATGCACATAAGATGAGTAACCTCTGTGTGACCAGCTTGGAAACTTAGGTTTCTGCTTCCCTATATTAAACAACAAACTTTTTCATCATTCTGACACATTTAAATAAAGGGTTTGGGGCAGTGATTTAAAGCACTTTAGCATACATAAGGTAAAAGGTAAAAAAAGGTAAAGGACCCCTGGATGGTTACATCCAGTCAAAGGTGACTATGGGGTTGTGGTGTTCATCTCGCTTTCAGGCTGAGGGAGCTGGCATTTGTCCATAGACAGCTTTCTGGGCCAGCATGACTAAACCGCTACTGGCACAATGGGACACTGACGGAAACCAGAGTGCACAGAAATGCCGTTTACCTTCCCGCCAGAGTGGTACCTATTTATCTACTTGCGCTGGTGTGCTTTTGAATTGCTAGGTTGGCAGGAGCTGGGACAGAGCAATGGAGGTCACCCCGTTGCAGTGATTTGAACCACCGACCTTCTGATTGGTAAGCCCAAGAGGCTCAGAGGTTTAGATCACAGCGTGTCCCATTCACCTTTAGCATACATACCTGGAAAGACTTTCCTCCTTACCTATTTTTATTCTGAAATGGTACTGTAACATGGAATGAACAATGAGCCTTATCAAATTACGAGTAACCTTGTATGTTTTTTCAATAGTCCAAAAAAGGGGCTATTTTGCTGAGGGGCTTTGTTGCTAGCAAACTTATTTTGAATCAAAATTAACTGAGGTTAATGTCAAATGACCAACTAAAACTTTAATTGATAAATGTATTGATTCAACAGGCGGGCAGCCCTACTGTTTATGCCAGAGAGCCTGTGGCAGACATGTCTATTTGTGTGCTTCCTTGAGAGACATGTTTCTGTGCAGTGTGGTCCCCTGCTAGGTCTCTTCTGGGGGAGGAAGAATCCTGACTCTGTGCCTCACCCTCAGATTACCTACAAACCCAATGACCCAGATGTGTCGCGGCTGCGTGCCGATCCTGTTGCGATGGAAGCACTACAGAAATGTGTCTGCCTCACAACTCCAGCACAGCTGTAGGTTAATAGGCAAGCAGGAAGAAGACCACATGCGGAGAAGATGCAATGGTGTGTTTCAGACCTAACGGGACTGTGGGATAAAACGGGAGCTGGGCTATCAGGAAGTCAATGGCACAAGGCAAGACAACATGTTAGCAAAAGATAGAAAAAGCAGCCTGGGGGGGAAAGACAGCAGAGGCAGCCTCAGGGCAGACTTGATTTGCCTGCTTCTGCTGGTCTGTCTAGAACAGCACAAAATGCAGGCTATGGAAGAAAAATGAACCGAGAGCAAAAGGGGTGGAAAAAGGGGGAGACCTTGGCTGAGTTTTCTCATGTGAAAAGTTGAGGAATCAAGTTTCCCCCTTGGAAAAACTTCTTCATCTTTTCCAAAGTCTGTGATTGGAAGAGTTTCAAAAACACACCTAAAAAGTGTACTACTGCTGTTGTCATGTACATACACTATCAGGTCACATACTGCCTCATAGAGAAGCACTAGGAGAAAGAGGTCCCTCTGATAAGCTAACTCTCAAAAAGGAAAGCAACAGCGAGACAGGAGGGAGTGGAGGAAGCAAGAAAAACAAAACAAGGGGTAATGTGAGCAAATGCACTTTGGCTTTGATTCATCTGAGAATGAGGACTAAGCCAGCAGCTTCCTGGGGAAAAAAGATGGGTTTCGAGGAGGGAGTTGAAAGAAGGTGCCGTAGGTGGTTTTAGAGGGCATTTCAGGCATAATGGACAAGGAGGAGGAGAATGGGGCAGGTCAAAGCTCAAATAACTTTGGAACAAACTTTGCATAACATAATACAAAGCAGTTCTGTACTTCAGTGCAGAGACACCTGTATGTCCCCTCTGGGCTTGCTGGGATCATGTTACTGGCTTTGGCAGGCAGAATTCCACTAGCACATATGGGAATAGGCATATATAACACTCACAAATTTAGAGAGGGCAGAGGAGTGGCCTAGAGCTTTGACAGCTGGTAAGAGCAGAGGTAATGCTAATTCTATCTTGATTGTATTCGTGAGATTTGGAGCCAATTATTGGAGTATGCACTCCACCAACGTCTCCCAGGTCTAGTTCACCCCGCTTCTGCATTCTGGCATTCACTGTGAATAACATTAACCAGGGTTCTTGTTTAACTAGGACCAGAAACCAAAACTTAATGTTGGTTTTGGACCCTGATACAAGAAGAAACCTGTTTAGCATTAACCACCATTAAGGTTGATGGAGTGAGGGAACGGAGTACGGATTGCTTGTCTCCAGATTCCTTTGCATCAGCTGCAAATCTGGTCAGATCTGCCCATGTGCTTTCAGATCCTGGCTGGCTTTCCCAGAGGCTAACTGTGGTTAACTGAAATCATGACGGAGGTTCTTACTCCCCACATTCCCAAGGAGAGGTCCATAGCATCTGTACCACTGAAGCTTCCGAGTCCCTTTGAAGGGAATTCCCACATAAAATGCTTGGCAGAGGTTACCAAGGCAGGGATGACAGAGGCGAGACATACATTTTCTGTGTTGAGTGCAAAGGCCAAACAACGCATTCTATGGAAGATCCTTGATCAGATTTGCCAACTTCTTCAAAGACGTAGAAAAGCAGCCACATGGAGACCTGAACTGGATCAGGGTTGCAGTGCCATTTCTTCACTCAAAATTTCCCCCAGTCCCAGGAACTATGGGAATAATATGCGCAATTGTAACCTGCTCCCTACATGGGGGTGGATGATTATCCTCTTTGGCCAAGATCCAGTGATGGCTCCTTTATTGCTGCTTTCAATTAAAAAACGGAGAAATACACAGATACCCCACACAACATGTGGGATTGGTATGGAAAGTGTTACACAAATGTTAATAGATAACTAAAGCAGTGTGTGTGTCAATTTGTCCAAGCTAGCTACAGGTGATGTGAATTAGAGTCCAACAACATCTGGAGGCACCATATTGGCTTTCTCATGGTAATATAGGACTATGAGCTGCTGCTTTACTTGCTATGCTTTAGTACTGTGATTTTAGCTGAGTTTAGTGTTTTTGTAGTAGCATGACAATGATTAATAACAAACGAACATATGATACCCATGGTTAAAGAATCAAGAGCTGGCTTGGTTAGGCTTGTCAACAGCTGAATTAACTGCATTTAACATTAGTAAGGGTTAATAAGGGTTCCCCAGAATTAACTGTACTTAGCATTAAAGAAAGGTTTCCCTTGACTTAGGATCTGTAAGCTCCTTCGAACTGTTGTTTCAGATCTTAGTTAGGGGTGAAGTCTAGTTAACTGGGGTTAATGCCGGTGCTGATGAACGGCTTAATGGTGGTTAAGATGGCAAATTTATTCCAGGGAAGGCAAAGAACTTGCAAAGAGCAAATTTGTCCCTGAAGCTGGCTCCCAGTTCCTTAACCACTATTAAGAGGGAGCCCATATTATTTCTGTACTGGCCCATTGAGAGAGGTGTAACCATTGCATCATTTTCATAGTCAGCCATCATCTACTTAACAGAGAAACAGAGAAGGAAAACATTAAGGGAAGAAAGAAAAAAAAAAAGGGGGGGGGGGAGAAAAGCTGAATTGAAACCAAACCAGGGAAGTACAGTTCTTACAGTCCGTTGTGATTTCATAGGGGGAGTTGAGGCGTGCGTCTCCACAGGGCGAAGTGCTCACGTACAGATGGAACAGAATGTTCTCTTTTAGCCTGTAGCCTCCCTCTTTTAAGCGCACGAAGATTGATCGCTCGCCGTCTTCTTGTCGTTTGCTAGGATCATAGAGAAAGGTTGCAGGTCATTTGTTACATTCCGAATCAGAACTAATTCTGCTCTCCCTATGGGATAGCTCGCAGGCTCTTTGTTATATTTTCTTCCCTTATAATACCTTGTATCGCAGCATCTCTCTAGGTAATGCTTGTATGATCTCCACAGTGTCTGAGTTTAAAGGTCCAACAATTTAAAACAGCCGTACAATAAAATAAAATCAGAATCATAATACATTATCAGAATATTGTCATTATTTATCAATTCAAATAATAATAATGAAATAATGGGTTCTGTATCCAGAAAAGGATCAAAGAAGGAAGAGTCAAAAGCTGGGTGTGTTTCAACTCTCTCTTTGGCAGCAACAAAAAGAGTGACTGGTGCCAGTACTATTAAATAGTGAAGTTTTTAAATGTTCAGTGCTTTACTGTGTTTTTAATATTTTGTTGGGAGCCGCCCAGAGTGACTGGCGCATCCTAATCAAATAGGTGGCATATAAATAACAAAATTATCAGTTGCTGGAAAAAAAGAGTAGTCTTTTTTCCACAAAATGATGGGGAATAGCAAATGAATTCTGCCTTTTTGTTTGTATTTGGTGAGTAATACTATCATTAAGAAAACGGCTAACTATGATTTTCTAACTGGAAAGCTGCAATCCTATACGCAGGTGGTAAGGCTCATTCAACTACTTTGTATTGCTATGAGCTTGTTCCGAATTGTATTGTTTACTGGATTTTTTGTTTTGTTTTGTTTTTATTTATATGCTACTGTGCTTCTGATAGTATAGGGATTGTAATGTTTGTTAACTTTTAATGCTGTCGTTATTGTGAGACACTTTGATCTCAATACTTGTTGCTGGAAAAGCGGAATTCAAATATTAAAATCAAATCAATTCATACAGCAGTTTATTCCATGTCCCTGTTCATTTCCTCATTATATTTGCATTATGTAAAAGCCACTTCCAGAAAACGAATTGAATCTGGTACATGTTTAACACTCATTTCTGTGTTATTTGATTCCAGAAAAATAAATAAATCATGGGAATTAAGGGAAGTTTACCAGATTTTTTTCAATGAATCTGGGGACACTTTTCAGCTTCAATGGATTTTGTATTGGGACTAATTTGCAAATCCAGGGACTGTCCCCGGGAAATGGGGACATCTGGTAACATTAAGTTAAGGGGTGAAATTTGAGGCAATATATTTGCATACAGTTCTTTCCTGCGGTTTTCAAGGGGGAATCATGGGGGAATAGAATCACGCTTATGCGGAAAGGGCCAGGGAGTAGCATTATTGTCCAATGATATTGTCAAAGTTCATTGGTATGAATGAACTTTAGTGTGACATGATGGAATATTGGTCAAATAGCCACAGTTCTGTACCGCAGTGTGAAAGGAACATTATAAAATGGAAAAGGAGCACAAGCATTATAATTAGAAAAACAAGCACACTATTCTTTACCTCAGAATGCAACCTTAGTCGGGCCTTTTCAGTACTGGCCCCGACTTCTGAGGATTGTGCTGTTTATGTTTTCTTAAGTTATGGTCAAAGATTGAGTCTGGAGAAACAATATTAACCTGACTCTGAAAGCTAGTATCAATGGAAATACAACATGTAAAATTTAAATTTAAAGCTGTTAACGTTGGCACATGTCGAGTCTTCATTAATTCACTTTTTTAAATACTTTTTGTGCGCATGGCAAGATTGCTACTTCTTTTTGACAATATGGTTTTATTTCAACCTTCTTTTGCTGAGGAGATTTTTATTTTATTTTTTGAGCTAGAGAATTTCTGAATTTTCTGTCCATCAAATCAACTATCCCGTTATTATCACTGTTCACTGATTTAAGTGGGATTAGGGAAAAAGAAATGGTTTGAAGTTTGGTGCCCAACAAACTAGTTCTTTCTCAGACTTCTAATGTTGGGAGACTTGTAAACAAGTTAGGGTAGATTTGCGTACCTATGGGACCCCCTTTCCTGGTATGCCCCACGGAGGACCTTAAGGTCCACAAATGACAACATTTTGGAGTTCCCAGGTCGCAAGGGGGTTAGATTGGTCTCAACTAGAGCCAGGGCCTTTTCTGTACTGGCCCTGACTTGGTGGAACGCAAGAGACTAGGGCCCTGCAGGACTTGACATCTTTCCACAGGGCCTGCAAGACAGAACTGTTCCACTTGGCCTTTGGTTTGGACTCAGTCTGAACCTTATGTTGCCCTCCCCTTATGGTTTTGATCTATGGGCTACTTTTAAAATGAGGCTGCATTTTAAATTAGTTCCCCCCCATTATGTTTTTACTGTAATTTTACTGGTGTTAGCCGCCCTGAGCCCGGCTCTGGCTGGGGAGGGCGGTGTATAAATAAAATTATTATTATTATTATTATTATTATTATTATTATTATTATTATTATAGATTTATACAACCACATTTTGCATACAATGAGCTAATTTTGCAAATCGTTTTGTGTTGGGAGCCTTGGCCAGCTCAAGTTACATACAATCCAAGTGTCCCGATTTTCTAGGGACAGTCCCAGAATTACGAAATACACCCCAGATTCTGATTTGATCCAGGAATGTCCCTGTTTCCCCTGCCAGTGCTGCTGCTGAGCTCAGGGAGGAGGATGAGCTGGAGCTTTTCCAGAGCAACAGTTTTGGCATCAACGGAGCATCCCATTGCATCTCGATGGCCGCCGCTGCTGGCCTCCTTCCTTGGGCAGCTCATAGCAGCTGCTGGAGAGTGGGCAAAGAGGAGGAGAGGCTGCTGCCACCGTTGCCCAACTGCTGGGCCTTAGTAGCTGCTGAAGGATGCTATGCACTGACACTGGACTTCTCTGGAAATACCCTTGGTGCAGTATTCCCAGTTCCTCAAGTTGAAAAGCACAAGCACGCATGCACCAAGAATGTGTGTGTAAATACAGTGGTACCTCGGGTTACATACGCTTCAGGTTACATACACTTCAGGTTACAGACTCCACTAACCCAGAAATAGTACCTCAGGTTAAGAACTTTGCTTCAGGATGAGAACAGAAATCGTGCGGAGGCGGTGTGCCGGCATCAGGAGGCCCCATTAGCTAAAGTGGTGCTTCAGGTTAAGAACAGTTTCAGGTTAAGAACGGACCTCTGGAACGATTTAAGTACTTAACCCGAGGTACCACTGTATGGTTATGATTAGATATGCTAATTCCACACACAGCCCGGAAAACTTTCTTACTTTCTACACTCTCTCTTTTTATTTATTTTTTTAAGACCAAATGATTATGCAGGAATAGCTGGTAAATCTATTTCTCCCGGTACGTGGGCTGAGACCCTGAGAACGGCTTCTTAACACATTCAAAGCAAAATAAAGACTCAGACCATCTTTCACAAGTTTATGGCACACCCAACATACATTCAAAGCACAACCCTTCCCCCCAAAGATTGCTGGGAGTTGTAGTTTCCCCCCTCGTAGAGCTATGATTTCCAGTACCCTTAACCAACCACAGCTCCCAGGATTCTTTGTGAAAAGACGCACGCTTCAAAAGTACATAGGACAAGCTTTAAATATCTGGTGCAGATCTACCTTGTGGTGCACATTTATTTTCCAGCAGGTGTAGGGATACGCTAGCATGTGAAGTGGACTTCAGGTTCATAGGTTCGATTAACAGGAATTTTGCCTGTCTGTCTAGGACAGGCATAAGCAAACTCGGCCCAGATGTTTGGGGACTACAACTCCCATCATCCCTGACCACTGATCCTGTTAGCTAGGGATGATGGGAGTTGTAGTTCCAAAACATCTGGAGGGCCGAGTTGGCCTATGCCTGGTCTAGGAGGTTTTTCCTCACATTGATAGATTTCACCGACATTCTCTTTTTCCCCAGGCTGGTTGCTCTTTTCCTTCTAACTCTGAATGCATTTCTCTCTCTCTCTCTCTTCCACAAGCACAATCAACAACCCTCAGCAGCGCCTTGTGTTTGCTTTTGACTAGCCTGACTTCCAGCCCGAGCCTCTACTTCCTCCACAGCCTGCCTGCTGTTAAAACCGTTTGGCTGTCACTCTTCCATGCTTTGCTTGTTTTGTCGGTTTTTGATGCTACGATGCGTTTTCTGTCGAGTGAAATTTACAGGCACATTACCCTGCTTGACAGGAACGCTGAGCCACTGGGATCTCCTGAGGAGAGGGTGGACGCCTGCAGCTCTCTCATTTGCCTGCCACCTTCTGTGAAATCTCCCAACCACTTTAATTGCATTATCACCCTGCCACAAAACCCCCCAGAACAATCGAGTACCTGAAAAATCCTGCCACTCAGGAGCTTTAAAGCAAAAATCCTCCCCCCCCTTCCTCATTTGGATGGAATGGCAAAGCAGAATCAACTGGGAACTGAGGGGGACCATGAAAGTGTCACACATTGCCTTGTATTATTAGGCTAAGCTGTGCTATTGAGATAACCTGGTGGTGTTTAACAGCAGGGATGGAGAGGTAAGTTTTGAAGGACTCAGTTCTGTAGGAGTATAGTTACTTATCTTCCTGGATAAAATGAAGCGATGGCACAGCTTCCTCCCTGTAGTATTTCCTCCCACCCACTGTTTACTCCTGAAAGGTGAAAATAAAGAAAACCTTGCTTTGTCAACTGATGCTAAAGTATTGGGCAATACCACTCAGAACCCCTGAACATGTTACCTCATGTCAATGGGCAGAGATGGCCTAGTGTTCATTGCTGTGTTTCATTTTGTCAACATCCTTCAGCCCTGTAAACTTGAAGGAGTGTCCCCACTCCCGCTGTTCAGCCCGGACACCAAAATTCAGCTCTGAGGGCCTTCTGGCAGTTCCCTCACTGCGAGAAATAAGGTTACAGGGAACCAGACAGAGGGCCTTCTTAGTAGTGGCGCCTGCCCTGTGGAACACTCACCCGTCAGATGTCAAAGAAATAAACAACTATCTGACATCTGAAGGCAGCCCTGTTTAGGGAAGTTTTTAATGTTTGATGTTTTACTCTGCTTAATGTTTTAATTTGTTGGAAGTTGCCCAGATTGTCTAGGGAGACCCAGTCAGATGGGTGGCATATAAATAGTAAGTTGTTAAAATAAGGCCGCCCTGCTTTATGAGAAAAGACAGATGCCTCCCCATTTTCGTGCCTAGCCTTTAGAATGGTCACTTATACAGTTATCGCTCAAAAAGAGGAAACGTGTCACCAAAAGTGAGCACATATTTGCATAATATTTACATAAATTAATATAGGTATGTTTCGTTAGACATGTATGAAAGCAGTGGTATACTCAATTTGCCTCTGAATCTGAAGGTGGTCTCCATATATTTATCTGAAAACCACAAATGCTTGGAGCCACAAATGACTCTGTCTTGCGGCAGTGAGTTCCATAAATTAATTGTGCTTATTTTGAAAATACTACCTGAAGAGAAATTAGAAGGATGTGGGCAAGAGGAAGGGGAGGGACAGCCTTGAGACACTTTTGCCACCCTTTCACTATGAGTAGAAATTCTGTTCAACTTTATTCTGAAACATGCCCCACTATTTTTGAGCTAAACCCCAAAGGCCCGATCAACATCATGTGTGAACAAGGCATAAAAAGGATTACCGTGTTGTGGAAGGGAAGGGAACTTAGCTTTGCAGTCATTTCAACTCAGAAGGTACTGGGGGTAGGCAGCATTTGTGTGTATTTGTGTGTGTAGTTCAATAGAGCAGAGGCATCGGCTCCTGGTTAAATCGAGTGTGTGTGAGAGAGAGCCATATGTAGAAGTTGTTATGAACAGGGTTTTGTGTTGCTCTGAGAATTTGCTACACAAAAGGAATGTATCATCGATCCAAATAACATAATAACGTAACCGAATGTGCTGTGGAGCTAGATCAATACGGAGCTTAAGATACAGTGATTGCACTTCTGTCTTCAGGGACTAGGATGCCATTCTTAACACAAAGCAAGCACAGGGACTGCTAAGCAGAGAAAACATAATAATTTAATGTACACCCAAAAATGAAAAAATAAAATGAAATGCAGAGACTATAAGAGACAGTGTCAGTTACGGCCGATCTCTTTCTGGTTCTCGCTTTTACTCTCTTTCTTTCAAGTTATGACCACTTGCTCTGTTACTGACATGCCACATTTCATCAATGCCCAGATGGAACAGAGATGCAAAAAAGAAAAATACCACAATTACTGAATTTTTCACATACAGTGGTACCTTGGGTTACATACACTTCAGGTTACATACGCTTCAGGTTACAGACTCCGCTAACCCAGAAATAGTGCCTCGGGTTAAGAACTTTGCTTCAGGATGGCAGCAGGAGACCCCATTAGCTAAAGTGGTGCTTCAGGTTAAGAACAGTTTCAGGTTAAGAACGGACCTCCGGAACGAATTAAGTACGTAACCAGAGGTACCACTGTATTTACCGGTACAGCCCAACATGGACTCCTCCCCGTTTGCAGAGTGAAGAGCTTCTTTCACAAAACCCAGGGATTAATTTGAACTTTTGGCTCACCAGGAAGCTTAATCACAAGGGAGTGTGGCCCTCAGGCTGAACGAAGTTATCTACCTCTTTCCCAGAGGTTTTCCTGTGACTATGATATAAATAACCAATGTACATAACTAGCAGCATTCAAGCATTTAATATCACATAGTTTGGCCCTTAGATTCAGGGTGAGCCAAACCGGCTGAAGGGCCAAACTACAGAGGGAAAGGCATTTGTGACCGAGCGACGTCTAGGAAAAGCTAATTCTCCCTTTGTTTCCAGCCCTGTGACGTTTATTGTCAGACAGAGGGAGCACTACGGTATCCTGTTTGGATTCCAGGGTGACTGTCTGCTTCACGCACCAACGGGCAGCTCTTTTAAGACCCAACAAACGTATTAATGATCAACAGTATACAAGAGAGCGTCTTCATCGTAAATAACCTTCCCCAGGATGACTCAGCAGCCGTGAAGGAGGAAAATGCCCGTAATGAGAAGACGGCTAGTCTTTCATTCGCTGGTCATTTACTGCTATTATCAGGCCTGTGTTTAAAGCATTCATCAAAAACAACCAAGAGGCTTCGTGAAACACGGCTTTGTGATTAAAATCTAATAGCTGCTGGAAGAAAATAGGCTGGCATAAAGTGTCTCTCGACTAAATCCGACTCCTTGTGTAGAGTTATTTGGCTGCATGTCAACAACCTGCAAACATATACACAAGGCGCTGGCCCAATACCTTTTGGTACCTGAGGCGAGCCACAAAATTCCCCCTACCACCACCGCCAGGGAGGAAGATGGGAGTGAAGATCTACAGATGGAACAGAAGGGGAATAAAGATCATATTGGAAATGGTTGAAGTGGGAATCAAAGGCCATCACTGGGTGGGGGAAAGGGTGCCACTCTGAATCACACCTGGCAGGTGCAGAGGCCAGGTGACCCCAGAGGGAAGCCCCACCATTTCTTCCCTAGAGGTGGGAGGAGACCAACAGCACCTCATAGAATCAGGAGGAGCTGTCGAGGATGTACCAAGAAGTGCACTGCAGCCATCACTACTGCTACATGTCCTAAACCCCTGACCCACCTGGTGGCAAGTCAGTAGGTCAAGCCCCTAGTCCAGGGTCAGTCCATGTGTCCAAAGTCCAAACTGGAGCACAGCCCCACAGAGATGCTGGAGCATCAAAGCTGAGGTCCATCAACGCGGGCAGTTGAGCAAACTCAGCTCTGCTGACCTTTTGTACTTTGTGTGCTGATTGCAACATCTGGACTTGATGAAGCAGGTGACTCTCAACTTCTCCAAGCCTCTTCCCAGAGCTAGCCAGCCCCACCTAGCCAGCTAGGGAGCTGGGCTGAGGGCCCTTGCTTGCCTCAGCCTACTGGAGCGCCACTCTCACTGCTCCCTGTGCCTCAGAGTCCTCCATGTTTGTGGAGACAACCTCTGGCTCTGGTGATGGGTCCTGCTGCTCTGGTTCCTGTGCACTGACCCCAATCCCCTCACCATCCTCTGTCACTCTGTGAGTACTTCCTGCATCAACCTCTCCTTCCCCATCCCCAACTTGCCCTGGTGTGTCCCAGTCTCAGTTACACCCCTCACTGGGATCCTTTTCTTCCTCTTCCTCCTCCCCATAGTCCTGCCAGTTCATGACATCATGCCACATTGGCAGTGCCTGATACATATATGTATAGAATACCTTTCCTTTTCTGGTTTTAGCTCGCCCAGCCTTTATTCACTTGGCGGGCAAACATATACTCATTTTTTCATTCTATTTTGTTCTCTGCATAAATATCCGATAGTTGTCATTTCGAGATTGCACTGAACTCTGTTAATTATTTGCTGAATTTGTTGGGTTTTGCCTATTTTATGCTTTTTGGGGGGATGATATTATTATTATTATTGTTATTATTATTATTATTATTTTGAGAGAAATGTTCACCAATCTCCAGCGTTACTGATTTATTGCGAGCCTCTTTAAGCTTGACGCTCTTGCTGGAGAAGCGGAATACAAATACTAAACCGAAACCGAACCACCCAAGCGCAGTTTTACCTCAGGTGAAGCTCCAGCTGCGAGTAAAGGAAGTGAAGGAAGGCCCTCCGCGCCACAATCTCTGCGTGGCAGTCGTTGACCACGAGCCCTTGGTCGTTAAGGTATTCTCCATTTATGCACTTGGTACCCGATGTCAGCACAATAACCTGAGCCTGCCGGACATCCAAACCTGCAGGGAGGCAAAATAAATAAATAACAAAAAACAACCACACACACAAAAAAAACCCCACGCTGCGCCACACCACACCGACGGTCTTTTTTAGAATCGCCTGGCAGCGTTAACACTCGTAATTGCTCGAGTACTTAAAGACCACGCTTTCATGTGGCAGTGGAGACAGCTCTAATAGGGTGATTACACGGCTCCTGGAATATGCAGCCATCTCGCATCTCGACACTACTGGAATAATGTGGGATCCCATTTCAGTGCGGACTGCTAATTCCTAGATAAAAGCCAGCCAGAAAGTTTACTTGTTGAAATCAATAACTACCGTATTTTTCGCCCCATAGGACGCACCGCCCCATAGGACGCACCTAGTTTTTTGGGGGGGAAATAAAGGGGAAAAAATTTATTTCCCCCCCAGGCGCCGGGGCTGGCACGGGGGAAGCCTGAGCTTCCCACGACCCCAACCCCAAGAACAGGATGCCGCCCCAAGCCTTGCGGGCCCGGTGGGACCTCCTGCAGGGCGCACGAGGCTTAAGGACATCTGCCCAAAGCAGGGGGCGGGCTCCGCAGCTCACCCCCTGCTTCGGGCTGCAGGCTGCCGCCCCAAGCCTCGCGCGCCTGGCAGGACCTTCTGCCGGGCGTGCGAGGCTTAAGGGCATCTGCCTGAAGCAGGGGGCGGGCTCCGCAGCTCACCCCCTCCTTCAGGCTGCAGGCTGCCGCCCCAAGCCTCGCGCGCCTGGCAGGACCTTCTGCCGGGCGTGCGAGGCTTAAGGGCATCTGCCTGAAGCAGGGGGCGGGCTCCGCAGCTCACCCCCTCCTTCAGGCTGCAGGCTGCCGCCCCAAGCCTCGCGCGCCTGGCAGGACCTTCTGCCGGGCGTGCGAGGCTTAAGGACATCTGCCTGAAGCAGGGGGCGGGCTCCGCAGCTCACCCCCTCCTTCAGGCTGCAGGCTGCCGCCCCAAGCCTCGCGCGCCTGGCAGGACCTTCTGCCGGGCGTGCGAGGCTTGCGGACATCTGCCTGAAGCAGGGGGCGGGCTCCGCAGCTCACCCCCTCCTTCAGGCTGCAGGCTGCCGCCCCAAGCCTCGCGCGCCTGGCAGGACCTTCTGCCGGGCGTGCGAGGCTTGCGGACATCTGCCTGAAGCAGGGGGCGGGCTCCGCAGCTCACCCCCTCCTTCAGGCTGCAGGCTGCCGCCCCAAGCCTCGCGCGCCTGGCAGGACCTTCTGCCGGGCGTGCGAGGCTTGCGGACATCTGCCTGAAGCAGGGGGCGGGCTCCGCAGCTCACCCCCTCCTTCAGGCTGCAGGCTGCCGCCCCAAGCCTCGCGCGCCTGGCAGGACCTTCTGCCGGGCGTGCGAGGCTTAAGGGCATCTGCCTGAAGCAGGGGGCGGGCTCCGCAGCTCACCCCCTCCTTCAGGCTGCAGGCTGCCGCCCCAAGCCTCGCGCGCCTGGCAGGACCTTCTGCCGGGCGTGCGAGGCTTGCGGACATCTGCCTGAAGCAGGGGGCGGGCTCCGCAGCTCACCCCCTCCTTCAGGCTGCAGGCTGCCGCCCCAAGCCTCGCGCGCCTGGCAGGACCTTCTGCCGGGCGTGCGAGGCTTAAGGACATCTGCCTGAAGCAGGGGGCGGGCTCCGCAGCTCACCCCCTGCTTCGGGCTGCAGGCTGCCACCCCAAGCCTCGCGCGCCTGGCGGGACCTCCCGCCGGGCATGCGAGGCTTGCAGATGTCTTCCTGAAGCCTGGAGAGCGAGAGGGGTCGGTGCGCACCGACCCCTCTCGCTCTCCAGGCTTCAGCGAAAGCCTGCATTCGCCCCATAGGACGCACACACATTTCCCCTTCATTTTTGGAGGGGGAAAAGTGCGTCCTATAGGGCGAAAAATACGGTACATCGCAAGAGGTGTACATCCCTGTAAGGAGGTAATAAAAGAATCTCTTGCAGTACTGATAAATAGTAGCCTGCCGGGTTTAGGGTGGTTTTTGTTTTTTATGATGGCAACATACATCCCTTGTAATGTGAGCTTTCATTTCTGTGCCACTGGAAGCACTAAATAAAAAGTAAGGGAGTTTTAGAGCTGCTCTTCTTTAGAAGTTGTACAGAAAACACAGGCCTTCCTTGTCGGCCAGGTCTCGGTTTTGTCTCCCATCAGCTGCTATTGAATTGTTAGTTGTTCGCCCAGATAGAGGTGCATGCAGAATAAAATCTAAGGCTGGATCTCCCCTTGCTCTCAAGCTCTACCCTTCTACACTCAGTTTACTTGCCCTTTAATAAGCTCCATTGTTTGTTTGGTTAAATAACTTCAATTCCTGGCCTTTGTCCTAAGACCTTAGGCAGGTTCCATCTGAACCTCCAAGTGTCCCTGTTTACCAAGGACAATTCCGGATTTACAGAAAGCGTCCCATTTTCTGATTTGATCCCAGAATGCCCTGCTTTTCCTTAGGAAATCCCTATTTTCATCGGAGAATTGTTGGAGGGTATGGAGTTATGAGGCCCACGAGCCAAGGAGATAAGCAACTATTCAACCTTTAGAAGACACCTGAAGGCAGACCTGTAGAGTAATACCTCTGCGAACGCCCGCCTTGTCTAGCATCCATTCCGGCGAACGTCTGCGGCAAACCCGGAAGTACCGGAACGGGTTACTTCCGGGTTTGCCGCTCGCGCATGCGCAGAAGCACAAACCTCTCTGCGCACGTGCACAGACACGGCGCATTGCCCTGCATCCTTTTCGGCTAGCGGCCGGGGCTCTGGAATGGATTCTGGCCGCTAAACAAGGTACGAATGCATAGGGAAGGGTTTTTTTTTAAAAAAACAACAACAACACGTTTTATTATGTTTTTATATGTGTGCTGGAATCTGCCTTGAGTGTTTGAAGCAACCCAGTCAGATGGGTGGGGTATAAATAATAAAATTATTATAAAGATTATTATGGAACAGGACATCCCTATTTTCATCGGATAAACGTTGGAGGGTATGTTACAACAGTAAATATATGAGTGATCTGGAGAAAGGGAAAGGAAGAAGCATCAAGGGGTGAGGACCAGTGGAGCAAATTTATCCTGCCCTCTACTGAGTCTTGGCAACCCAGATGGTTATTGGCTCATTATATATAATGTGGGGCCTGACGCCACCTTTCATATCTGCACTGAAACCACGGGCCATTAGACCACGAGCCACAGCATTAATGAGTGACTGCAGTGATTAACAACAGCTCATCGCCAGCATACTTTTGAAGGAATCGTGCATAACGGAAAATGCTGGTAGCAATAGAACATAAATTCAGAAGCACATCTGCAAGGAAACTAGTGTTTCCATCTGTAGAGAGATAAAAGCATTCTTCCTCCTAGCGTAAAACATTATCCTCTCTTTTATTTATTTGGAAACCTAGCTAGTTCTGATTCCTTAAGGCTCCAGGTAGGTTTCAACACTGCGCGGGGGGGAGCGAGTTCAGCCGTCAGTTGTAAATCAAGCTATGAGAAACATTAACCAAACAGCTAAATCATTCCAAGTAACAGACTGTAGTGGTGACCTCCAAAAGCTAGCTCAGGCCAAGACAATCTTAAAAGAGGATCAGGCTGTAGCAATCTCCGAATAAAAGGAATTCCACGGTTGCAGGGCAGGCACTAAGAACGTCACACTTTATGTGTCTGTCCCAATATGAAGCATATTGCCATATTTATTTATTAGATTTATGTCTTGCTTTTTCAGATGGTTTGCAACATTTTACGGTTTTTCTTTTAACCTCCCATGTTCCTTGTCATGGGGCTCATGCTTTCAAGCCCTCACCAACTTTTATAACTCGATCCCTCCGCTACCATTTTTATTGATCCATAGAATTGTAGCGTTGGAAGGGACTTTGAGAGTCATCCGGTCCGACCCGTTGCAATTCAGGAATCTCAAATAAGCATCCATGGCAGATGGCCATCCAACCTCTGCTTAACCTCCAAGGAAGGAGAATCCACCACTTTCCAAGAGAGTCTGTTCCACTGAACAGCTCTTACTGCCAATTGTTTAGTCAGAATCTCCATTCTTGTAACTTGAACCCAGTGGTTCTGGTCCTCCCTTCTAGAGCTGGAGGAAACAAGCTTGCTCCCTCCTCCATGTGACTGCCCTTGAGATATCTGAAGAAGGAGAAGAAGAGTTTGAACTTGATATCCCACCTTTCACTCCCCTTAAGGAGTCTCAAAGCGGCTAACAATCTCCTTTTCCCGTCCTCCCCCACAACAAACACTCTGTGAGGTAAGTGAGGCTGAGAGACTTCAGAGAAGTGTGACTAGCCCAAGGTCACCCAGCAGCTTCATGTGGAGGAGCGGGGAAGCGAACCCGGTTCACCAGATTACGAGTATCTCCTCTCCATCTCCTCTTGCCCAACTCCCTCAACCACTCCTCACAAGGCTTGGTTTCTAGACCCTTGATCATTTTGGTCACCCTCATCTGCATACTTTTTGTAATCCATTAGATAAAATCCATTATCACCATAATCAGAATCTGAAACCAGGGTTTGAGGTAGATTTGTAGGCTCTGGGTGTGAAGGAATCTGTACAATGTTAACCATGTAAGAGTTCATTTTTAGTAGTGCATCACTCATATATGATTGCTTCTGCATCTATGTGTGGTAGAAGTCTGGGGCCATACTCAATCCCAGGTCCCTGATAGAAACACCTGCTTGCCAAATGTGTACATGGCAGTTATTGGTATACACTTAAAATGTTTTGTATGTATGGGTAAAAAAATAATCTGGAAAGACGCATGATCCAAGTGACAACATGATCCAAACTGTTGATTTGTAAATAGCAAAAACATTCAGAGTTGATTTGCAGTGTAATAACAATTGCTGTTGTGTTTTTTTCCTGGCAGACCAAATGAAGAATGCTACAGTCACTCTAAGTAATTAAATAACCATTAAAAAGAATTAATCATAACACACATGCACACACACTTGCAGTTTACTGTTTTTATCCTGCTTTAACCCAATTTTTGCAAAGCCTTATTATAAGACTCACTGACCCTAGAATCACACAATTTAAAATAAATCGGGAGAGCTGAACTTCATCCTTTGTTATAACCTTGACACCTGATACATCTGTCTGACAAAGTCTTCTGAATATATTTCTTTCCCCCTCAAATCGCTGCATGAAATAAAGCCTCACACCTCCTGTGGATGATGGGGCGAGTGGGGAAAGACTGGATGAAATTAGATATAAAGGGTGAACAATTTATAAATGGAGGGTTTTAATATTGGGCTAAACCCTTATAATAGTTTTCAATTTGAAAAGGAAATGAAGCAAGGTAATAGGGGAGAATAAGGAGGAAGAGTTGCTTTGTCAGCCATGTGCTGGCGAAGGGGTAATTTAAAGTGGGGAGAAGGGACATAAAAACCCAGTTTGCATGTAATGCTAAGCCAAACCATGACATATCACTAACGCTGGAGTGCCAGGCGCAAATTAATGTCTGGGAGTGAGCAAAATACAATTGAGGAACAGGGTTCCTCTAGCTCAGGGGTCAGCAACCTTTTTCAGCAGGGGGCAGGTCCACTGTCCATCAGACCTTGGGGGCGGACAGCGGACTATATTTTGGGAAAAATATATATGAACGAATTACTATGCCTCACAAATAAAACAGAGATGCATTTTAAATAAAAGCACACATTCTACTCATGTAAAAACACCATGCAGGCCCCACAAATAACCCAGAGATGCATTTTAAATAAAAGGACACATTCTACTCATGTAAAAACACACCGATTCCTGGATCGTCCACGTGTCGGATTTTGAAGGCGATTGGGAGGGATCTAGCCCCCGGGCCTTAGTTTGCCTACCCATGCTCTAGCTCATGCCCAGTCCAGAAATTTGTTTTCAGTACCAGAAGTGAGTTTCCTGCCTCATGAAAATCCCCTCCTGGTTTCTCCCCCCTCAAGATTTCTTCATTTCAGCCGCCTAATTTAGAAGGTGAAGATGGCGAGGAGGCTGTTTTGTTGTTGTAGTGGTAGTGGTGGTGGTGGTTAAACAACTGGGAGTCAGAAATCTTGGTGATCTACTCAGTGCTTTTTCCGGGGGAGGGGGGGGTTATGCAGGGCTACACATACCTCTAAACTTTTTGTGAATCTAAGTTTGTCCTCTTGAGGGGCAGTATTTCGATATTTGAAAAAAACCATTGGATCTACTGCAAATCTCCCAGAGATCTATCAGTAGATCCCAATCTACCTTCTTCCCGCTCTGGGGTCAAGTTAAATTGGGGGGGGGGAGGGAGAAGTAAGAGGAGACCTTCCAGAAGATAAATAAACTAAAAGAGGCAAGGCCTTACCTGGGTCATTTAGATTCCTGACAACTTAGATATACAACTGGAAGCAAAACTCCAGCATCTAAGACACCAGTGTCTTTGCCAGCTTCTATCTGGGATTTTAAAGCTCAGGAGTGGCTCACCTGTGGGTCTCCAAAAGTTGTTGGACTACAACTCCTATCATCCCATTGGTCATGCTGGCTGGCTAGGGCTGATGGGAGCTGAACATCTGGGGGACCACAGATAACTGGAGTACTGAAAGTGGAATGCATAAAAAGTATGTTCTTGATAAATGGACTTTCCCCTTATTGTTTGGGGGGGGGGCAGTTGTGAATTATGTGGAGTGGCTAATCAGGCTGGGCTCTAAGCCTCAGCTTTCAAGGAACCATTTCTCATATGATGACAACTGGTTGTTAAAGCAATCCTAAGATCATCTGAAGCTGAAAATCACTTTGAGGGGTAAGTTCCTTTTTCTTTAGGCATTTGGCCTCAACTGAACCCTTCCTTAAAACCCTAATCGGTCTCTAATACGCTAGCGAATAGTTTTGTAAATTGCAAATGTTTTCCGTTACTTGTAAGGCAGCTTTGCAAATAGACTCTTATCAGCAATGCAAATGATTTCAGCCTTGTAAATAACCCATTATCAGCAATGCAAATGTTATCAGTCCCATGTAACCTAATTTGCTCTCTCTCTGAAAGATGAAATTTTGCTACCTGCTTGTTTTGCCTGATTAAGAGATCCATGAAACAAGGAAGCTCATGTGCCCCAGGAAAAATATATAAATAAATGTATGCAGTGAACTACAGTGCACCTTCATTAAACCAAATATTTTTGTTAGACCTTTCTGCTAGGGTGGGTAAGGGAACTCTCAGTTTCTTCTCTGGAAGGGATGAGGCTTTGGGACAAATTGACAGAAATCTGAAATGGCAGAATTAAGTTAGCCACCCAATCCTATTTGTGTCTCCATGTGACAGCCCTTTAGATATTTAAAGATGGCTACCATATGAAGATGGCTAGCAAAGGGACTGACGTGAGCTGTAGTTACCAAAGCATCTATAGGGCATCAGGTTGGGGAACACAGATCTGTTTCCCCCCATTTCCCCCTTCCTCTAATGGTGATGACTGACGCGAACAAGTTGTTCGGTAAAAAGAGAGAGCTGGAAATAATGATAGATTAAAGTCATCCTTGTGAATTATTCATGAGGTACAATTTCATGTAATTTTCAGTGCTGGTTCATATCTAGCTGGTAGGCAATAATTTGCTATTCTTTTTTGTTTGTTTTCCATTTAACAAATCAATCAAACGTGTGTGTGTGTATGTTTTCTAATCACGCTGAACTTCCAGCCCCGCTCTTGATTATTTTATTCATTTTATTGTTTCTGGAATAGAGCTCAACTGAACTTTTCTCAAAGCCAAGGTAGTTTCATTCTAGGCTATATTTGTGCCGTCCTTTCCTATAGTGACTTTATGGTCTTCATTAGACCATCCTCTGCCAAGGATATTGAAAAAAGAGAAAGGGATGCTATATTGGGGTATGCAGGAGAAAACGGACCTCTCCCAATTCATGTTATTGAAGCCAGTCGGCAGACATCACTTTCTACATCGGTATGCTTAGAATGGCAGTCTAAAACCTGTCCATAATGCCATTACCCTTTGGTAAAGGTAAAGGGACCCTTGACCGTTAGGGCCAGTTGTGACTGACTCTGGGGTTGCGACGCTCATCTCACTTTATTGGCCGAGGGAGCCAGCGTACAGCTTCTGGGTCATGTGGGCAGCATGACTAAGCTGCTTCTGGCGAACCAGAGCAGTGCACAGAAACGCCGTTTACCTTCCCGCCGGAGCGGTACCTATTTATCTACTTGCACTTTGACGTGCTTTCAAACTGCTAGGTTGATAGGAGCAGGGACCGAACAACAGGAGCTCACCCCGTAGTGGGGATTCGAACTGCCGACCTTCTGATCAGCAAATCCTAGGCTCTGTGGTTTAACCCACAGCGCCACCCATGCCCATTATGCTTATTTCTGTGGCACTCTCTTTGAAGTGAACCCAAACCATCACATCACACTTCTGTCAGCATTTTACATTGCCACCAACTCATCTGCCCAGAACTCCAGGAAACCTGTCTTTTAAAATTGCAGTTGCCACCCTAGATTCCACTAAATCAACATCCATCTTAAGAAAGTCACTATTTTGCATTAGGTGACATTCCACCAGACATTCCAGGCTTTCTTTTGTGATGTACTTTTCCATAGCAACCGCATATCCTCTGCTGAGGATATGAAAAAAGAGAGAAAGGCCTGCTGCTTTGGGCGGTGTGTGCAGAAAAAAACTTGCAGATGGAAGATCCATGTGAAGTTTGACAGCCAGCTCTCCCTCTCCTCCCTCCAGCTGCATCCTGGGGAGGAGTTGAGCAGGTGACAGGAAGAGGTAGGCACCTGCAGCTCATTTGCTTCCTGGAGTATGCCAGTGCTGGTTATGGCTTGTGCCATCCATGCAGGGTAGCAGCAAGGGGCAGGAAGTGTGAGCGGAGAGTGGAATTGCCAGGGTGGCATGGGGGCAGCAGTGTGGGGGAATTGAAAAGGATGTTCAAAATAACTTTCATTTTAAAAAACCCAGAAGCTTTTCTTTTGGGAATTATACCTAAATTGTATAGAAATTTATTCATGTATGCTACTACAGCAGCAAGAATGCTACTTGCCCCCAAGTGGAAAGAAAGAATGGATACAAAAACTTCTGGAATATGCAGAAATGGCAAAACTTACCGGAAGAATAAGAAACCAAGGTAACAAACTTTTTTATAAAAGAATGGAAATGGTTTATTGAATAAATACAGATAAATTACAAACAGATAAAAGCATTGGCAAGATTATTGGAATAACCTGCAATTTCACAAGAGTATATATTTCAAGTAGATAATTAAACGAGCAAATTAAATGAATTTGGATACGCGGAAGATATTAAAAAACAAATTTAAGGAACCGCAGAAAGAGGGGGAAGGAAGTCAAACTTTGAAATGTTAAATTGATTGTAAAACGAATGAAATGTATAAACTTGAAAAGTACAAATAAAAACTAAAAAAAAGCAGGGCTCCTTGCCCTGGAAGCAGAGCCTAAGACAAGGCCTGATCCTGAGGCCTAGAGATCCTAATGAACCTCACAGGGAGTGGGCTCATAGGGAGAAAAGGACTCTCTCTCTCAGGCAAATTTGCTCTTATGTTGGTTCAGCTCTCTTCACGTCAGTGGGGGGTTCAAAAATAGCAGTGCACCACATTTTACATCCCTCTTCACGCAAGAATAGCCACCTTATGTCATCCCTAATTAGAATTCTCTTGCTCAGGATCGCCACGAATCCGATGTTGACAGAATGGGGCATAAATCAGAGTGGCAACAGAACTGATTAAATGTTTGCAAGCAGAGAATGGCTCCACGGGAGAGATTAAAATAATCAAATATGTATAACTGCACTAATTGATGCACTAAGGTAAGAGGAAAATGGCCTGGGAGCTCGCGAAAGGCGTAAACCCAAAGAAGCTTTTGCGTCAAGCGGGGAAAGAAAGCAACTGTTGTATTATAACGAAGATGGCTTCAGCACAATCAAAGGCAAGAAAATCAAGAAGGAGAGGGGATTATTATCAACAACAAAGGCTACTTAGAGTGGAGGAGGGCTCCCCAAGGAAGACCCAAAAGACCCGCTGCTAAGTGGTACATTTAAATCTCAAATTGGGAAAGAAAGACACTCAAGGGTGTAGTACGGGGAGCAATCCAGCACTTGCGGAGGCGTGGATGTGATGACTTAGCAGTCTTTTCCGCTTCTGGTTTCTATGGCCCATTTCATTTACTCCCCTGTCCCCTCTGTGAACAGAGAAGAAGGAAAACTGCTGGCCTGGCGGAGAGTTTGCTGATTTAGCAGAATCATCTGCACCTCTGCCCATGCTTCTGAGGTGTTGCATCTGCGTCCATCAATGTGTTGCAGTGGGACAGAGGAAGCTGCGATTACATTTAAAGCAGTATCATATACCACCCTCAACAGTTGTGTCTTCCCCCAGAGAATCTGGGAGCTGTAGTCTGTGAAGGGTGCTGAGAGTTGCTCAGAGAACTTTATTCCCCTTCCCTCAAAGAGGGACTGACTGTTGAAGCACTCTGGGAAATCATCCCTCTGTGAAGGGTCTCCTGATCATCTCTTCATTCATGGACATAGGTTAGGGTCAACATCAGGCCCCTGCTAATGCTAACCAAGCCCCTGTTCCACACACCCCAACATAGCAGACCAAGCTGCACTAAGTGGATGGATTTCCCACCAAGCCTCAGAATAAGCTTAATTCTGGGGCACTGTGGAAAATTCAAAGGTTGGCTGACTGCTTGCAGCACTACTACCACAGCCAGAGGAGCCTCCCAGGGCCAGCTGGCAGAGGATGGGATCTACTAGAGGATCCTTTCCCCAGGGCCACCTGGAGCAAGCCCTGACCCCAATTATCTGCATGCAGTGTTCCACACACTTGAAATTGGGCAGGCAGCAGCTCTGCTGAGCTTTTGGTGACTCCTGAAGTTGGCTTTATTCACCCACCCAGCCTTTTGTGAGTGACTGATGCCAAACCTTGGGAGGTTATTGTCACAAAGCTACTGTGGCTATTGCTGCATTATACTTATTTATTGCTGTTAAGTATTGAAGTTCTCACCCTGGCCACCAGGCATATTGTGTATATAGTTTTCACTCAGGTCCACGCCAGTTAATTTAGGTGGGAAACTCTGGGTTGTTGTTACAATGTTGACAGCCGGCTGCCTATAAAAGCAGGCCGGCTGAGCTGTTCAGTTCAGTTCAGTTCCAGCTTACTTAAAAAGAACTACTTGGAGAAATCTCTGTGTCATCTGCTTTGTCAACCCACTACTTAATAATTGCCACGTGCTTTCGCTCATTTTGTTTTAATGCACTGTTTTATGCGGTTGTGTTTTATTGATGTACACCACCTTGGGATTTGTATGAAGGATGGCATAACAAAATGTTAAGCAAGCAAACCAAGAAAAATGCAGCACCTTTGACCCTCCAATTCAATAGTGGCACTGCACTGGATAGGTAGTCTACACATACGCTATGTTAGGGCAGGCAAATCACAGTATGGTAAACATGGATGCAGAGAGGCACAATCTCAAGGCTTCATTGTGAGAGCTTCTACCTTCCTTCTATGGATCTTGAGGGTCTTCAGAGCCCCAGGGGCTTCTCTTGCCTTCAGGAAGCACCTGGTCAGCTCTTCAGTTGACTTCAGTTGGCTTCAGTTGTCCCATCCTCAGAGCCCTTCTGAGATCTGTTTCTTTAAGCAGTTTTGCTTCTCCATTAAGCCCTCTGTCATCGGACCTCATTTCCTCCTCCTCAGTTCCGTTTGCAATGGCCTGGTCTCTCCTGCCCACATTTCACTGGACCCCAGAGTGGGCCCCCCTCCCTCGTGAGGAGAGGTGCAAAGACCTTCCCCCTGTAAGCAAGCACAGTGGTGGCTGATGCTGTTGCCTTTTTTCTCATCGACAGAGAGGAAGTCCTACACCTTTTTGCGATCATACGCCCTCCTCTGCTTTTTAAAACATGGCAGCTAATTTGTGTTACTCCACATCTTCTACAGTGTCAGGGAACTGCCATCGGAGCAGGAGGAGGTGAGAGGGCTCTTGGATGATGGTGGAGAGGGTCCAGTAGGAGGAGGGATAGCCCATACGCTGGGGAAGGAAATCAGCGTAACACCAGTGGAGAAGGGGAAGAGATAGAGGAAGCGGAGAGTTGGCTCCAAGACTCTTCGCAGGAGACAAGCGGAGAGGGGACAAGTGCTCCGTTGCCCACACCCACAGCGCGCAAAAAGCTTTCGCACAGGCAACGGGGGAGGAGACTGGGCGTCAAGCAGCTTTTATGTTGGAAGCGGTTTAAGAAACGCCCACTGACGGATTCTGCCAGCGACTGAGGCAGCCACGAGATAGAGGCTGCTCTGTCAGAAAGGGTTCAACCATGCAAGATAGCCACGAGTAAAGGCAATTTACGCACAAGCAATCCCTAGAACCATAACATACAGCAGCCATTTTTGTGTGTGTGACAGATGCCCATAGCACTTTCCCAAAATTTCAAATGTTGGCCCCCAAAAGTTGGCTCCCCCTGTTGCAAAGTGTGTGTGATGTAACGCAGCCCCCCAGAACTTGTTTGCGGAGAAGTTTTGTAAAGCACGCATGCTTGGCTTTGCTGTTTTGACAATGCTTCCGACGGCATATTGGCTCCTTAAATCGCTGGCCTATTGTATCAGTCTGCTAATACATTTTACCAGGCAGTAAACTAAGGGCCAGGAATCAATTGCCCATCAATATTCTTGATTACCTTTAGGGTCCCTGCCTTCTGAATCTTAAAACGACCAGAAGGATCCATGGAGACAGATTGCCAACTTTTTACTTTTCTCCTGCTACCTCACTTAGCAATCATTAAGATCCATTTCATGAGATATGGGCGATAATTTGCCATCTTTTATCACAGCGTGAAATTGCTGTTTAGAGCCCCTTTTGTCCACTTCATCTTTATTTCATATGTAAGATAACTGAAAAGGCCTCCCTGCTTGCTTTTAAGATCAAAGTGATTGTCAGCTTCAGGAAAAAAAAGAGAGAGAAGAGAAAGAGAAAATTGAACTCAAAAAATCAATGTATATTGCTCTTCTGTGAGTTTCCTCGCCTCCTTCTCTGAAGAGGACCAAACTTCTTAGATTATGTATTTTGAAGAGAAAAGCAGACAAAGATGTCTCTATCTATATTTAAACTGTCAAGATGTATCAAGTTCAAATGGGAAAAATAGTGTTTAAATACCAGCCTTCCTCTTATTCACTGTAAGTGTGCAGAGGGCTTCCCCCCACTCTCTTTGAAGAAGGACTTTGGAAATAATAGATTAGCCTTAGAATGTGTGGCAGGGGCTCTTTATTATGTCCAGTAATTGCAGGTGGAAAGGAAATCTGCCATTACAAATCCAAAACATTTTAAAAGCCCTAGGTTAGGTCTCTAGCAAGACACTCCCAAATCAAAGACTGTCTAATGAATGCAAAACTTCTATATATATATATATTTCTGTCTTTCCTTTAGGCGCAGAACATTTCACAGTGGCCTCTTCTCTCTTGCACTTGGGACAAGGTGAAAGATTCCTCCCATCTCTGAGTTCCCTAGGATACACAGATGTTGCACCTGCTTTTTGTCCCATTTGCAAGAGCCAAGACTGCCAAGTCCTTTGGCATGCATGGAAAACTTGGGAGAAGGCTAGGTTCTTCTCTCCCGTTGGAGATAAGTCTTGGGAAAAAGTCAGAAGGTCTCAGGAGGCTTCCTGCCTTCCTTTTTTAAAAAAAATAATTTTTTATTAAT
The DNA here is from genome assembly GCF_965153285.1 of Podarcis tiliguerta. Taxonomy (NCBI): domain Eukaryota; kingdom Metazoa; phylum Chordata; class Lepidosauria; order Squamata; family Lacertidae; genus Podarcis; species Podarcis tiliguerta. Next base: position 45,218,886 of record NC_139545.1, on the reverse strand, counting down.
TTTCCAATACAGTTGTACGTTTTTATCCAAATTTTAACAAATTATCTGTTTTTGGACTTCCTTCAGCTTCCATGACAATCATCCGTATTTATCTCTTCAGTACGCATTCCCTTCATTTGTATTGCCATTTGTCTTCCCTCCCCCTTCTATCTATTTTGACAATACATCTCAGCGGCTTCCTGCCTTCCTTAATGCTAGGCGAGTTGAGCAGCTTCTGACTTTCTTCAAAGAGAAAGTCTTTGGTTGGCTGCATCCGGTTTGGGCTGCTACAATGACACATGCAAGCCAGGATTCAAAGTGCGATGCACGTGAGTACCTTTTTCAGATCCCCCTTCTCACCACAGATGCTGCGCATCCTCAAAAGCTGCTCCTGAGGCTCATGGGATCATCTGGAGAGGGGTGCAGTGCAGCACAGGGGGACGCAGACAGGGTGGACCAGCCCATCTGTGTGCAGGGACATGAATTCTGCTCACACAGGGTGCTGGTTTTCATGGGTGACCATCTTTGTGGAGGCCCAGATGTTGTCCAGAAAGTAACATGGCCCTTGCAAGAACAGATATTGGGTATCTTGTGTCTGGGATCTTTATGAGCCCATGGGTCAGCTATCTGCCCTGAATATTTATGGCTTTTTTTAATGAAGGGGTGGACGGAATTGACTGCAATGACCTTCATTCTGCCCTAGACTGAACAGTGGTTCACTTCTGCCTCGCGATCTAGTCAGAGCCCATAGCAGTTAACATATTGCACAGCCTGAGTCTACAGTGCAGTGCCAGTTTGTTCCAGATAATTTAGCAAGCCCCCTCTGAATATGCATTGGATACCTCCTGCCTTCTCTGAAAAATCGTCTGTCAAGCTCGAAACATATGCATATGAGATAATGGTCTATATTTGATACACAATTTGCTGCCTTTGTACTTTTGCAAGCTGAAGTAAAAACTACGTAGGAGACAAAACACCTGGGATTGGATTAGAATCCAAAGTTTTGCCTGCAGAATTTAGAAGCGTCTTTTGAATTTTCGAGCATCATGACAATACCACAGCTATTAAACGATTTGGAAAAAACACACCCGTAAATATAAAATTTGTGAGATTAGACCTACAATGCATTTCTGCACTGATTTCAGCTTCAGACATTCTTAGTTATCCAGAATGGATTTACCCCAATACATATACTTTTTTATCTTTGGCAACTAGCATGTTTGTTTGTCCACATCTCCCCCCCCCCCAACTTAGCCTGCAATAGGACATGGGTTGGTTCCGTTGTGTATTGGCATGTTGCTTTGGGAACATTTTTTTTGACTGGAAAGTGGGGTACAAAATAATTAATTGAGGTAAGGTAGGATGGAATTATGCTGCCTATACAGTGGTGCCTCGCAAGACGAAAAGAATCCGTTCCGCGAGTCTCTTCGTCTAGCGGTTTTTTCGTCTTGCGAAGCAACCCTATTAGCGGATTAGCACTATTAGCGGTTTAGCGGCTATTAGCGGCTATTAAAGGCTTAAGGGATTAGTGGATTAGCTGCTAAAAGGGTATTAGCAGCTTAGTGCCTTAGAAAAATGGGGTGGGGAGCGGAAAAAAATCGCAGGAACTCGCAAGACATTTTCGTCTTGCGAAGCAAGCCCATAGCAAATTCGTTTTGCAAAGCACCTCCAAAACGGAAAACCCTTTCGTCTAGCGGGTTTTCCATCTTGCGAGGCATTCGTCTTGCGGGCCACCACTGTATAATAGTCTCTTTGATCATTTAATGAACCCCCTCACTCCGTTTTATGATTTATACATGTTTGAGTGCCAGGATTATCAGGACCAGGGGCTTTTCTGTGGTGGCCCCTAGCCCTCCCAGGACCCACATCTATGTTAACTTTTTATAAGCAAGCAAATGCTCCTTTATCTTGGGGATTCATTTTGAACTTGAAGGAGGCAAAGACCGTTTCTGTCATTTATCTTTGCACTGCTCTTAAGGTGTTTGCGGTAATTTTGTTGACTGTTAATTTTTAATTTTAATTTTGTTGTGCTTTTAAATGTATTTTGTATTGGGCTCTTTGAGCTGAAAAGTGGGCTATATAGTAACAACTAACAATAGTACGTAGCAGTAGATTCAGTGCTACCATTCTAAAATCATGTTGTATAGCAGAGAGGTCCAACTTTGCATACCCAAGTGGGCTGCAAGAGTACTTTGACGCAGAACCCGTGAACCACACATTGCCTTGTTACACGCATGTGCTGGGTTGAGGACAAGGCCAAAATCTGATGCCCCCCCCCAAGCCCTTGTACTTCCCGCCCAAAGCCAGCTAAGCGAGATGCTGGGTTTGGGGAAGGAGGCCCAAGGCTTTGACCATGGTCCTACAGCCCTCCCACCTCCTTCCCAAAGTTGGGAAAGTGCTAACTAGGCTTTGGGAAGGAGACAGAAGGACTCTGGTCCCTGTCAGAGCCTTGCACCTCTTGCCCAAAGCCCAGCGCCTTGCTTACTGGGCTTTGGGAAAGCAACACAAGGCCTGTGGGAGGGATGCCAAATGTTGCCAAGGGCCACCCAAAAAGGCCTTGAGAGCCACATGCAGCCCGAGAGCTGCACTTTGGACCACTCTGCTGTAGAGAATTGAGAAAGGTTAAGTTAATGTAAACATTAAGTTACATTACATTACATTAAGTTAATGTAAAGCAAAGTTAAGCTCAAGGTCACATTCCAACCAGGCAAAAACACCCGAGAAGGATGCAAAGCAGGACTGGCTTGGGGAGAGCTCCAAGGGCCAGATTCAGAGGCTTGGAGGGCCACATTTGTCCTCTGGACCTGAGGTCCCCCATCTCCACTGTAAGTGCTGCACAGCACAAAGTCTCAGAGCAACCATTACAATACAAGAAGTTTGAATCGCTGAATTCAAATACTATAAAGACCTCAAACACAAATGCAGAAACTACCTCCCGCCCCTAGTGGCCAGTGTAAACTATGTTTCATCTTCCACTAGAAGAACCGTGGAATCATAGAGTTGTAGAGTTGGAAGGGACCATGAGGACCACCTAGTCCAACTCCCTGCAATTCAGGAATCTTTTGCCCAACATGGGGATCAAACCCATGATCCTGAGATTGAGAGTCTCATGCTGTACCAACTGAGCAATCCCTCAGGACCTAGAAAAATAATAATTCCCAAACAAATTATAAGGTTGCAAGCCAGCATGAAAGAAAGTTTACTCTTACCTCTGGTCATGACAATTCCTGCAAGGGATTTGTGACGTGCATAGATGGCAGCAAAATTATCTGTCACCTCTTGAAACTTCTGCGTAATCATTTGATAGAGGGAATCCGCAAATTCCTGAAAAGACACAAGCAGAAGCCGTTCTTTCACTCTGCTGGACTGGAGCAATGGTCTGCAACTGTCAATAAAATAACTTCTTTGCCACCTTTCTCCTTTAATAAAAATGGCTTTGTCATTGCCTATATCCAGGTCACAACAAGCACAATGGCACCACTTTAAACCTCAATGTGAAATTAATCTTATTGCTTCCGCAGACGCACACACAACTTTTTCTACCAGTAGTTACAGCGACCGCCATTGGAGACTTGCATAGATGCTGTCTGGCTCGTTAAGGCTTGTTAAGTTACACTGCTTACTACTAGAAGCTCAAGATCTGCCAGCCAGAGACAAACTAGAATGAAAGGTGCTTCTGAGTACCTTCTAAAGCAAGGGATATTTTTTCAGTACCACATCTCACAGCCCTTTCATGCAACAGTCCTCTCTGGCTTAGCTTTCTTAGTTTCCAACAGCCTAATTTAGGTGGGATGAGTGCAGAGAAAATAAACGCCATGATGCACCTGTTGCAGCAAAACTGGACACCTTCATCTCCCCCCCCCCCTGCAATAAAACATGTCTCTCCTGTATCAGTCTCTACAGCCACAGCAGGCGTTGTAACTCTCCAATGGTTTGACCCCTGAAGGTGCACTCCTCTATTGTCTCCTGAGACAGACAGATTACAACAACAACAAATTTAGGTGGAGAAAGCTATTTTGTTGTTGAGATTGCTAACTAACTGGGTATGAAGTTGGATTCCATTGAAGCTCATCTTGTGGCTCTGATCCACCATGGAGCAGATGACCTGGACTTGATGCCATCTCCAGCCTTCTTGTAATATGAGTAGGAACTATAAAGTGATCTGGAAGGGGAGGGAGAGGATCAGTTCTGGATGAGACCAGCAGTGAAAGGAAGCCAAGGGGCATTTTTCTACCTTTGGTTTTCTATCTAGTTTTGCAGTGGCAGAACTAAAAGTTTGTTCCTTTCAATCCAGTCTTTGCGGATCATTTGTGAACTTGCAAATCCTACACTTCCTGCTCTGTACCCGAAGCATTTCTTTTGCTCAGCTAAAGTTCCACCGAGAGAAGAACCTGGCCCAGGACCTGCCTGAAATTTGTTGGCGGAATGGGCTAAGCAAGAAAAGGAGCCCCCCCTCTCTAAATGAAACCCTGTAAGTAAACATTTCATGCTGCGAGAACACCTCTGCCTTCTGCTCAGACATAAAGGAGCAAAATCAGAACACGCTTCCACCCGAGTGCTTTGTCTCGAAAGATTTGTTCACATCCTGCCTGCCATATGGTTCTGGAGCAGCTATAATAATAAGTGCTCATTAATTATTAAGCTTTGCTGTAAATAAATACAGAAAAAGCTGTCTCGGTATAACAGTACATGGATCAAGCTGTCCCAGCACAGATGTAAGTCATGCGTGTGCTCTGCTGTTGACATCTTTCCTCGCTTCCTGCTCCGAGTCTTTCTTTTAAAGTGAATGTTATCATCGTGTCTCTGAGCACCCAGAGACACCCTCTTTCCCAGCACACACACACACACAGCCTTTCAAAACACGTGGCCACAAACCTGGGACTGTAACTGAGTTTGATCAGATGCTGCGGCCCATCCTAGCCATCTAACGTGCCTCATTCACACATTGCATCATCCTCATCATCATTATTGATGGTGGTGTAAAGGTGGGATATGCATTAAATGGATATGCAATTGATAACTGTGGGACTGAGGTTTAGAGATAGTGGCCTGATTTAGGCATAATGCTAAACCAGGCATAGGCAAACTCGGCCCTCCAGATGTTTTGGGACCACAACTCCCATGATCCCTAGCTAACAGTGGTCAGGGGTGATGGGAATTGTAGTCCCAAAACATCTGGAGGGCTGAGTTTGCCTATGCCTGTGCTAAACCGTCATTATGTAAATGAACCTGCCCAAGCCTTGCTTTGTGCAACCCTCTCCTCAGCTGAGCCAAAAGGAGAGAATTGGAAACACACACTTCTTATTTTTAACTAAGTATACGTAGCTTAGTATTATGCTTGAAGAGGAAGCCCTGTGGCCTGTATAAGGTAAAGGTACCCCTGCCCGTACGGGTGAGTCATGTCCGACTCTAGGGTTGCGCGCTCATCTCGCTCAAGAGGCCATGAGCCAGTGCCGTCCGAAGACGTCCAAAGACACTTCTGGGACACATGGCCAGCGTGACGAAGCTGCAGCTGGCAAGCCAGCACCAGTGCAGCACACGGAAACGCCGTTTACCTTCCTGCTATAAAGCGGTACCTATTTATCTACTTGCACTTAGGGGTACTTTCGAACTGCTAGGTGGGCAGGAGCTGGGACCGAACGACGGGAGCTCACCCCGCTGCGGGGATTCGAACCGCCGACTTAGAGATTAGCAGGTTCTAGGCACTGAGGTTTTACCCACAGCGCCACTGAAACAAGCTGTGATCAAACTGTGGTGTCAGATCTTGGCTTGTTCTAACCACAGTTCCTCATGTCTGGATGTAAACTATGGACAGTTAAAAACAGGAAGTAGATGTGTCCACTTTCCTCCTTGCAGCCATGCAGGAAGTTTAGAGGAGTGGGAAGACTCCAAAACTTGAGCAGGCTTTTTCATGCAACACTACCCTATGATGTAGTGTTACATTCAAACCAGGCCAGCAGCTTACCTAAGGCAATGCAGGCACAGTTCAGGCAAGATTTCAAGCAGGGCCTCACTCTCCTAGCCACTAGGAAACATCTGATCAAGACTGTACAACCACCAGGCCAGGTGCAGATCATCTTAAGCTATATAAACCACCATGCACCATAAACAAAAACCAAGTGTGTTAGAGGAAGGACATTCCAGAGCAAATATCTCTGGATGGCTCAAGCATGTGAGCCAGTGTGGCAACCAAAGAAAGTTTCCTGACCTGATAGGAAATTTCCCAGCACTTGGAAACCCATTACCTGAGTGAAATTGTAGTTGCCATTTCTAATGGTCTGGAGATGGGAATGATTCAGTTCAACAAAAATCAGTATGGATTGCTGATTTTTATCATCTTCAGTTAGAGCACAGTATTGAAAAGAAGAATGTTTCAATAACTTTTTTTTTTAAATAAAAAGGATCAAACCATAATGTTAATCTCTCCCAGCTCTACAATCTGGTCCATCTTTGTTTCTGTAGTGCCCTTCATGTAAACATCCCTGGGTGTTTCACACTCATTAGGAGTTAATTAGCTTGGAGGCACATAGGCCTCCTAGAAGAACTGCTCCTAAAATGTTAAGAGGGAACAAATGAAATTTTTAACATTAGCTTTAGAAATCTCACTAGCCACAGTTTCCTTTGCCTCATTTGGCAGCAAATCCTAAAGCAAGCAAGCAAGCACAAGAGACCCAAGTCGAGGCAAAACAGCAAATTGGCTCGAGGTAGAGAGAAACAATAAAAGGACTTGGCTTTTGCTGAACTCAAAAGACTGACCGGGGACTTTGAAGAACACTAAATCCATTACATGAGAAGTTAGCAGAAATAAGTCGAGTGGTTATTAAAGAGAAAGAAAAACATCATGAAGCAGAAAATGTAGCAGTCTTGCCAGGCTTTGCACATGCTTCTGTTGACCCAGTGTGCTCCCACCACTGGTTTGGAAAGTGGTAGACCCACAGCGTTCGTCACAATCCGTATCTACCCTGTATCAATCCTGCTGTTTCTTAGGAAATAATTTCGATGCATTTCCCCCAAAACCAGCTTTGACTGAAATTGGGGAAAAGAAGGGCCTTGGGCTCATCCTTTTAACCGGTGCCTAGAAAGTACAGGACCGATAGATTTCTTCCTTGCCCCATTCATTTCCCAGGGAAAACCCACTATGTAGCTTTAAATTGGAACAAAACAGCAATTTGCTGAAAACCTGGCTTAAGTTTGCTCTGATTTTAAAAATAGCGGTTTTCCCAGGGAGGGGATAATCCCCTTGTGTTTTAAGTTCGAATTGTGAGCCCCAGAGAACTCCAACCGCTATAACAACATAACTTGGGCCACAGAAGGTTGTGTAGTAGGAGATGTTGTTGCTCAAGTTGTGCATGCTCGTTTCAGAAAGGTTTTGCAGGTGTCTGAAGTGGTACGATGTGTGTGTGTGGCATCCTGGGCCTTTGATTCCATTTTTATGCAAGTATGTTAGCTTGTGAAAGAAGGAGCAAAGAAACATTGAGAAGCACATAGGTGGTTGCAGCTTCATGGATAATGGAACCACTCCTGCGTATTCTGAGGTACTTCAGTCCTTCACTAGAACTTCTGCCATGCTTGATCATAGCTAGCTTATGAGGAAAACCAAGTGATAGAAGAGTTTCCCCACTTCCTAGACCAAGTTGTCTGAGGGTTCCTGACAGCTAGACCTGGGCTTGAGACTTCACAGGTCCTTCAAGTTTTATAGCATCACGATGCTGTGTTTGATCAGGGAATTAATGTGTGGGAAGCAAGCCAATTCAGTCAAAAGAATGCCTGAACATCTACTAACAATAAAATGGGGGGGGGGGTAATGTTGGCTTCCCCTGATCTAGTTCACAGTTGTCTTAATAACTCAGCAACTTGACAAAGGTAATTCAAAGCTTTGCCTAGAGATGCCAGAGTTCGCACCTGGAACCTTGGCATGCTCTGCCACGGGGCTTGGCCCCTTTCTTTTGAGTTTGTTGGACCTTCAGTCTGATCCAATGGGGCTCTTCTGACATTCTTGTCTTTGATGGACATATTTTAAAAAAGGTAAAGGGTTGGGCATGGTGGACCAGAAAATGTCAAAGAAAGATAGAACTTTGTTTATGTACGCTAGCACAGCAGCAAGAATACTCATTGCAAAGAGTTGGAAGACACAAGATTTGCCCACGCTGGAGGACTGGCAGACGCAGTTGATGGACTACATGGAGATAGCTGAACTGACCGGCAGAATCCGAGATTTGGATAAAGAAACAATTGAGGAGGACTGGGGAAAATTTAAAGATTATCTGAAAAAATATTATAAGCTGTATGAATCCTAAGAAAGTGCATGATTAGGAAACGTTAAGCTTCTGCGAATATGATTAAGTAAATGGTAAAATTAGTGACAAAAGAGAAAAGGAGACAATTTAAATTGAATATGTTATGTTTATTTTAAAGGTATTGAAATTGAGATATAATATATTGTATTTGGATACATAACATTCGAAAGTTACAACAAGGTATGAAATAAGGTAACAAAATGCTGACATTGTTAATGCAAAGAACGCAGAATCGGAAGGGGTGGGGAAGTCCAAGTTTTATTTTGTTTTTGTTGTTAAAAAAGAGAAAATTTGTTTCTTGTAACTACTTTATTGTTTATAAACCTATAAAATTATGGAAAGAAACGCAATAAAAAAATTTATAAAAAAAATAAAAAAGGTAAAGGGACCCTGACCATTAGGGCCAGTCGTGACCAACTCTGGGGTTGCGGCGCTCATCTCGCTTTATTGACCGAGGGAGCCAGCATACAGCTTCCGGGTCATGTGGCCAGCATGACTAAGCCGCTTCTGGCGAACCAGAACAGCGCACGGAAACACTGTTTACCTTCCCGCCGGAGCGGTACCTATTTATCTGCTTGCACTTTGATGTGCTTTTGAACTGCTAGGTTGGCAGGAGCAGGGACAGAGCAACGGGAGCTCACCCCGTCGCAGGGATTCAAACCACCGACCTTCTGATTTGCAAGTCCTAGGATCTGTAGTGTAACCCACAGAGCCACCCGTGTCCCGGACATATTAAAACACCCCCAGTTATTTATTTGTTTCGTGCAGGAAACAAATGATCAAGTTGCGACTCTCAATGCTAGGACACCAGCAAGAAGGAACTTTTTATTCATTTCTCAGCACTTTTTCCCTCAAATGGTATAAATAAATGAAATGGATTCAGGCTTGCAGTGGCAGTCTGCAGGGGGATATTGACATTCAACGGGAATGGTAAGGATATTAAAATCAATAGATTGTAAAGGAAGAAAGTCTTTAGTAAACATTTTTCTACGGAAACCCCGTCTTTGGGCTTATTGGGCTCAAATATTAGAAAGGTTAGATTTGCATATGGGTGGGATGAAATATTTCACTAAACAGGCACCATCAAGAGCACCGTTGGTTATCGCCACCCCCAGCACTTCATTTTTCAGTAAACTGTTGACATTTGGAGGCAAATGTTGAGCAGAGTAAAATTATATGAATATCTTTCATTGGTAATGAGGGATTTACGCCTACATGCCCAAAATAAAATAAAAGCCTCCCTCTTTGCATGAACCAAGAAAGAAAAATCTGTGGGTTGTTTTTTTTTAATACTTCAGAAGTTCAATGCAGACCATGAGTTAATCATGCTTTAAGATTTCCTGGATCTCTGGGCCATAAAAAGCAGAGACATCACCTTGCCAACAAAGGTCTGTATAGTTAAAGCTATGGTTTTCCCAGTAGTGATGTATGGAAGTGAGAGCTGGACCATCAAGAAGGCTGATCGCCGAAGAACTGATGCTTTTGAATTATGGTGCTGGAGGAGACTCTTGAGAGTCCCATGGACTGCAAGAAGATCAAACCTATCCATTCTTAAGGAAATCAGCCCTGAGCGGTCACTGGAAGGACAGATCGTGAAGCTGAGGCTCCAATACTTTGGCCACCTCATGAGAAGAGAAGACTCCCTGGAAAAGACCCTGATGTTGGGAAAGATCGAGGGCAGAAGGAGAAGGGGACGACAGAGGACGAGATGGTTGGACAGTGTTCTCGAAGCTACCAGCATGAGTTTGGCCAAACTGCGGGAGGCAGTGGAAGACAGGAGTGCCTGGCGTGCTCTGATCCATGGGGTCACGAAGAGTCGGACATGACTAAATGACTAAACAACAACAAGCTTAGTGTGATCCTCATGCAGACTCTTGTCAATGGGAAAACAAGAACCCTGTGCTGAATTATTTCTCTCTCCCTTTTGATGCATAGCCTGTGTGACATTCTTCACCCACAGAGTATTCTGGGCCCCTTCTTAGGCCCACTGCCCCAACTCATCATAGGGCAGGATTGAGGGTGGTCTTTCTCTTCCTTCTCCCTCCTACCAATACAATAACCATGCCCTGGAGCTCTCTTTCAGCTTTGCTCTGTCCTCTTCCACCTCTCTTTCTCTGAGGCTTACAAAACAGAAACAACCCCTTCCTCCGCCTTTGTTCTTCCAACCCCAGTTGCATACACACCACACATTTTGGTTCTGGCTCTGCTCCCCTCTGGCATGTGGCCCCTTCCAGTTTGCTCATGAGGGAATGTAGGCCTCGGCCTAAAATAATTTCTGCACAACTGTGGTAAACAGTCCTCTGTATTATTTACTCTCAAAGATTAAAAAACCCCAAAACCCTCATGTTGTTTACTGGAGAATTAAGCACACAAATAACATGCAAAACAGGTCAAGCATTTTCCTCCCACTGAAGTAATGTGGGACATTAAGTCCACCTAATGTTCACCTCAGGGAAAAAATTTTTTGACTGTTCTTGGTTCTCCCAGTGAGCACATAGCTGAGTGTTATGTAAGCCCCAAAACTGGAAGCACAAGTGAGTCAGACTTCCTCGGTCGACATTTCCATGGTTACCTATAAAGAGGAGAGGGTCATAGACGTCCCTCATGGAGGGACACACAAGTTGGCTGCATATCAGGTGTCAACACATCTTCTTACAGTGGAGACGTAAGTCTTCCCTCTTCAGGCTTCACCCCAGAAGATGATGAACACAACTCATCTGCTCTTGTTATTTTGATGCTTTTTGTACCCAGGCTGTGAATCCACCCTCAGAGCAGGGGCCATTAAGGTCTCTTTATCTGCCTTCCAAACTGTTGCTATTTTTGCCTCCGAGATCTTTAGAAGGAGGAAAAGCTATTTAAAGCAGTCCGTGCATCATTCAGAACGTGTTCATGTTACTTGAATAGCAATCTGTAGTACCAGCATGCGTTAAAATGCACCTCTCTGAATGTTTTTAAGTGCTACCAGGTAGTGCTGTTGTTAATTTTGAAAAATCCCAACGAGATCTAAACACAATTCTTCAATGCTTCCCTTTAAACGGAATACACTGGATGTTACTAGTTGCTAAAATCCTCACAAGGATTACAGATGTTGGAGAATTCCAACGAAAACAGAAATTGGAGCTGAAATTGTCAAGGTTTGCCTGTTTGCAGGTGTGCAAACAGAATGGAAATCAGTCCAAGAAATACAATTCTCCCCATTTGCATTGTGTATACTTTGCATTGAAATGAATGAGGGTAGAACACCATCACGACAATGCAAGATACGTAATTTAGCCACAGTGGCCAGTGAGATGACTAATGTAGCTTTGGAGTTCAGAAAAAGAGTTGCTAGAAGGAATTACTGGATGGTAGACATGTGCTGTGCTTCAACAGGAAAAAAACACACCATTGCTATCTTTTCTGCTTTTATAGGCTAAAGAGGGCACACAGCAATGACAGAATACTTCAGGAAAGAGTAACTAGGAGCAATTTCAAATGTGCCCATTTTAAGTCCTCATCTTTAAAGAATAAATCACCAAAGGAATGCAGAGACTCTGCATATCTTGGTTTAGTTCACTAAGGTTGCAGTCATGCGCGGAACCTGTGGCCCTCCAGAATTTTTTCTTTTTGCTAGACTACAGCTCCCACCAGCATTGACCATTGGCCATGTTGGCTGGGGCTGATGGGAGTTGGAGTCCAACAACATCTGGAGGGCCACAGGGCCCACAAACCTGCTATGCCTACTTACCTACGAGTTAAGAAATGCATAGCAGGTCATTCTAAGCAGACATGTATAGGATTGCCTAGAAAGTTACGGAATTCTCTTTATAGAGATGCTCAGTTGGCCCCCTCTCTCTTAAGCTTCCCAAGACCCTTTTAGTCCAATTTTACAGCTTCTAGTGTGGACTGAAGTTCTTGCTCCCATTTTTCTATGCTGTGTTGTTTCGGTGGCCCTATTAAGGCTGGACTTCAAAGCCAGCTTCTAGGGCCCTCCAGCTTTTTAAAAAAACAACTTTTTTATTCAAAATTGAAACAAAACATATTATCCAAAAACATATCATCCTAATTCCCCCCTCATTTTTCCTCCCTCCCCCTCCCTCCCCTCACAGAACCGACTTCCCTCAGTTCCAATCCTTGATTTCTCTAAAAATGCTGTTTTCTGTATGTTACACAGTTGCATAGATCCTCAAACTATTTAGTTGATTATTATCAATAACAAGTTTGTGAATGTTCATTCAAAACCAGCCAAGGAGTCCAGTTTGCTTTGTTGCGTCTTCAAATACTTTGTAAAGGGTTCCCATTCATCTTTAAAGTCACAGTTATCCTTGTCCCGTAGGTTGTATGTCAGTTTTGCCAGTTCTGTATAGTCCATTAATTTTTCTTGCCATAATTCTTTAGTTGGAGAGGGCCCTGCAGCTTCACCTACTCAACAGTGCCAACAAGTGAGTAGCAGATGACATACCTCCCAACATTCCTCAGGTGAAAATAGGGACATTTCTCACTCCTCCCAATTGATCCTCCTCGAACCCCCATTTATGTCCTTGCAGACCAGGCATCCCCAAACTCGGCCCTCCAGATGTTTTGGGACTACACATCCCATCACCCCAGCTAACAGAGAGAGGAGGTTGGCAGCGGCACCCATGGAGAGGCAAGGGGGAGCCATCTTGCTCCCAAGAGGCTCCCTTGCAGCCACCACTGCCGCTTGGGACAAGTGCTTTTAATTGAATAGAGAAAGGAAATAAGTTAGCACAAAGGGGATGATGATGAAGAAGAAAACACACCCCAAACGCCCTAGCTTTTCTAAAGACTCGTATTTTGTTTCCTTGCCTTTATGTTGTGCCTGGGTTTAATTAGAAACTTTAACTTCACATTAATGTGTTAATGTGAGGAGGTTAACAGACGAGCCCTTCCATTTGAGGTTGATTCATTGCTGTTTGTACTGTCTTCTCGCTTTAAAAAAGATGCAAACAAACAAGCCCCATTTCAATGAATCGAGAGCAAACAAGCATTTCGACTGAAATAGCAGTTGTTTCCCTCAAGGAATCGTGGATCATTGGGATAGGTTGCCGATTTCTCTTCTCTTTTCTTTTTGCCAATTCTGACTCCAGTTTTGCACGTGGTTGCTTAGGTAATGAAGAATGTAAATGCCCGTTTTGCAGAATCACGCCCCGAAGATGATCCTGGACCCGCCAGCGAGTCCCTGCCTCTCCCCTCCTTCATTTTACTGATCCTTAACCCAAAAGCTTGTCCCTACAGGGGGGAAAAAACACAAGGCTGGCTGCGAGTACTGAATAATTCAAAACAAAACAATCGAGGCTTTTTCTTCTTCTTCTTCAATTTGCGGCGTTACGGCTGCGTTAGGACAGGCCTCAGGTGCCAAGCTGTTGTACTACTACAGAGATTAAATTAGCACGACTGGGTTTTCTTTAACTAGATAAAAGCTCTATAAAGCCACCGGCACCTGGGAATGGCTAACTCTTGGAAAAGCCTTTTATGCGCTATAAAAATATATATAAAATTAGATTTTCAATTCATATTACAAGCCCGATCTCGGTAATAAAAATCAATGCTTCGTCTGGTCTGAGAAACATCTCAGTTTCTTTATTTCTCCATCTCACCACTTGCATCCAAATGAATGGCTTCCTCGCAGTGAATCAGTACAGTGGTAGCACCTTCCCGTCACAATACCAGTGACAGGCTGAGGTCCAAAGGCACTTGAATACATTTCCTAGGCAAATCTGAACCCAGAATTTTCCCGCAAACACCAGTATGAACCAGTATGAACACCAGTATGAACACAAAACACTTGTGGGCTTAGGGTTATCACTACTAAGGTGTTTCTGCTATTTCACAACATTGTGTCTTCTGTGTCATGCATTGGGGGGAAGTGCAATGGAAGGTGTTAAAAATACTTCAAAACTATTGTTCCCATTCTACAGGTGGGAAGGTAGAGGCTTCAAGAGTGTGGCTCATCCACAACCAACCAGTTATTCAATAGAGTGGCTGACCAGTGTGTTCTGAACATATGCTTTGCTGATTTTGGCTATAGACATGGTTATAATCTCCCTGCGCAATTCTATACATATGAAAATGTAGCAAATTTATATATATATACACTCAGTGCTTTTAATTTTTAAAGAAAAAAAAAAGCCTCCCTTGTTCTCTTATAATGGCACTCACCTGAGAGGTGCCAGAACTGAGTTCTGGCTTTAAAAAAGCCCCGTTTTAGCCTGATTTTAATAACTTATTATGTTTCCAGAATTAAGGTGTACAGTGGTACCTCGGGTTAAGAACTTAATTCATTCTGGAGGTCTGTTCTTAACCTGAAACTGTTCTTAACCTGAGGTACCACTTTATCTAATGGGGCCTCCCACTGCTGTTGCGCTGCTGCCGCCGCACGATTTTTGTTCTCATCCTGAAGCAAAGTTCTTAACCTGAGGTACTATTTCTGGGTTAGCGGAGTCTTTAACCTGAAGTGTCTGTAACCTGAAGTGTCTGTAACCTGAGGTACCACTGTACATGATACTGAAACGTGATTCTTTGGTTTCTCAAAATCCTTGTTAGCCCCCACAACTTATTTTATTTCTACCAGGTATTACTAACAAAAATCAAATCTTCTTCCCTCAGCTATAAGGACCATAAAGTTTTCTTTCATAATCATGAAAACCAATATTCTCAGGAAGCTGTAAATTCCTCATTTGGGCAGTGGGGTTGTATTCTGTTTTTCTATGCACGGCCCTTGCTATAATCCTTAGTGAGAATTCAGAATGTTCAAGTGTGTCAATATACGTAGTGTTTTTTATTTTCTATACGTTTTTCCCCCCTTTTAATAATAATAAAAATGCTCTGTCTCTTCAGATAAAAAGCACGCAGTGTTTTAACATCTGGCTCTTTTCATATATCACTTGGGTCTTCAGAATGTGTTTTTAAGGCAATTTTGGGATCATAGCTCACTTGCCAAGATGAATGTAACCCAAAGGGCACTCAAATGAATTACATCCACTAACTTGCTGTATCCCATTTGGCCAAAAGTGCTCCACGGTGAGGAATTACTTCTGTCACACTGACTTGCTCTTCATTTTCTTCATACTACAAAACCACAACCCCACTCCCACTTTCTTTGTTGCTTAAAAAGCACACATTTGTTTAAGCTCCATAACATTCAGAGGGTCCATCTGCACTAAACACTGAAAGCTGTATTATGCCACTTTACACAGGCCTACCCCCAAAGAATTATGGGAAGTGTAGTTTTTAAGGGGGCAGAATTACAGTTCCCAGAGTTTCCCCTCTCCAATATAAATGGCACTAAATCAGCTCAGCTCCAAATAATCTTCTGTTTATTAGCACTTTCTGATTATTGATTATCTTTTGCGAAGCAACTTTTTTGCTTTCCAGGTGAGCTTTCTCACCCATGTCCTAAGAGGGTTCTAGGACTGAAGACAAACCCTCAACACAAATCGAAGCCTGGCAAGCTTCTGATAAAAGTCCCAGACTTCTTTATTTTTGTTTATACTCCACTACCTTTGACAAACCGTCCTCTGGAGATTTATATCTCCTTTCTTACTGCCTTTCAACTGTTTGTCAATATATTTAGCTCTGCAACTGAACAAAAAAACCAAAACAAAACAAATCCCACCAAAAAAACCCCCTGACATCAGCCTTGGAAGATGTACTGCTTGGAGATTTCTCTCTTCACTCCCCCCTCCCCACCCATCGCTCCCAATGTGATAAAATCTTGCCTAAAACCATGTCCAACCTTTTCGACAGCATAGTCCAGATGGCTTTGCAGCCTGTACAACAGACTTCTACTCGCTGATGCCTCTCTAAAAGTGTCAGCAGGGTGTTGTCTTCCAAGGGCTTGTAAATGCACAACAAAAGGCAGCTGGGGGTGGATGTGAGGGGAAAGAGAGAGAGAGAGAAAAAAGAGAGAAAGGCAAGAGACAGAGCAAGGAAACAAGAACCCAAAGCAAACTTTGTTCTTTGCAGACAGTCAACTGGAGGAACGTACAGGCCACGGATCTGAAGGAGAGTTCAGAGGTGATAATGGGTGACAGCTTAATGCAAGGCAGCCAACAAACATGTCATCTGAATAGGGGATTTCCCCCAGGGATGGGGGAAACCATCACTGAAAGATATGGTAGGGGTGGGTTACTCCCCTGCTAACCTTTTTACTGATTTCCCCCAGAATAGCCCTTTAAAGGTACTCTTCCCTCTTGGGCTTATGTGCACTCTATGCTGTAAGAAATCATCCACATCCTACACAAAGGTAACCCAATGAGAGATGTTGACCTTTGAAAGCCATTGCTGGCCTGGGGACTGTGGGGACCTTGGAGAGGCCTCTCTCTCTATTAGGGTGGCCAGGTGCAAAAGAGGACAGGGATCCAGCATCTTTAAGCATCTTTATGAGTTGTGTAGAAGAGGTCATGCGCTAGGGTGGGGGAGAAATTTGATTGAGTTTGCCTGTAAAGGTGATTTCACCTAATTTGTACTCTCTAGAACAAAACATGCACCAAAACATCCATCCTTCGAAACTTGCACTTCTCTGAATTTTGCAATGTAGTTCTTCGGCCAAGTAACGCGTACAAAGATGCACAAACTGGGGGTAAGGTGTGCATATAGAGAAATATATTGCTGAACATAACTTGCACAAATGCATTACGGTGCAAGAAATTGCATGGCAAAAATATGTACATGGGGGGGGGGCAATCACACAAAAATGCTGTTAAATTTTCACGAGGACACCATTTCCTATGGGTTAATACAGTCCGTTCGACTTCCAAAATGTTCGCAAACCAAGGCGCGGCTTCTGATTGGCTTATTGGCCCCAGAAACAATGCTGACAGCTGAAACAGATGTTCGGCTTCCAGAAAACGTCCGCAAACAGGAACACTAATTTCCAGGTTTGTGGCATTTGTGAGCCAAAACGTCTGAGTACCAAGGTGTTTGACAACCAAGGTACGACTGTATCAACCAAGTAAAATGTATATAGCGAGCTGCTTTCTCCCCCTTTCTTCTCAAGAATAAATGGCCATGAAAAATGTGACTCTTGACAGCCAGAAAAGAGGAGGGATTTGGTATTGTGATTTCAGCTGTTCGAGCTGCATTTGATATACCTTATTGTCCCCATCATATACCAGGGTGAAAAAGCCATAGGTGTTGTGAACTTAGATCGGCAGAGAGTAGTGTGTGTGTGTGTAGGTAGTGTTTGCCTGTGGGCTTGCCATCTGAGGCCCTTCTCTATGTCCTACCCTCCCCGAGATGTTCAGAGGGTGACAACATGAGAATTGGTCCTTTCTGTGGTGGCTCCCCATCTGTGGAATGCTCTCCCCAGAGAGCCTTGCCTGGTGCCATCATTAGTCTTTAGGGGCTAGGCGAAAACACTGATAGAACACACAGCTTGTCCGCAGAAGGTTCAAATCCCCGACATTTCACTTGAAATACAGTGGTACCTCGGGTTAAGAACTTAATTTGTTCTGGAATTCCGTTCTGAACCTGAAACTGTTCTTAACCTGAGGTACCATTTTAGCTAATGGGGCCTCCCGCCGCACGATTTCTGTTCTCATTCTGAAGCAAAGTTCTTAACCCGAGGTACTATTTCTAGGTTAGCGGAGTCTGTAACCTGAAGCGTCTGTAACCCGAGGTACCACTGTAATAGGGAGCAGATAATGTTTGCTTGGGACCCTAGAGAGCTGCTGCCAGTCAAACTAGACAATTCTGAGTTACAAATAATCTGACCTGCTGTTGAGGCTTCTTCTTATCTTGCTGTATACATGGCTGTTGTGAGATACATCTGGCAACAACAGCGGCAGCAGCAAAACGCCGCATACATTCCATTAGGCATAATGAAATGTATAAATAAAAACACATATAACAACTATCTAGCACTTTCAGCATAATTAAGTGAATAAATAAAATTCATATTAAGGGCCTGGCGCACTCGATTGCTGTTAGGCTGCGGTGTTGGCAACAAGTCTAGAGAAATTTCCTGTGGAAGTACGGTGGCGGGGGGAGGCTAAGAAGGCTGATGAAGCCCCTGAGAAAAGCCCCCTTTGAACTCTTCATGTCTTGCTGCTATTGACCAGCTCACTACTGTCTGGTAAGATTGTGACAGGCCACGTCTTAGACTCTGTCAGGCAATTAATCAGGCGGCTATGTTTTGCAGGTGAGGCCTGCAGCGCTGGGCTGCTTTGTGTTTCTTTTCAAAGCGCCAGGTGTGTGTGCCTGTGTGTCAGGGTCCACCATCAAGATTACCTCAGGAAAAAGTGGGGACCATCTTTCTCTCCTCCCTTCCAGGTGGCCACTAGGGAGCTTCTCAAGGGACACCTTGCCCCAAGGAGAGAAGAGGTCTGACTTTTTAAAACGTCCCTTCTCCCTATGGCTTGCTTTTGCAGTTTCATTTCTATAATTTTCTTATTGTCACCCACCTCCCAAAGTCTCTCCTTTGACTTTTATAGTTTTTCGAGTGCGCTGCATTTCATCTCTGCTAATAGTTTAGGTTTCCTAGTTTTTAATCGCGTTTGATGCATTTGCAAGCTGCTTCCCTGTTTTTAGCGGTTTGACATTTTTGTTGTCGCTGTCAGCTGCTCTGAGGGTTGTTTCTGGGAGAAAGGTGGCATATGCATTTAAATGTAAACAAATGTAAACAAACAAACAAAATGTGTTTTTGCTAAATTGTTTGGCCGGTTATCTGAGCAAGGAAAGCTGTTATTGCAGTAGCAAAGCAGATCTAATCTGAATTTTTCTTCTTCTTTTTCTTCTTGGGGGAACTGCTAGTTATCAGAATGCATTTCCCATGTGCTTCTGTGTTGACTAATTACCTTCTAACGGGCTTCTCAATTATCCTCTTAGTGCTTTTCAGTGCTAGTCAACAACTTTAAATGCTCATTGCATTTCTGGAGGTCCACAGTGATTTTAATACAGTTTGGTGTTTTAATAAACTCCACCACACTCCTTTATCTTACTCTTCAATAACGTGCACATTAAGGAAATATCAACATACTTTTTCACTGCATTACATTTCCTTCCCTCCCCTCCCTGTGTGTATCATGGAAACTGCATCTCAAAGCAGTGCTTTCCATTCATGTTTCACCTCCTAAGACTTGTCATGTTCTTTCTCTCCCATGGCAGTCTCTGGATGAGCTTGCACTTTGAACAGATGAGGCATTTCCCTCAGCTTCTAGCTCTAGAGAGGATGCTGAGGGAGCAGACACCACTAGTGATGGATTGTGAAGGCTCCTTTATACTGAGTTTGAACATCGGTCCATATAGCTCAGTATTGTCTGCACTGACTGGCAGAGACTATCCAGGGTTTCAGACTGGGGACAATCCAAGCTGCACCTGGAGATTGAACCTGTGACCTTCGTCACACAAAGCAGATGTGCTGCCACTGAGCTATGGCCCGTCCCCATGAACAGGAGGGTTGTCAAGACCTTGGTGGGTTGCCATACATGGCTGATGAGATGTATTTGACTCGGTGAGCCACAAGTCCTGTAGATCTTACGGGGTCCTCACTGTGAGATCACATTCACCCGGTGCTATACCAGCTGCACTGGCTCCCGGTGGGGTACAGGATCAGGTTTAAGGTGCTGGTTTTAACCTTTAAAGCCCTATACGGCCTAGGACCCTCGTACCTACAGGACCGCCTCTCCTGGTATGTCCCACAGAGGAACTTACGGTCTTCAAACAAAAAGATCCTGAAGGTCCTGGGCCACAGAGAGGTTAGGCTGGCCTCAACCAGAGCCAGGGCTTTTTCGGCTGTGGCTCCAATCTGGTGGAACGCTCTGTCACAAGAGACTAGGGGCCTGCGGGACTTGACATCTTTCCGCAGGGCCTGTAAGACAGAGCTGTTCCACCAGGCCTTTGGCCAGGGCACAGCCTGACTCCCTCCTTTGGCAATCTTCACAGAACTTTAGCCTAATGGCTGCCATCAATTTGAGCTGAATTAATTTTATAATGAAATGATTTTAGAATGTTGTACTATTTTATTGTTGTTAGCCGCCCTTAGCCCGGCTTCGGCTGGGGAGGGTGGGATATAAATAAAATTATTATTATTATTATTATTATTATTATTATTATTATTATTAATATCTGACCTACATTGCTGCTGCCTCTTTCTCGCGTCCCACCAGGGCCAGATTCAGGTTCGACTATGTCCCACCACATAACAGGAGCAAACATGGTTCCTGCAATCCTTGCACCTGACAAAGTGGGTTTGCACTACAAGCTGCAAAGGAAAGAAACTGCTGCAGTCCCTAGGGCCGCAATACGTCCAGGATTTCAAAGGCGGAATTGACATCTGGCGGGAATTTCTGAAAGGCATCGCCTTGTCCTGGATGTTAGGCAAGTCATTAAATGTTGTGGGTTTTCCTTTAAAAAAAGCTCAACTTTTGGGGTGTCCTGGTTTTCACTTTTTGAAATATGGCAACCCTAACAGTCGCCAGCTAATCTGCTTTGATGATTAATTCCCAAAGCCAAATATAGAAATCAGGACTAAATCACACATGAAGAAGAAGAAGAAGAAGAAGAAGAAGAAGAAGAGGAGGAGGAGGAGTTTGGATTTGATATCCCGCTTTATCACTACCCGAAGGAGTCTCAAAGCGGCTAACATTCTCCTTTCCCTTCCTCCCCCACAACAAACACTCTGTGAGGTGAGTGGGGCTGAGAGACTTCAGAGAAGTGTGACTAGCCCAAGGTCACCCAGCAGCTGCATGTGGAGGAGCAGGGAAGCGAACCTGGTTCCCCAGATTACAAATCTACCGCTCTTAACCACTACACCAAACTGGCACATGTCTTTGCATCACTGAGTTTCACGTCATTTGATGACGTGTGCAGGCAAAGGGTGGGTTCTGGAAGCTGGAAGCCAGCTGCCTATAGGTGGGCATAGGAAGCTACCTGACACCACTGGTCCATTAGGTCTCCAGGATTTTACCCATCCCTCCCTGGAGATGCCGGCAATTGAATCAGAGACCTTTTGCATGAAAACCAGGCCCTCTGACTGCTGCACTATGACCCTTATGACTATTGGCAAGCATCCCTCGCTTTATCTCTCACCCACATTCTCTCAGTTTTAGTGCCTTGCTTCCTAGCAACAATACCAGCTTATGGACCAGTGCCTGCAAGAGCATATCTGGAAGAGGCATCAAGAAAGATAAGAGGGAATAGATAAGAAGCAAATGAATGACCCCTAGCTGCAGAGCTCGTGGGAAAAGCCAAGCCCCAGGGTAGTTGTTGTAAGGATTATTAAGGTATCTCAAGGGCTTTGCTTACTGAAAAATATATATATGCAGAGAGCACCAACTGCTTCAATTGTTTGTTTGAGGTAAGGTCATATGAAAGCGCCATCTGTGGTGTTGGATCTGCAATGGTTGCTGCTGTCTAGCAACTTACCTCTTGAAAACCACTGCATTCCCTACGGGAGATATTACTGGAGAGATTTCTGCTCCCTTGTGAAATTTGTAATCATAGGCCGTCATGTTCCACTTCAAATCCTATATGCGGAATGCTGATCATTTCAGGATTTCATTCTCTTACTTGGAACAGATTTTCTGGGGTCTAGAGTGTGGGATTTCTGCATGCTGCCATATGGCTATTAGTATATATATCTATGTATATTACTCCTGAATGTAGGGTTCTGTGGTGCACCGTATTTTTCAACTGCATGCAGATCATCTCCAGCCTTGCCTGTCATTGCCACTCAGGATCGGCAGAGAAGGTGTGACTGGGGGGATCAGAAGGAATTAAAATAATTAATTAGTTGTAAGGCTAAGTAAAATGAGTTGCAGTTCCTCAGTTGCTGATCTCAAGAGGCTTCTCAAGAGGCCGTAAGTGAGGCATTTGAAAAAAAGAAAGGGCACTGCAAAAATGGACCTTTATTTATTTTAACAACTGTTCCCTTTTGCTTTGATGGCATCTTCATCATCTATTCATTAAGGTTTATTGCTGCTGATCACCAGAGTATTGCAATGGTTTCTCATAAAATAAATGGATTAAATGGATGCTTTTGGGAGAAAGGCATACAATCTCTTCTGTCATAGACTCACGGAAAGAAACACACACATTCACACATTCATACATATACAGTGGTACCTCTGGTTGCGAACTGGATCTGTTCTGGAGGCCCGTTCACAACATGAAAAGCCCGCAACCTGAAGCGCCATATCTGCGTAGGTGCGTGGTGCGATCTGGCGCTTCTGCACATGTGCGAGTGGCGAAACCTGGAAGTAACCCTTTCTGGTACTTCCGGGTTGCTGTGGAATACAACCTGAAAAAATGTCTCACGAAGCAAATGTAACATGAGGTAGCTGGTTTTCAGTGTTTTATCTCTTTGCCACTCTCAAAGCCCATGTTTTTGCTATTCATGCATCTCGTCAAAGAAGCCAATGGAGCAATATGCAGATTAAGGGGAGGGGGTTTGTGGACAGCTCAGTTCTCAGCGAATCCAATTGAATGCCCGTGAGGCAAAGTAAGTGCTGCTGCTATCTAGGGCCCAGTTGAGAATGGTGGTGGTGGTGGGGCGTTTGGGACTGAAAGTACATGCAGTTAGACTCCTGTGACTGCAGACTGGGCTGGACCAGTCAAGCAACTAGTGGGAGATGTCATTTATATGGAGGGTCTCCTAGCCAAAAAGTGTCTCTCTGCAAGTAGGAAATAAGTAACACATTAAAAAAATAAAAATAAACCAGCCCTTCGCCATAAGTTTCTAGGGCAGGTTACAGGAATCTAAAAATGTAGTATTGAAATCAGTTTAAAACAAATTATAGTCAGGACAATAGGGTCGGTCCTATCTATATTAGTGGGACATTTTTTTAAACAAGCAATTCTGCCACCTACAATCTGAAGTTCAGAATTCTACCACTTCAGAACCCTAAGGCCTCATCCTTCTCATGTCCTAGGGCAGGGGTAAATGACAGGCTTAGCTCCACTCTGGTGAGATCTCTGGGTGTGCCCTTTCACCTTCCTGTCCTATGGGTAAAATGTGTCATTACGGTGGGGACAAGGCACACTGCCTGTTAACAATGGTTGGGTAGGCGTTCACACAGGTCACATTCATACCATATATTTAAAGCACTATGATACCACTTTCAGCTCATAGCTCCCCCCACAAAATTCTAGGAGCTGTTCTTTGTTCAGGGTGCTGAAAGTTGTTTAAAAAGGTAAAGGGACCCCTGACCATTAGGTCCAGTCGTGGCTGACTCTGGGGTTGCGGCGCTCATCTAGCTTAATTGGCCGAGGGAACCGGCGTACAGCTTCCGGGTCATGTGGCCAGCATGACTAAGCCGCTTCTGGCGAACCAGAGCAGCGCACAGAAACGCTGTTTACCTTCCTGCCGGAGTGGTACCTATTTATCTACTTGCACTTTGACGTGCTTTCGAACTGCTAGGTTGGCAGGAGCAGGGACTGAGCAACGGGAGCTCACCCCGTCACGGGGATTCGAACCGCCGACCTTCTGATCGGCAAGTCCTAGGTTCTGTGGTTTAACCCACAGCGCCACCCACGTCCCAACAACTCCAAAGTTGTTTGGTGACCCCTTATTCACAGAGATGCAGTTCCCAGAGGTTCCTGTGAAGAGGGACTGACTGATAAACCATTGTGGAAGTTGTACCTCTGCAAGGGGAGTAGGGGGTCTCTCAGCACCCTGAACAAACTACACTTCCCATAATTTTTGGGACTGCTTATAGTATGAATACAGTGGAACCTCGGGTTGCAGACGTAATCCGCGACGGAGGCACATCCGCAATCCGCAGCGTTCGTAACCTGCAGTGCCGCGTCTGCACACGCACATGACATGATTTGCACTTCTGCGCATGAACGAGCGAAGAAACCCGGAAGTAACCCTTTCCAGTACTTCCGGGTTTCCTGCAGTCCGCAACCTGAAAACACGTAACCCAAAGTGTTTGTAACCCGAGGTACCACTGTATGGCCTTAGAGAACTTCTGAAGGGGGGGGGGGATGCATCCATTTGCACATAGCCCACCCATTGGTGCACATGGCATGTTCAAGAAGAACATCAAGGTTGCAGCTGAGAAAGTCACCCCACACTCTGAATGCTTGCCTCTCTCTAACAAAAACAAATAATAATAATAATAATAATAATAATAATAATAATAATAATAATAATTTATTTGTACCCCGCCCATCTGGCTGGGCTTCCCCAGCCCCTCTGGGCGGCTTCCAACGAAGATCAAAAATACATTAAAATGCCACACATTAAAAACTTCCCTAAACAGGGCTGCCTTCAGATGTCTTCTAATTTCTAAGCAAGATGTCTTGCTTATTTTCTTGACATCTGGTGGGAGGGCGTTCCACAGGGCGGGTGCCACTACCGAGAAGGCCCTCTGCCTGGTTCCCTGTAGGTTTGCTTCTCGCAGTGAGGGAACCGCCAGAAGGCCCTCGGTGCTGGACCTCAGCGTCCGGGCAGAACGATGGGGGTGGAGACGCTCCTTCAGGTACACTTGCTCCTAGCCATGGCAAACTCAGTGCATAACAACTGCAACAACAACAACAACAACAACAACAACTCTCACCTGCTGAGAGTCTGAGGGCCCTGCTCCTGCCTCTCTTCACCAGGCCTAGGGTAGGGCCTGACAAACTACAAAAGGACGTCTGCTGCCCAGCAGAGAGTACTGTTTACATTCTTTTAAACTGCTTTTTAATTGTGTTTTTTGATTCTTTTTTTAAAAAAACTAAAACGCTTTTTGTGTGTGTTGGAGGATTGTTTTGACTGTTTCGGTTTATATTTTGATTATGTATTTTGTGTTTATGTTGTAATTTTATCTTGTGAACCACCCTGAGACTTGTAGTATAGAGGTTTAATAAATCTCCTCCTCCTCCTTATATGTCCCAGTGATTTCAGTGGAGCCTCTTCTTTTCCATGCTGGGCTGCTACGAACACACACACACACACACACACACACACACACACACACTGCATGCATAATGATGACTCCCGCATTCATTTACTGCAGCTCTGGGCACAGAGCATGGCTGAGTGAGTGCAAAGCATAGCGGGTGTCATTTCTGGCATGGCCAATGTTTCAAAAGCC
Organism: Podarcis tiliguerta; assembly: GCF_965153285.1. Lineage (NCBI taxonomy): Eukaryota > Metazoa > Chordata > Lepidosauria > Squamata > Lacertidae > Podarcis > Podarcis tiliguerta. The sequence continues at coordinate 45,193,589 of NC_139545.1, read as the reverse complement.
TCCCAGCAAGCCATATATCATGTTATATTGATATGGTTCCACAAGGCTGCCACATCTGACATTTGATGTATTGCTTTAGGTGCTCCTTGTTATTATTATTTCCCATATATATATATATATATATATATATATATATATATATATATATCACACCTCTAAACAGTCAATGAGGAATCAAAGGAAACATCAGCCTGCAAAGCACAGATCTGACACTTGCCAAGCTAACAAAGGCAGTTCAAGAGCACAACATCGTGCTCCAAGAGATCAGAATGTCAGCCTGTGACAATTTGAACAGTCTTGTTTTTGAAACTTCAAAACTGATGAATGCAGCACTGGATGGAAGTGGAGATGCTGAACCCTTCTCCCACCTGCCAATTGCACTTTGCAAATTAACTCCCCAGCAGTTTTATATCCCCCGCTACCAAATGGCTAAATTCCAGAACTGCAAGTTAGTCCATCAGAGAGGAAAGCAGAGCATTTGGAGGTGAGAATGGACAGACATGGGAAGGGTTAAGCAACAACCCCCTTTCCCCTGTTGGCTGGGCCTTGCCAATTTCCCCAGCCTCCATATTCTCAAAAACTAACTTGTACTTCAACACTGATGACAGGACAGCATTCTCCCCTGGACCAGAGGCAGTAGGCTAGTTTAGGGGGACAAAGAGAAGCATGACGCATACACTGTGGGGAAGTTGAGCTGAGGAAGATCAACAGCATCTGTCACCTGAGTTTATCCTCACTTTATCAAATGGTAGGGCCTGTCTTTTGTGTACTGTGGTTGGGGAAATGATCAGGAGATGCATGGGCTGCCTAATCTTCCAGTCAGCAACAAATGGAAAGCTATAGGCATGAGCGGTGAGGGGGAAGGGAAGGTAGGCACCCCCCAAACAAGCAGCTTGCCCTCCCACTTGCCCTCTATTGCTGGATTCCTGCCATTAACACAGACTGCTATTTTTCTTTCAGAGTTCTTAACGTGGGACATGGCTTGCTCACTTAGAAATACACTTTGTTCCTTCTGTGTGTCCCCCCCCCGATTTTTTTTTTGGGGGGTGCCACCACTTGCTACAGGGGAAATATGTGGATTGCACTCTGGTAACCCTTCTTCACTCCCCTCCCTCTAACATTTTGAGTACAGTGGTACCTCGGGTTAAGTACTTAATTCGTTCCGGAGGCCAGTTCTTAACCTGAAACTGTTCTTAACCTGAAGCACCACTTTAGCTAATGGGGCTTCCCGCTGCCGCTGCACCGCCAGAGCACAATTTCTGTTCTTATCCTGAAGCAAAGTTCTGAACCTGAAGCACTATTTCTGTGTTAGCAGAGTCTGTAACCTGAAGTGCATGTAACCTGAAGCGTATGTAACCCGGAGTGCCACTGTATTTATTTCTTGTTCTTATGGATGCTTGCTTAGAGGTAAACCTAGGTCTGTTCCTCAAGGCTTAGAAAAGCAGGCATCGTTCTGTTGTAGATTACTTTTTGATTTTTTTTTAAAAAAATTCTATTTTTCTTGCTTTTTTTAGAAAAATAGTATTGCTTATTGACTTGAACGTTGTTATAATCTATTTTCATAGAAAGGCAGAATAGGAATGGTGGGAACGGAAAATGCAAAAATTAAAAGTAACACTCAAATCAGCTCAACGTCTTGGTTGCCAACTTTTTTCTGTCCATGCTCCTATGCCTGTAACAGCAGCTGCACTACCAGAAATTAATAAGGTGAAATGTTTCTCAGTCACTTATCTGTGTGCACAGAAGGACCTCACTTACTGTGTGTTGTTACAGGAGCAGAGCCAGTTAAAGTGCTGACAACTCTCTGTATAAACTATGGAAATACTTCATTCTTTGAAGGGTTTTTACATCACAATTACTTTTTATTGTTGCCATTGATAAAAATAAATGGAGGAATAATTTTGGATGACTTACATAAGCATCCAAGGAATCAATAACTGGATCGTAAAAAGATTTAGAATTTCTCAACTATATTCATTTTCAGGCTCCCCACCCCTCACATCTTTAAATAACATCTCCGTAGCATTCGATTCCCCTCCTCCCCCAAAAGTCAAATATGGAGCATTAAGGGTATAATTACCATTTTAATTATAACTCAATCATCCTATCTACTTTGCATAGAAATTAAAACTTTTATGTCAGGATTTCTGAGTACACAGAAATGTTCAGGAGCAATTAATGCCAAGGATTTTACAGTATAAATGAACTTTACTTTAGAGCTTTTAATTTTCAGCTTCAGCCAGGATTCATTAAAAAAAGGAGAAATGATTTGCATCTCACATCTTAAAAGTGAAAATATTTTTACAGCTGGGTGGTGCCGAGCATATCATAGAGCCACATATTCTTTATAGCACACTGCCATTTTTTGTTCCTGCATGAAATGCACTATAGCAGTTACTTAGGATAGATAATAGGGATAATTGATGAGGTGGAGACAGGTGAAGTTACATCACTCTCTGGAGGGTGCCAGGTCAATGGTGGTGATGGTACCTGGTTGTGTCAGGGTGTTAGATGTGTGAACTGGTCTGGTGCCTTCATATGGCGCATGGCCTGGGGATGAGGGGTGGGTGGGGTGGAGACAACATGTTTCAGTAAACATTTAAAGCTACACTTTCCAGAATGATATGCAGATTAGAAACGTAGCTCTCCTCAAAATCCACACTTCTCTGAATTTTGCAGTGAGCTTCTCCGACCAGCCAATCTTGACGAAAAACCGCATATAGCAGGGAAAAGTGTGTATAAAAGTGAAGATGTTGGTGAAAGTAACGTGCAAAATGCAGTGTACAGTGGTACCTCGGGTTAAGTATTTAATTCGTTCCGGAGGTCCGTACTTAACCTGAAACTGTTCTTAACCTGAAGGACCACTTTAGCTAATGGGGCCTCCTGCTGCTGCCGTGCTGCCGGAGCACGATTTCTGTTCTCATCCTGAAGCAAAGTTCTTAACCTGAAGCAATATTTCTGGGTTAGCGGAGTCTGTAACCTGAAGTGTCTGTAACCCGAGGTACCACTGTATTTGGGGAAATTGTTTGCAAAATTGCAAATTGTAAAAATGTGTTCGCTGGAAGAAATTTGCTGGCGGTTTTCACAAGGATTTAAAACAAATTTGCAAATGGCTGCAGAATGTGGAGAAGGGAGTTTAAGGCTGAAAAATAAGAAACGGAGAGAACTGACAGATCCTTCCATCCCTAGCATGGACACACCTCTGCCCTGATGCGTGTGATTGCAGCAGCCTGAGAAAGGGGCACTGTGAGTGTAGAAACTGCATGAGTCTCCCCTGACCCCATGGCGATGTGAGTATAGGTGACAGTTCATATGCATGGAGCGGTTTGCGTTTACAGAATCTGGTCTGTGCGAAACAGTTCCAAGGCGATGTAAATGTGAATTCTGGCAGGGGAAAAAAATTGATCTAAAAGATAGCTAAAAACCTGGTGCAATGTCAGGAAAAGGGAGCTCAGTCCCTACAAAGGATAATAATATTGTACAGACTCACTGTACACTGTTGTTGTAAAGATTGCAACTCTACAAATGTTAAGCAGTATCACGTGTACTTACGAGGAACTCAGGCTTTCCAGGTCTGTGGATCCTTACGTGGCCAAAAAGGGCACTATCCACATTGTCAGGGAACTGCCATCGGAGGAGGAGGAGGTGAGAAGGCTCCAGGATGATGGCAGAGAAGCTCCCAGCAGAAGGAGGGGTAGCCCGCAAGCTGGGGAAGGAAATCAGCGTAGCACCAGTGGAGAAGGGGAGGAGATAGAGGAAGCGGAGAGGTGGCTCCAGGACTCTGCGCAAGAGACAAGCGGAGAAGGAACCAGTGCTCCCTTGCCAGCTCCCACCTTGCGCAGAAAGTTGTCGCGCAGGGAGAGAGGGAGGAGACTGGGAGTAAACGAGTTCTTATGTTGGAGAAGGCTTAAGAAACGCCCACTGACGGATTCTGCCAGCGACTGAGGCAGCCACGAGATAGAGGCTGCTCCGTCAGAAAGGGTTCAACCATGCAAGACGACCACGAGTGAAGGTAATTTACGCACAAGCAATCCCTAGAACCATAACACACATGTAAGTGGGAGGCAGCATCAGTTTGAGATGAATGCTAAGGTATTCAAAAGTACTCCTCAAATCCTAGGGGAGGAAACCGCCGACAGTAACGACTGAGCATATTCTGTGGTCTGTTTTGGGCCAGAGGCAGAGAGCTGGAACACCACTAGGGAGTAGGAAAGAAATGGAGTATGAGGTGGCTGGCTGGCTGGCTGACTCCCTATACTCCACATTAGAACATTTTATTGCAGATACAGTGGTACCTCGGGTTAAGAACTTAATTTGTTCTGGAGGTCCGTTCTTAACCTGAAACTGTTCTTAACCTGTGGTACCACTTTAGCTAATGGGGCCTCCTGCTGGCGCCGTGCAATTTCTGTTCTCATCCTGAAGCAAAGTAGGTACTATTTCTGGGTTAGTGGAGTCGGTAACCTGAAGCGTTACCACTTATTGCTATTACAGTTTTTTTTAAAAATAAATAAAAAGGCAACTTGGGTAAAAACTGAAAACGGACTGCTGAGAACACTGCTAATGGAAGGAAGCATTTTGAACTCTTCCTGCACTCCTGATGTGCAATATATTTTAAACATCTCTCTCTCTTAAGGCTACAGCATAATATCCTGCCTATTTGCACCCTTCCTGGGCAGAAGAGCAGATAAGGAAATATTTTTTCATGAGTGTGGCTGCAGGGCAATAAATGTGTTGTGTCCATCGATAACTGGACAGTGTTTCTTATTTTACTTCCTTGCTGCTTCTTGCAGAGCTTTTATGTTCCTTTCTGCTCCTCTTGCTTGCTGCAGAATGAATTTTGCCAGCACTGTTCTTTATTTACTACCTTTAATAGCACAGTGAATCTTCGCAGCCTTATGGACCTAAACTTCTACCTTGGTACAGATGCTTATATCTTGTTATAAAAGACAGTGGCAACTTGATATCTCCTAATGAAAAGAAAACCAAATTGAATGGAAGAATAAATGAGAGCTGGGCACATTCCCCCCACAAAGTCTCCATCCTATTAGTGGTCAGAGAAATTGAGGGGTGCAGTTCGCTGAATTTCTTCAGGGGGAGCAAAAATTCCCCAACAGTTTCTCAGAGGTGAGGCTCACCATTAGCATGGCAGTAACATCTCATCTTCATTTTTTCCAGAGGGTTGTTGGGTATTTTTTTTGCTGCCTCTCCTGTGTGGCAGCAAAAGCAATCAGGTCAGCAATGCTACAGGACCTGGTGTTTCTCCCTTTCTGTATGGGGAAAGTGGGGGGCACTGTGTGAAGTGACAGCGCCACAAAAAAATAAACATGGTGAAGAATATTTGGTGAAAATTTTGTAAAAGCCCCTTTTTTTCTGGAGGCTTTTTGGTTCCGAGGGAAAAAAATTCAGTAACACCCCCCCCCCCCGACATCTTCCTAGAAAAATGTCTTCTGAGACATTTCGGCTCAACTTTAAAATAAGCTAGTTGTCTTCAACTTTTTCAGATCCAGAGCTTCCTGCCACAAGTTAATTTGGTTACCTCAGATCTTTCTCCTTATATTTATTTTCCTGTTCACTCATCTGTTTCTTTCTGTTTTTTAAAAAAAACCACTCCTTCCAAATGTGTGGTGGTTCCATTGATGAGTTGCACCATAGATCAGGATTCTATCCGCTGATGACTAATAGGATAAGCAACCATCGCTCTGTTCAGTGGCATTGGGGTAAAATTTGAAGTGTGGGCACTCATCGTGGCAGTCCCTAAAAGCATGCACCCAGTGCCAGATTTACGTATGAGCTAAACAAGCTATAGCTTAGGGCCCCACTCTCTTGGGGCCCCCAAAAAATTCAAAGTGAAAAAAACTGGATGTACATTTCTAAAATATAAGATTAAAAAAAAATAAAATAAAACCTACATACAGCAACAGTGTTTTGTGTTGTGTAGGTTCCTGTGATATAAGTAATGGGCTTATATGCTAGCCTGCTCCCTAAAATATGACTGGTTTGCTCATTTCTATATCAGTTACTTTGATAAAATACATATTTTGTTATGTGCAAATGTCTTTAGATACCTATAATTCCATAAATTACCATATAGCATATATTCAACACAAAAAACAGTGACAATTTGTTGTTGACAAAGGACAGCTGGACATATAAAGGGCCCCATTACCTTCGGTAGTTTGGGCCTCATCAAACCTAAATCCGGCCCTGCATCCACCCACACTCAGTGTAAACCCATTTAAATTAATGGACAAGTTATTTAAGCGCACAGAACATTGGAAAAAATATATCTAGCAAGCTGAAATGTGAGTTATTGCTTCATATTCTAAAGGCAAGCAATAGTTAAATCGCTACAGAAACGGAAAAGAAGTACCCAGCTTCTGCATTATTATTTTCTTAGGTAAATGCATGTCAGACACGCTGCTTCCACCGTCCCAAAAATCCTTGTTACATAGAGAAAAATATTATTTAATATCAAGGCTGGGAAATCTGGCCTTGAACTCACATCATCCATGCTAGCTAGGTCTTGATGGGAGTTGGAGTCTAGAAACACCTTGAGCGTTGCAGGTTTCAGAGACTCGATGTAAACCACTGTGTACAATAGATTATATTCTCACAGCAAATAATAAAGGTAAAGGTACCCCTGCCCGTACGGGCCAGTCTTGACAGACTCTAGGGTTGTGCGCCCATCTCACTCAAGAGGCCAGGGGCCAGCGCTGTCCGAAGACACTTCCGGGCCACGTGGCCAGCATGACATCGCTGCTCTGGCGAGCCAGAGCCGCACACGGAAACGCCGTTTACCTTCCCGCTAGTAAGCGGTCCCTATTTATCTACTTGCACCCGGGAGTGCTTTCAAACTGCTAGGTTGGCAGGCGCTGGGACCGAACAACGGGAGCGCACCCCGCTGCGGGGATTTGAACCGCCGACCTCTTGATCGGCAAGCCCTAGGCACTGAGGCTTTAACCCACAGCGCCACCCGCGTCCCTGTGCACAATAGATTATATTCTCACAGCAAATAATACTGGAGCTTAAAATATAATGGGTGTGCTCTTTGAGGCAGAGCTGGCAACTGGAGCTAAATTAAAGCCCACTTGAACTGGCAAGATGAGTGGAAATTATCGCGACCTTATGGGGGTGGGTGATGAGGCCGTGGTGATTCATGCAAAGTCTGCTTTGTCATGTTGGCTTTTGACCAAAGAGGGAGGCTGGTAGCTCTGAAGGGCCGCCACCTCTGTTCTTGCTCATTGAGCCAATTTCCCCCTTTATGCATGTATGACAAATGAGGATGGAGTGGGCCCAGCAGTTCTCACTGTCTTGTCCAGGAAATATCCCCCAGTGGATCTTGTCCTCTTGTCAAGGCCTGGCCTTTTCCCCACTCCATAGCTGCTTCTTAGCAGAGGCAGAAGTAAGGCCGATATCCATAGCCAAAGAAAAATGACCGCTGAGGCAAATATGAGCCTTACATTCCCCTTCCCGTAATGCCTCCAATTTAATAACTGTCTGCAGAAAAGAGTGTTTCTCACCATGAGTTATTTAGTCGCTATTCCATCTAGGGTATCGCTGACATTCTGAAGGGAGCATCTAAAGGGATGATTTGCTGTCAGTCTCTTGTATGCTTTAAGTCCATTCATTTTCTACCTCTAACAGGGGAAGATAATGCTGTGATACAAAGTAAAAGATAGATGATAAAAACAATTCTTTAAAGGGGGAAAGGAATCAGACACCAGAGACTTGGCTGGGGGGAAATATATGACAGAATGCTCCATTCTCCCGCTCAAAGTAGCGCAATAAACTATATTGGAAGCGAAACACAGTTCATAGGAGGAGTATCAGAATATGTATTTCAGCAGTCTCTACATGGTACTGAAACGCTTTGAAAGCCAATGATTTGTGTCACCATATTCATATTTCCCTGTCAAGAATACAATGCTCCTTGCTGCTATTTCAGAACTAATATGAACATTATTAAAACAGGTGAGAATTACAAGGGATTGGTGGTTAGAAACTTCCAATTTAAATATAGGTAAGCCCAAATTATTATTTTCCCTTCTTTTTTTCCACGTGTGCATGTGAGATCACTTTTTATTACATTAATACCTGCCCTTACTCCATGGAACTCAGAGGGATGTATGTGGAATCATTTCTTCCTTATTTTAGTCATTATTTCCATTTCTCTATCCCACTTCCTCCCTCTATACCACCACTACATGTCAATGGCGGCTAACAGCAGTGAAAGATAAAATTACAACGTTCCTAGTTCCTTTTGGGGAAACCATGACTGTTTAAAGGGACATGATACTGCTTGGAGTGCAAGTAAATTGAATGGAAAATCACCAACCAGGAGCAAGAAACTTTAAGCAGCCCAACACACCAAAGGCCTGTCTGCACAAGATGAAGCATGTTCTAGAGTCTGGGCAAAGCCTCTCTGAAAGCCCATAGGGCAGGCAAGCACTAGCGCCGGGAGGGCGAGGTGAGCTGGGGCCCAGCGCGCCAAGGGAGAAATGAGCCCTCTTGGCCATGGCACCTTGTGGGGTCAGGGCCAGTGGAGTTTCAGGAAAGTGAACATTACACCTGGAGAAGCCAGGTTTCAAACCTGGGACCTTCTGCATGCAAAGCGGGTGCCCCACCGCTGAGCTATGGCCTTTCCCCTCTCCTCCATCAGTAGCTCTGGGAGATTTATCTAGTGGCAGCTGTGGAAGGCAGCAGTAAGGTAGAGGTAAAAGACCCCTGGATGGTTAAGTCCAGTCAAAGGCGACTATGGGGTTGCAGCGCTCATCTCGCTTTCAGGCTGAGGGAGCTGACGTTTGTCCACAGACAGCTTTCCGGGTCATGTGGCCAGCATAACTAAACAGCTACTGGCACAATGGAACACCGTGACGAAACCAGAGTGCATGGAAATGCTGTTTACCTTCCTGCCACAGCGGTACCTATTTATCTAGTTGCACTGGTGTGCTTTCGAACTGCTAGGTTGGCAGGAGCTGGTACAGAGCAACGGGAGCTCAGCCCGTCATGGGGATTCGAACTGCCAACTTTCCGATCAGCAAGCCCAAGAGGATCAGTGGTTTAGACCACAGTGCCACCTTCAGCAGTCGCAGCACTCTGAGTCGGGTCCAGCCACATTTTAAATTTCTCTTTTATCGCAGTGCTGCTCCCTGGAAAACGACTCAGCTGCCCATTTGTGCTTGGAGTATTAGGCCAATTTTTGTAAAGAAGTGGGGAGACATGTGGGCATCATCAGCGGGCCCTACCAGCTGACTACGGATACCAGGGGTTGACCAAGGCCCTGCCCTTTATAAAGAGCTCTGCACACACTCTGATGTACACAGAATCGTAGTCAGAAGGGACCAGGGTGGGACCTGCTGAATTTGGGACTTGAACTCAAGCAAGCATGTTTAGGTTCAAACTGTATATATGCAGATGGTGAGCGAGATAAGGTAAAGGTACCCCTGCCCGTACGGGCCAGTCGTGTCTGACTCTAGGGTTGTGCGCCCATCTCACTTAAGAGGCTGGGGGCCAGCACTGTCCGGAGACACTTCTGGGTCACGTGGCCAGCGTGACGAAGCTGCTCTGGCGAGCCAGCACCAGCGCAGCACACGGAAACGCCGTTTACCTTCCCGCTATAAAGCGGTACCTATTTATCTACTTGCACTTAGGGGTGCTTTCGAACTGCTAGGTGGGCAGGAGCTGGGACCAAAAGACGGGAGCTCACCCCGCCACAGGGATTCAAACCGCCGACCATGCGATCGGCAAGTCCTAGGCACTGAGGTTTTACCCACAGCGCCACCCACGTCCCCCAGGTGAGCGAGATACACTGTAGTTATTACTTCCAGTGATGACCTTTGTGACTTCATGTAAGTCCTTCCCCACAAATTAATCATGAGCTATTAGGAAGCGATTCCCCATATCTCACGCCAACTCCCTCTGCAAACCGCAAAACTCTCTTCCAGAGGGGAGAAAAATATACTTCCTTAGTCTATTGAGGATTACCCATGTCAGGGGAAGTTATATGATTGTCTTTAGCGCTGATAGGAATTACTTTCAGGGTGTTCCAGCTCATTACATCCAGCCTTCATCAGCTATTTTCCAAACTGCAGTAACCTTTGTGATACAGGTGCTGTAGATCTCTGTCCTATTGATTCCACTTTTGCAGCTACACGGTGCTCATGTAAACAGAGTGCAAAGCCAGATAGGAAACTGTAAAACAGCAAGCAATTTGGCACCTTGAAGAACACAGATAAAAACTTAAGGTAATCAGCACAAATGTTGTGGAACTCATTTTGATGTATAGTGGGGGCTGAAATCCGCATCTATCTAACGTAAAAGCTCTGAGATACAGATCTGAGTGATACAAACAGGCTGATCTAAGCCTAGTTGGTAGTATTACAGGTGCAGCAGATTTCTGTAATACTACCAACGAGGCTTGTGGGACGTGGGTGGCGCAGTGGGTTAAACCACAGAGCCTAGGACTTGCCGATCAGAAGGTCGGTGGTTCGAATCCCCGCAACGAGGTGAGCTCCCGTTGCTCGGTCCCAGCTCCTGCCAACCTAGCAGTTCGAAAGCACGTCAAAGTGCAAGTGGATAAATAGGTACCACTCCAGCGGGAAGGTAAACGGCGTTTCTGTGCGCTGCTCTGGTTCACCAGAAGCAGCTTAGTCATGCTGGCCACATGACCTGGAAGCTGTATGCCGGCTCCCTCGGCCAATTAAGCTAGATGAGCGCCGCAACCCCAGAGTCAGTCATGACAGGACCTAATGGTCAGGGGTCCCTTTACCCCTGCAAACAGGGGACACAGAAAGGGCTGAACTCCTCAATGCCTTCTTTGCCTCAGTCTTCTCCGATAAAGAAAACAATGCCCAACCTGAAGAATTTGGAGCAAATGATTCAGTAGAGAAAACACAGCCCAGAATAACTAAGGAGATAGTACAAGAATACTTGGCTAGTTTAGATGTATTCAAGTCTCCAGGGCCAGATGAACTGCATCCAAGAGTATTAAAAGAACTGGCAGATGTGATCTCAGAACCACTGGCAGTCATCTTTGAGAATTCCTGGAGAACAGGCGAAGTCCCAGCAGACTGGAGGAGGGCAAATGTTGTCCCTATTTTCAAAAAGGGGAAAAGAGAGGACCCAAATAATTATCGCCCAGTCAGTCTGACATCAATACCAGGGAAGATTCTGGAGCAGATCATCAAGCAAACAATCTGTGAGCACCTAGAAAGGAATGCTGTGATCACCAATAGCCAGCATGGATTTCTGAAAAATAAGTCATGTCAGACTAACCTGATCTCGTTTTTTGACAGAATTACAAGCCTGGTAGATGAAGGGAACGCAGTGGATGTAGCCTACCTTGATTTCAGCAAGGCATTTGACAAGGTGCCCCATGATATTCTTGTAAAGAAGCTGGTAAAATGCGGTCTTGACTATGCTACCACTCAGTGGATTTGTAACTGGCTGACTGACCGGACCCAAAGGGTGCTCATCAATGGTTCCTCTTCATCCTGGAGAAGAGTGACTAGTGGGGTGCCACAGGGTTCTGTCTTGGGCCCGGTCTTATTCAACATCTTTATCAACGACTTGGATGATGGACTCAAGGGCATCCTGATCAAATTTGCAGATGACACCAAACTGGGAGGGGTGGCTAACACCCCAGAGGACAGGATCACACTTCAAAACGACCTTGACAGATTAGAGAACTGGGCCAAAACAAACAAGATGAATTTTAACAGGGAGAAATGTAAAGTATTGCACTTGGGCAAAAAAAATGAGAGGCACAAATACAAGATGGGTGACACCTGGCTTGAGAGCAGTACATGTGAAAAGGATCTAGGAGTCTTGGTTGACCACAAACTTGACATGAGCCAACAGTGTGACGCGGCAGCTAAAAAAGCCAATGCAATTCTGGGCTGCATCAATAGGAGTATAGCATCTAGATCAAGGGACGTTATAGTGCCACTGTATTCTGCTCTGGTCAGACCTCACCTGGAGTACTGTGTCCAGTTCTGGGCACCACAGTACAAGAAGGACACTGACAAACTGGAACATGTCCAGAGGAGGGCAACCAAAATGGTCAAAGGCCTGGAAACGATGCCTTATGAGGAACGGCTAAGGGAGCTGGGCATGTTTAGCCTGGAGAAGAGGAGGTTAAGGGGGGATATGATAGCCATGTTCAAATATATAAAAGGATGTCACATAGAGGAGGGAGAAAGGTTGTTTTCTGCTGCTCCAGAGAAGCGGACACGGAGCAATGGATCCAAACTACAAGAAAGAAGATTCCACCTAAACATTAGGAAGAACTTCCTGACAGTAAGAACTGTTCGACAGTGGAACTTGCTGCCAAGGAGTGTGGTGGAGTCTCCTTCTTTGGAGGTCTTTAAGCAGAGGCTTGACAACCATATGTCAGGAGTGCTCTGATGGTGTTTCCTGCTTGGCAGGGGGTTGGACTCGATGGCCCTTGTGGTCTCTTCCAACTCTATGATTCTATGATTCTACCCTTTACCTTTACCTTACCAACAAGGCTTAGAGTTGAGCTAGATGGTAGATTATGTTCCACAGAAGGTTGGTCTCTCTCCAGACAGATATTTTATTGCAGGCACATTCTGCAACATTCTGCACCCAACAGGAGCGCTTTGGTGGTGCATTTAGAATAATAGAATCATAGAGCTGGAAGGGAACCTGAGGATCATCTAGTCCAACCCCCTGCAATGCAGGAATATGCAGCTGTCCCATATGAGGATCGAACCCGCAACCTTGGCATCATCCGCACCATGCTCTAACCAACTGAGCTATTCTACTTCTGCGATACTTTCCCAATGCAACCTCATTATTGCTGCCCAGAGGGGCTATAGCGCAACAAAAGCAGGGCAAAAATAAACCAGAACATATGTGGTATAAAAAGTTATGGGGTTCCAGCCGGAAGTTACAGGATATGCACTGGTTGCAAATGAAGCAGTGTGGCCACCCCAATTCATTTGCAGGTTCAAACGGTATTGAAATACTGTTCTGTGGGTTATAAATGTCTCATTGGTTTGCTAATCAAATACAGTGGTACCTTGGGTTACATACGCTTCAGGTTACAGACTCCGCTAACCCAGAAATAGTACCTCAGGTTAAGAACTTTGCTTCAGGATGAGAACAGGAATCGTGCTCTGGTGGTGCGGTGGCAGCGGGAGGCCCTATTAGCTAAAGTGGTGCTTCAGGTTAAGAACAGTTTCAGGTTAAGAACGGACCTCCAGAATGAATTAAGTTCTTAACCTGAGGTACCACTGTAAAATGACTTATGCTGTAATAGTGATGTTCAGCTTATTTTTTAGTTGCTGGCTGGTTTGTTAATTATATCTTACGATACATGCTGTGCTTATGATGTTCTGTTGTGTTACTGCTATCATTTGTGAGATGCTTTGGGGTTCATTTGAATGGAAAGTGGCATAGAAATACAAAAAATCAAACCAAACCAAATAAAAAGCCGGATTGCGTGTGACCACTCCGGTAGCATTAAGAGCACAAATCATTATGAATGTGCAATAAAAAAGGATGGGGGGGGTTTAGCTCTGGCTGAATGGCACTGAAGTCTGTGGCATGTTAGTTGCAACACTGAGATCACTGGAGAAAGACTGTGCTCTGCCTGTGGTAGAACGCAGGTTTTGGCCCAGGTTTAATCCCTAGTACCTCCACGCAGGGTTGGGAAAGGCTCCTGCCTGAAACCCTGCCAGCATAGACAATAAAAGGCAGCTTCCTGTGTTTTAAACGAAAGCTCCTTGATTTCTGTTGTATCTAAGCAAGACTCTTGAAGTTCCTGGCACCTCAATGTAGCTCCTTTCAGGCCACAGATCTCTGTGTACCTGATGGGCTCCTGGTGGTTTTAGTGGAGAGTGCAGATGATCAGCCCTTAGAGCCAACATCAGCTCCTGAGGGTGGGAGGTACAAGTACCAGGGAGAGTCAGAGGAGCAGGAATGACGAGAACACTGGGAGTTCCTGTACCATTTCAGGGGAGCACTTGTACTTTGCACAGAGTACTTCAGACCCCACATCACGAATTTCCAGCCTTGGAATTACTGAAAGTTATCCTGAGCTGCTGGTGTCCCATGCAGGCCTTCTTCACATTATCAGAAGAGGAAACAAAACACCCTGTTTTCACCAAATTGTCCATACTTCCTGCGCTGTTTCTATCCCACCTAGTGGCTGGATCTTGAATCCCCCAGAAAAACGACCAACTTTGCCTTAAGGTCTCCAAGCTTCACTATGGCACGCCTTTTCCGAAACCGATTAAAACAACAACAGAGGAGCCTAGCTTCCGATATCGGGGACGCCTTATATTCCCACCCCCTCCCCAGTAATTTCAAGCACTGCAGAACAAGTGTTTAATTTACTCGGATCAATTTCTGTCAAAGGCACAAGGGGAGCCTCTTTTCGGCTTGCCTCTGCGGCGTTTCGTCTCTTCCCTGCTGATCAGTCTGGTGCCACTGGTGTTTATCTTGCGAACCGGTCGCTATTGCATGCTTACTTAATTGATCCTTTGTATTCACACAGGTCACCCCGGATAGGTGAGCATAGCATCCCGATGTTCATTTTCTGCTCCGCTTTGACTTTATTTCAACAACAATCCTCCCTAAGGTGCTGGCTCTGCTCTTTACAGAACTCAAGGTTTAACTCCTACCTTGTTTTCTAGCTTTTCTGAAATATGAAAGGGATCGGACGGACTTAATATTTTGCTCTGGCCTGTACATGCACCATCAACCCGCAGCTGCATCAACAAGAACGTTCTTGTGTCTTTTATTCTTAAAAAAACAGAGCACAAAAACTTATATCCTTTCCCCTGCTCTTCCATGTCTGCAGAAGAGAATATTTCAGAACAGCAACATCAAAGGCACCTAGTAAATCTGACAGACATTTTACTGAGCTCTCCCACTTTCTTTTTTATGAATGCAAAATTTAAAGAGGTGAATTTATGCACTTGGGTATGTCAGGCTCTCCCCCCCCCTTTTCTTTTTGGAAGGGGGCTGGAGGAATGGTACTCATTTATCTCCCGTCATTGCTCTACAGTACATGATGACAGCAGTATCTATATCTTTCTGTGTTAATTTCCATCAAAGCACAGCTACATGTAAAGTATATAGCCGGAGGTTTTACCCTGTAAATACAGGGGGCATCTCCTTCCCACGACTGTTATTATCATTAATGCACACATTCCCAAAATCAGCCCGTCTTCTTTTTTTCCTGATTGGAGTTTCTATGACAACACAGGAACACTGTGATTTTGATTTATGGAACTTCTGCAGATCTACCATTCTGCTACTTAGGAGGAGAAATGATCTCTACCTAGGACACAAATGCTACAGGAAAAAAACCAACACTGACAGAAAGGAAACTACATGCCCAGAGAAACCACATTTTGCCCCTAGAAGCTAAGCAGGTATGATCCTCATCAAAACTTGGATGTGAGACTGTGTGCGTGTTTGCTGCTCTCTGAGTTCTGTGACATCACAGCAGTTCAACGAATAGGAAAGAGAGGATTGCAGGCAACAGGTAACTTGCAGATAATCAGTGTTTAGCTACGTAATTTCTGCTATCGTGTATTTATTTGTTATGGTTTTGTGCTCCCTCAGAACGGATAGGGATAAAGTGTCGAATAAACAGCAACAGTGTTTGAGCTACTCCATAAATACTCTGTCGGCTTCCTGTGTCTCAATAAGTGCAACCCACACTTTTTATGTATATAAAAAACCCTTTCTCTCTTACAGTGAGGGCGGCAGACATCTTTGCATACTGAAAAAAGATAATGTTTGAAAAGCCCCAGGCATACTCTCATGATGGCTGATTATGTTGTGTCAGATGTGTGGCACAAGTGGTTTTTTTTACACCAAGCCTTGCTGCTGTGAAGTTCAAATGATGTTTGTCATTAGCAGCCCCTTGTCTTTCATTGCACATCTGGCCTAATAATGTTTAAAGTCAGGAGATGGGGGTGCAAATGAAAGTCACAAAGGAGCACAAGGTTGAACCCTCCATCTCGGCAGCCCTGTTCCCCAAGTACTTGATCTCCAGGATCTTGGTCTATAGCCCCTGAAGGATTAAGCCCGCTGTAATGGTTCTAGGGGTTGCTCGTGCGTAAGCTTGTCCCAACGTCTGGCTGGGTTGCCTGAGTAAACCTTTCCTGTCCGGGCAGCCACTCGCCCGTGACAGTCTCAATCGCTGGCAAAATCCATCAGTGGGTGTTTCTTAAACTTCTTCCAGCAAAGAAGCTCTTTGACGCCCAGTCTCAGCCTACTCTCCCTGCGCGGAAGCCTTCTGCGTAAGGAGGGTGTGGGCAGCGGAGGACCCCTTCCCTCCCCGCTGGTCCCCGGCAAGGAGTCATGGGACCGCCTCGCCGCTTCCCCCATCTGCCCCCCTTCTCCACTGGTGCTACGCTGATTCTCTCCCCCAGAAGATGGGCTGCCCCTCCCACTCCCGGGATGCTCTCTGGGATCCCTTCAGGAGCTTGCTCTCTCCCTCGGACACTGATGGCAGTTCCCTGACACCCGCATATCAGGGTTCCTTGAGAGCCACAAGCATAGGAACGAATTGCTAGGGGTCAAGGTCTCTTTGCATAAAATATCTGAGGCTAGTGCCTCAGAATTGGCAACACGTGAAACTGTACTCAGAATAGTTTTGTTTGCCATGAACAGTATACCTTTAGCTTTCTTCATCCTTTCAAACAGCAGTACTGTATTGCAATACTATTTCTTTCTGCACACCCTGCAATATATTTACCAAACTCCAACTTTGTTCCTGATTCAAGCTCCTATTTTGCAGAAAATAAACAACTTCAGAACCTGGTATTTCTTACCAAAGCTCCTATTTTGCAGGAAACAAATGACTTTTGTGGTTGGGGTTGTTGTTGCGGTGGTTGTACTATAAAGCCTTGTAGACCTGATCTGGATTGATTGGTTGTCATGCGGATGCTTGTTAAGAAAGAAAAGTTTCTGGGGATTTCAAGCATGGGATTCAAACATACTTTTAAAGCAATTGATAGTTTGACACTTTCAGTCTCATGCAAACTTAGCCCATCTCATGCGTGTGAAACATGAGAAAGTGTTCCTGGATGTAGTCCTCAGAAGCTGCATGCAGTTAAAATATCCCTTATTGGCTGCTGCAGAGGACCAAAGAGACACTAGAATATTTCCCTGACACTCCAGAGCATGAACACTCTGGAGTGTTCCATTGTTGGGATTTTTGATTTTTTTTTTGTCTTACTCTTTCAGTCTTTCCCAGCGAGCCGAACATGAAAACATCATGTTCATGTTTGTCAGGAACACCACAAGAGGGAGTCAGAACTCAGTGGTAGCTCAAATCAGCCTGCTGCTCTGCATTCTGGAAATGAAAAGCTGTTAGAATAAATTTGAAGCTTCCTTGATGTGCACTGAATGCCAGCCATAAATAGATAAAGAATGCAATTTTGGAACGGATGCCAGCAGCAGCCCAGCTCCGGCAGAGGAGTTTTGCACGGGACCCAACCAGAGAGAGAGAGAGAGAGAGAGAGAGAGAGAGAGAGAGAGAGAGAGAGATGGACGTTCATTCAAGCTCAACGCTCACATCCCATGGCCCTGCCTGGGGCGACAGAACACACTCTCTTATCGGGTGTAAAGTAGATCATAATGAAGCCTTTATAAACAATATGGGGGAGGGGGTGCAAGCCGAAGAGCCGCTTTAATGAGGGCTGGCAGGATTCTGAAGCGCAGCCCCTTCTCACCTTCTCGCAGAGCCGGACAAAAAAGACCCGAGGAGTCTCTGATGGTTGTAAAAGTGGCTGCTTTGAAAGACATCTTTATGAGATGATGACTCTGGACCGAGACTCCAAGCTTTCATCTAATAAATAGCCTTGCTCCTTGGCTCGAGATGTAATAATGTTTCCGAACAAGCCCCTCTCACAATAATGCCTCAGAGCAGTAATAATTCACTACCCAATTGGTGGACGGATCCTTGCCATCAACTCCCTGCAGAGGAGAGGTTGCTCTAAATGAGGAAATAAGTCAAAGTTAGCAGGAGCCATAATGGGCCCCACTATGTTCAAGTGAGGCGGCACTCGCTATCTTCAAGTGAGGCAAGACTTGTTTGAGCTGAGCTGTGCTTTGGAACAATGGATGCAAGCTGTAGAGTCACACAAAACTCTTCTTTGGAGGACGTGGCCTGCCCCAGGCAGGCAAACAAATAAAAACTTTTAAAAAGGGAGGGAATCAATTCTGCTTTTTTAAAAAATGCTGATCTGTCTAGCTATGTTCCCTGCCTTTTCAAAAAACAGTACCGTATTTTTTGCTCTATAAGACGCACCAGACCACAAGACACACCTATTTTTTGGAGGAGGAAAACAAGAAAAAAAATATTCTGAATCTCAGAAGCCAGAACAGCAAGAGGGATCGCTGCGCAGTGAAAGCAGCAATACCTCTTGCTGTTTGGCCTTCTGGGATAGCAGCGCAGCCTGCATTCACTCCACAAGACCATACACATTTCCCCTTACTTTTTAGGATGGAAAAAGTGAGTCTTATAGAGCAAAAAATACGGTAGTTGGTGGTGACTTCTATGCATATCATCCAGCCAGGGTAAGAAATGCATGAGTCCCATTAATTTTCAAAGGGGGATTCTAAACATCTCACATTAAAATAAATGGTGCTTAATTGTGGTTGGATTAGGGACCTAAGAATAACTCTGCTGGATCAAACTAAGGCCCATCTAGTCCAGCATCTCAAAGACCAACCAGATGTCTATGGGGAAACCCACAAGCAGAGCTTGTGGGCAACAACCTTCTCCTCTCTTTTAACATCCAACAACTGATATTCAGAGGCATAGTTGGCCTATGATGTCAGGCCCAGAGGCCCCTGCCAGAACACATTTGCCAAATCATTTCTGTTAAGGTAAATTCATGGAAGGTAAGGCTTTGAATATCAGTGAATCAGCGCTAGATCAAGTGATTTTTTTAAGAAGCTCCTGTTGTTATAACAATGCACACACAGATCAGCTGTCTCTCTTGAAATGAATGGTGCATGACTTTAGATGAGGAGCTTCACGAATGCATTGGAGCTCTCTTATCCACAAGAAATTGCAGACTGGGTTGTAAAAGTTTGTGCCTTTAAGAAAAATCTGGCTTATTTTACAGTGTCAGCCTTTTAAGCCTTACTCTTAGGAAATGCATAAGGTTTAATTACTGACGACTGAAGCACATTTAGAATGATTCCAATGGTTTTGTTTATAAAGCTCTGGGATTGTTTTACTTAATTTTATACCCTGGGTAATGAAAACTAGCTTGTATATTTCTTTTAATTAAAAATTGCCATATACCAATCTATAACTTAGGGCAATCCTATAGAAGAAATTAAATGAAGAAATCAGTCTCCTTAAGGCTTAAAAGGACTGAGTAACCAGCACTCACTCTAGCACTGATGCATGGGCTTTTAAAGCTGGTGAGATAGCTAAAATGCACGCTAACGAGCTGCAAAATTGGGTAAGGCTGTGAGAGAATGAAAGGCTTTAATTAAAACCACTAATTTTTATTGATATTTGTCTCTTTTACCTGAGAGGAGAGACAGCAATTTTTGACTTTAGCACTTATCAGCGATTGGTTCTGCTCGATTTTTGCTGCCAGGATAAAATGAACGGGGATCTGCTGAACTGTGTTTCAAGGCCTTTTCACGATATTCACATATTGTGAGTGTGTATGTGTGGCCTCACCCAGAACACATGTCAAGTCTCTTTTCTCTTCCCAACTCCTAAAATATGCAGTGCTACACTCTTCTGTCTCAAGTTGTTTAGTCTCAGGAATATTTACCAGGAATGTGTGAAACCCCCAGAAGGAGTTGCTTTGAATGCTTTTTTGCCATTCCTGATGATTACAGTTGCAGCAATGAGCTGAGGTTCCTGGATTAGGCAAATTCATTGAGGAGAAGACCATTGATAGCTACTAGCCATCATGACTATGCTCTGCATGCGCTGTTGGAGACTGTGGCTAGAAACCACTGGAGGTGAGAGGGCCCTTGTGCTCCTACAACCAGCGGCAGAGCAAGCCGATTGGGTGCCTACCCTGCGCCCAGGGGCGGGGCCACCAGTCCACGGGGCGTGGCCAGCCGGGGCAGGACGCTCCAGAGAGCCTCCGAGGAGTCTGCTTGCCTCCTCCCACTCAGCTGCCCTATAGCTGAGGGGAAGGCGGTGGGCGAACCGTTTGGGATAGCGCAGTGCCTGTGGGCGCCCAAGCAACTGTGTCACTCCCAGGAGAGATGCGTGGATCGGGCGTGCTGCAGGCCCCGCGGGGAGTGCTGCCCAGCATTTTGCCACCTCCCCTCAGTGGTGACACCCAGGGCGACCCGCCCTCACTGCACCCCCTTCCTCCGCCCCTGACTACAACCGAGGTAATTCTGAGGAAAGTTGTATGTGTGGCACAGAGACGTGGGGTATACCAGTGTATCTACAGTGGTACCTTGGGTTACAGACGCTTCAGGTTACGGATGCTTCAGGTTACAGACTCCGCTAACCCAAAAATAGTACCTCGGGTTAAGAACTTTGCTTCAGGATGAGAACAGAAATCGTACAGCGGCAGCAGGAGGCCCCATTAGCTAAAATGGTACCTCAGGTTAAGAACAGTTTCAGGTTAAGAACGGACCTCCAGAACGAATTAAGTTCTTAACCCAAGGTACCACTGTATTTTGGAAGTGGTGCAGAATTTTTTTTTATGAGAATTACAAAAACTTCAAGTGCCCCAATTTTCCAGGAACAGTCCCAGAATTGCAAAAACCATCCTGGCTTCTGATTTGATCCTGGAACATCCCTGTTTCCCCTGTCAGTTCTGCCAGCGCTGAGTTCAGGGAAGAGGATGTGCCGGCACTTGACCCAAGCGGCTCCTGCTACGAGGGAGCATGCCTTGGCCTCTCCTCCCTTGGGCAGCTCTTGCTATGACTCTTTTATGGGCAAAAACTGGACCAATCTCTATGGAAACTTGCCCTCATGTTGCACTTGCCTCATATTGCCAGAAGCTTGTTTTCAAGAATGACTCCTGGCTGCTAAAAAAATGCTTTCAGGTACAACTGCAAGGTTTAGCCCAATTGTTTTGAGAAAATATTGTCAGAAGTATCCTACACGTTTATGGGATTAGCACTGCAGCTTTACTTTCTTCTTCTACTAGAGCTAAGCAGATGTTTAAGGAGAGAATTCACCTCCATTCTAAGCGATTTGTATTCAGTTGCACAAATGTCTTATTCTTATCGGTATCTATTATACAGAATGACATTTGGCCTGGAGAATTATTTTATAATCCTTACTGTTGCTTCTTGAAGAAAACCATCTACAGCCTTGCGTCTCCAATATATGCCCTCTGCTTTCTTGGATGGGAAGTTTAATGACATTCCAGCTTGCCAAAGACTCTGTTATTTGTGAGTCCGGCGAGATGGAGGATGTCTCCCATTGCCTGTTAAGCTGCCCCTTATATGAGCACCCTAGGCACAATTATCTTACTTGTATCCTCCAGTCTCTGTCAAACAGACCCATCCTAGACCAGATATATGCCGTGCTTGCAGGCAAAGGCATATTCATTACCATCCAAGTAGCAAAATTTGTTCTGGCAGCCAGGAAAACATGACCCAGGTTCCAAAAACCTTAGGTAAGCTGGTGAGATGTGATTCTGGTTTACTGTATTTTTAACTGTGGTGTGAGATTTACATTGGGGGAGGGAGTATCCCCCCCCATTTTCTTTTGTATACATATCCATCAGCTGAATATGTCAGAACACCTATTTGCTGTATTTGTATTGTGGTAGCCTATTACATGTCTATTTGTTTGTTATCTAAGACATTTATGTACTGCTTAATCATTAGCATTTCTGAATGCATTGTATATAGCAACACACTACACAGAAAATGAAGCAATAAAACAAGTGTGGCGGCACCCACACTTTGGAATTCCCTATCTATTGAGATCAAGCAGGGGCCTTCACTTGACTCTTTTCAGCACCTGCTAAAAACATTCCTATTTAGACTAGCCTACCCAGATGCTTAGAAAGCTGAGGTAATTTTAATCTGTTTCGGCAAGTTTTTAAGTATGGCTGTAATTTCCCCCCTAAATTTTATTGTCTACCATTTTGTAAACTGATTTGATTCTTTACAATCAAGCAGTGTACAAGTTTTATGAAATAAATTAATAAATGAAAATGTTACTATTTCTACACCGCTTATCTGGCTGGCTTGCCCCAGTCACTCTGGGTGGCTCCCAATACATATAAAAACATAACAAAGTACCAGACATTAAAAACTTCCCTAAGCAGGGCTGCCTTCAGATGTCTTCTAAAAGTCAGGCAGTTGTTTATTTCCTTGACATCTGATGGGAGGGTGTCCCACAAAGCGGGTGCCACTACCAAGAAGGCCCTCTGCCTGGACCCTGTAACTTCACTTCTCACAGTGAGGGAACTGCCAGAAGGCCCTCGGAGGTAGACCTCAGTGTCTGGTCTGAATGACAGGGGTGGAGATGCTCCTTCAAGTAAACAGGTATCACGCTTGGGAGAGAGTTCCACAGTCGTGGGCCCACCAGCACTGAATGTTCGGCTTTTAGAGGTTATGAGCTATGCATCTGAGCCATGAGGCAACACTAACAGAGCCCCCCCCCCCAAGATCTCAGTGATTGGGCCAGGATATAAGGGGGCCAGATAACCTTAAGTTATCCTGGACCCAAGGTCCTATAAGGACCTTGTAAATTAATACCAGAGTCTTGAACATGGCCCAGTGATATATGGGCAGCAGGTGCAAGCTTTTAAGCACCAGGGTTATGTGCTGGCGGTCATCTGCCCCCATCAAAAGTCAAGCATTTTGCACCTGCTGAAGCAAGAGTAGTTCCACAAGAAAGTTTCATTCATAAACAATATTCCCAGTCTAGGCCTGTGTCCTGATTGTGTGCACTCTAACTTATTTACCTTTACCTTAAGCAGTGTAAAAGCACAGCCACTGAGGTCTGCCCTCGCTGTGTCTCAAAATGCTTGCATGTGTCTTAGGTCCGCCAATGGCACTTTGCTCATATTGCCTTAAGCCAAAGCCCTTCATGTGAATGTTTCTGCCTTCTGTTCACTCTCCCCCAGCCCCTGCTTAAAAACTGAGGTGTGGGGACTGTTTTATTTGACTGCTCAGCTCCACATGGTTATTTGATAAGCCTTGATCTCTGTGCTGGGAAACAGGAGAGAAAATACCCAGCGTCCTTGTTCAAAACCAGGCATGCCTACAGCCCACACGTGTGTGAGTCCTCAGTTTGTTCAATATATTTAAAAGCAGAACAAATGTACAAAGGGGACTGGACTCTCAAGACAGCCCATTTGCTTTACCATCATGAGAGTGAGGCAAAAAGAAAAGAAAATGCACATTAACAGCACACCAGGCAAAGAAGAGTTGACCTGGAGTTAGAGATGTCAGAGAATTCTGCCGCAAACACAAATGGGAACAGAAATTTGCAAGTTCACCTGAGGTCAGGAACAGAAACCACACAAGTGAATATGAGCAGTATTTGCTATTGTTTGGGGTTTTCTAAGTCCACAAATTTTATGTAAAGAATTACATAATTTTGTTCATTGCTTTTGATGTTTCCCTTCCACCAATGCTTTCCACCATCATGGGCAGCAAGATGAATAACAAGTTTTAGTGGAAGCTGAATTGTAGCAGAACGGAAACAGTGTTGGCAGTGATGAACAGATGAAGGGGTGGAAATTGCTGCCTCTTTACATTCCTATCTGCAAGGCAAAACTGCTCACCACACAACCCCTCTCCACAACACACTGATCTCATCATGCACAGCAGCAAGCGAAACATATGACTGTATAGCTCTCTCTTAAGAAAACAATTTTGGGGGGTCAAGGTATGGATTCCAAATCCCATTTTTAACTCTTGAAGTGCCAACTTACAATCCTGTTCTGAAAATAAGCAAGTACAACCAACAGCAATAAACGAGAAATACTTCAGAGAAAGCCCATACGAAGGTCAGGGAGAATACGTACAAGTGCCCTATCTTTCTCCAACCTCTCTCTTCAAAAGGTGAAGGAAAACAAAGGAAATCCCACTTGTATGGAAAATCTGGCCAAAGTAGAATAAGACATGGCAGAAATGAGAACTGTGGGTCACATTGAACAGAGAAGGGAGGCGACGACATCCAGGCCTACTAAATCTTTCTACAGCCTTCTAACCAATCAAGACATATATATTTCACATTACTATCTGGAAAACACGATACTCCATGAAACTAGCAGCATTTCCCAAATGTGAGAACAGAAGCCTGTTCAGCTTGTTATCTGTGATTCAGCAGTCATAAACGTCTGCTGTATATTTTTGCTTTTTTTATATGTGTCGGTCCACATAAAACATATAATCAGCAAGACACTGTACAGATATTTTCCTTTCTCTCAGTCAGACATTTGACAACCACACACAAAGATCTTTAAGCTTTGCCAGAAGCAGAATTGTCTGGGGATGAGATCGTGGCAGGGAGAGTCATGTTGTGCACCATGGGTTATTTTTAAGAATGATGTCCCCTTTATCTCTAAACACAACTTGATAGAATAAGAAACAAGGACGCCATATCATAATGCTACTTTTGGTTATTCCCTTAAGAAACACGACACCCTGACAACAACGAAAAAAGAAGAAGAAAAGGAAGCAGATCTCTGCCTTCATTACATGCAATTGTGTTACAATCTGTGCTGGAAATATTGACGGTCCTTCAAATTTCTGTACTCTCTGCTGCCTCTTTAGAAAATAAGCCACATTATGGCTCTTAATGATGTAATAATGGAAGCATATGCAAAGGTCTTTGTGTGCGGCTTCTGTGAGAAGATGGGTTTTACTTACTTCACGGTGAGGAGAGCATTCTGATAAAGTCACCATATAGGGCTAGAACAACAAATCACATTAATCTCAAAGAACTCCTTCAGCTGGGCGGTGGCTACCTGAGAGTTCTCACCTGTGGCAAATGATTACATTTACTCCTGCTGGGAATGTGACTGGGCAGCCGAATGTTAAAGAGGGCCTGTAGCGCAGCCTGTGCTGCTTGACCTTTAGCCAGCTTCTTGCTACGTCCCGAGCCTTCAAATGTTCTCCCATCCACTCTTACAGCCATCACAAAACTCTTGATGTGCTGCTTCTCCACAGTCTCCGAAAGGCAGACGTACCTCAGTCCTGACCGCAACTCATTGAGCAACACCACTGGGTTCTTTTCGCTCTCAGCGGCGGACGCCATCTTGCGCTTGTTTTGTTTGGTGTGGCCCATTAAGTCCAAGGTGTGGTATAGCAACCTCCCGTGCCGATAGGCTGTAGAAAGCAGTTCGTTATTAACTGGGTTGTAGACCGAGAAGTCCTTACTGTGCGTCGATGGTTCAAACTCCTTGAACAGAGTGTCTGGAAAGTCCGCCTGGTCCGACGTAAAGTCTGTAGAAGGGTTGAAACAATTCCCCATGGCAAAGTGAGCTTGACATGCATTGGGGAACTGAACAAAAGACTTGAGGGCAAGTTCTGCAGCCCTCATTTTGGCCTTCTTTTTCGTTGGTCCAGTGCCTTCAAATGTCAGCCCATTTACTTCCACGGCAACTGCAAACACCGGTGCATGGACAGGGCCTGTCTGGGAGACCATTTTATACTGTAAACCTGGCTTAAGTTCATGTAGTTGAACCAGGGCGTTCTTTGGCGTTACTGACCACGAGACTTTCTTCCAGATGAGCTGGAGTTTGCAGAAATGTCCGTTGTTGCCCTCTTCTAGAGGCCTTTTCCTTTTGATACTGGAAGCGCCCACCCTTGACCTTTCATTAGAGGTGATTGGATGATCTTCTAGGTTGCCAATGTTACGATTCTCCTTTACTTCTGCACTGCTCGTACCTGTTTGAAAAAGGAAAGAGAAAGTCCGCCAACATTATTGGTGTCTTTGTGAAATCAAAGAATAAGAGTGTGAAAAAGAGATTTCACCAATATATTTATGAATCGATATGGGAAGACCACATTTGGGGAGTTGGTGAGGATTTCCATCTTTATTATAGCTACTTGATTACGACTCCTCTTCCCCATTTTTAAAAAAATGATCAACATGACAAAACTCCAGTTGAATAGCTTATGATCTGTCTATGTGGAGTGGAGAAAAGTGAAGAGAGATATTTTCCCTCCCTCTCTTGGGAGGGGAATCTTGGAGCCATCTAGTGAAGCTGGTGGGGTATTCAGGTCAGACAAAAGGGAGGACTCCTTCACATAGCACATAGTTGTCATAGAACAGGCACCCCCAAACTTGGCCCTCCAGATGTTTTGGGACTACAATTCCCATCATCCTTGATCACTAGTCCTGTTAGTTAGGGATAATGGGAGTTGTAGTTCCAAAACATCTGGAGGGCTGAGTTTGGGGATGCCTGTCATAGAATCATATAGAGTTGGAAGGGACCCTGAGAATCATTTAGTTCAGCCCACTGCAATGCAATAATCTTTTGCCCAACATGGGGCTTGAACCCAAGACCCTGAGATTAGGAGTCTCATGCTCTACCAACTGAACTATGCTCCCATAGTTAAGCTATGGAAGTCACTACCACATGATACCACATGGTAAAATAAGACTATTAAGTGGCTATGAAAATAAGACTATTAGACTCCTCTGAGTACCAGTTGCTTGGAAACAACAGTGGGTGAGGGCTGATGCTTTCACACCTTGCTTGTGGGCTTCCTATAGGAATCTGATAGACTACTGCAGGAAGGAGGATTCTGGACTGGGCAGGCCTTTGCTTTGATCCATCAGGCTCTTGTGTTCTTACAGACTTCACACTGCAGCCTTTTAAATCACTCCACATGGTCACCTAATTACCTCCATGCTTCAGTGCAGTCATCTCCAATGTGGCGTCCTCTAGATGTTTAGGTCTGGGATGACCACAACTGATGGTAGGTGGAGTCCAAAACATCTGGAGGGCATCAGGTTGGCGAAGGCTGCTTCAGTGTGATTTGAACCTGGACTTTCCTAGTTCTTCCTACTATACCGCGCTAACTCTGAATTTATTACCTTCGAATCTCCTGGCCTTTGGGGCTGATTTGGAAAATGCACTGCTTAAAAAACGAAGAACAACCAACCCAATATACCTTCACAGGGATGATGTATTTCTTTCTACACTAACTTTAAACACACAGTCCTCCACCAACCACACACACACACATGGAGGCAACCTATTTTGTTCCCAGACATATTTGTCTACAGGAAAGCAGGGCAGGTCCTGAAATTCATACCTCTCCCCTCTCTTCATCTAATAGGTTTTTACAGACTCAATTATTGTACATAATGATATTGAAGCTGGAAAGCATGGAGAGAAAGATAGCTCTTGTTTCACACTTTGTTCAGGTTTGAAAATAATTTGTATTGATTCTGCACCACTGAATAAGAAAACACAGGGGGTTATTTGTATTTATAATTCATATTGCCTTTTGCAGACTCTGTTCCCCCCCAACTTACTTTCATGACGCTGGTTGCATGGCTTTGTGAACATAAAAAAGTATTCTTAGGCCTCCACATGCATTCATGAACACACAGAGTAACCAGTTCTGATAATGTAAAGTAAATAATTCCCTTTGAGATTGGAAAGTTTTCTCACTGCTCTTGCTTCAAATCTCTGCAGAGTAATATCCCCTTGTGATTGTAGAAAGATCTGCCCAAACTTGCTGTTTACTATTTATAAGGCATTTTGTAGGGTTTAAATCAGCCCACAGAATCAGGCCTTGCAAAATGACTTGTGAATAGTGCAGTGACGTGTAGCCATGTGCTGTTTACTATCATGTGTAAACAAAAGCCATGGGTTGCAGGCAGCAAACACGTCACAATTGCTCCTGCAATAACTGCATGCAGTCCCAATGTGCAAACACCCCTTACATCCCCTCCAACGTGTTGAAGTGAAAAACTGGGACATGAGTCTTCCAGGACCATGCTCCCCTGCAAGTCACGTGACCTGTGCGAGATTGCAGCCCCAAAGAAAGCTCATTTTCCTGGGCGAGATTGCATGCTCTCATGTGAAAAAATGGGGTATGCTCTTATAAGAACATGAAAAGGACCTGTTGAATGAGGCCAATGGCCCATCCAGTCCAGCAGTGGCCAACCAGGTGCCCATGCGTGAGGCTAGCCCACTTTTATCCCCAGGGAGTGGACCTGAATGAAGTACTCATGGGGACCCAGTCAGATTCACCCCAAACCCCCAGACCCGCCTGCCATTGGTCAATCTGGCAGACGGGCTTGATTCAAACTTTTTCCAGCAGAGGGAGAGGGCTGTTACGTCTCCCTCCAGCTGGAAGACCAAATGTTGAGGCTTCCATGGCGGCAGTCTGGCCCTATTCTGCAACCTCATGTTACAGGAAGGTAATCGGTATTGCCAGCAATTGGCCTTTAGAGGCAAACTGCCTCTGCCAGTGGATGTAGAAAATAGCCATCGCAAGATGCTTGCGTCTCCCTCATTACTGACTTTCAGGAGGTATTTGTTTTAATTTGTTATCGACTTCCAAAAACAAAATGTTGCTATTGACGGCTAAAATGGTTTTATTGCCTTTTCAAAACTATTATTGTGGTTGTTAGCTGCCTTGGGTAGTCTCTTTAGAAAGGAGGAATATACATGGGGTTGATCGATTTGATTTGATTTGATTGATCTGCGCCTGAGATTGGTCTGTGCTGCTGCTATCTGGAGACTGAATGTGACTATAAGCCCCCACAACAAGGAACTGGATGCCTAAATCTCAACATCAGAAGAAAACTAAGGCTGAATCCATGCATTCAGCAAGATGAGGTAGTAGAACGAACTATACCATTTCAGGTAATGGTTAGGGAGCATCGTTTTCTGACTTGCTCCACATTGTAACAAGACAAAGCAAATTCCTCTGTGTAAACAGAAAAAAAGGCCAGTTGAGGCAATAGTCTCTTTATCCCTACCAGTTTTCTTCTGACAGGGAACATTTTAATGTGGGAGAGCATTTTTTTAAAAGGACCTCCCCCTCTGAAGTGGTACAGTTTGTTTTACCACTCAGGACTTGATCTCATTTTACCAGATATATAGACCAGGTCTATCATTTCATGTTCGACTGCAGAAGTGTTTTGTCCCTTCATCTTGGTTTTATTTCATTTAGCAGCAGGAGACTGAGCCAACAGTGAAATGTATTTAGCTGTGCATTTGTGAAATTTCATCTTAGGTGCCTCTGTTATTGCTCTCTCGTATTATTCTTCTGTCACTGAGGAATATTCCTCCTAGGTGTCTCTATTCTTTTTCTATTATTTTCTCTCTCCCCCTCTCTCTAACTCATGCACCTCCCCATTCAATTCCCGTTTCTGGTCATTATGCATGGTGGTGTTAACCCATGGATCATGAAGTGCTATTGAGGACTATTTATAATGTGCCACTAACAATGACGTTGCCTTTGTCTCTGGGTCACAAGGGTTCAGGGGAACCAGCCATCCGACACTCCATGCTACATCTGAAGCGATATTATTGTGCCTCTCAAAGGTTATTCTGCTGCCAGGCAGCGTGAACTTTGGGCGAGGAAAAGAAAACAAAGGAGTGGCGATCTCTTCGTTATAAATATCTGCAAGCAACACATTCCAGGTAGCCTCCCTTGCAAAGGATAAGGAGTCCTTCAGAAACATGCACCCATTTTACAAAACAACAACAGAGGAAGGTAGGGGTGTGTGTTGCTACAAAATATTCTCCATTTTGCAAATGTGCATCACAAACTCACCCACCCACCGCACCTAGTCTAATGGTTATAATAGAATGCTTCTCTCAAGCCCGTTTCTGGTGGGGGGAATTTCTGGAGGAGGGGATTTTCTTGGCAGCAGAGAAGGCATGTGTGGGCAGAAGTGCACCCACATGGGCACCATATTGGTGGCCCCCGCAACAGAGCTTTGTGATGCCTTAAGTAAGGGTAAATGGACCCCTGACCATTAGGTCCAGTCATGGCCGACTCTGGAGTTGCGGTGCTCATCTCGCTTTATTGGCTGAGGGAGCCGGCGTACAGCTTCCAGGTCATGTGGCCAGCATGACTAAGCCGCTTCTGGCGAACCAGAGCAGCGCACGGAAATGCCGTTTACCTTCCCGCCAGAGCAGTACCTATTTATCTACTTGCACTACTTGCTTTCGAACTGCTAGGTTGGCAGGAGCAGGGACTGAGCAACGGGAGCTCACCCCGTCGCGGGGATTCGAACCGCTGACCTTCTGATCGGCAAGTCCTAAACAAATATATGGTAGCACAAGCTTCTATGCACAGGGCACTTCACCAGATGCATAAAATGCTATCCCCAGTTGGCAGGCATTATAGAAATGGAGCTGTTTCCAGTCAGAGCAGGGCCCCAGCCATAGGAGCATTCCCATTCAAATGGTGTGTGTGCACTGCGTCATGTGATCGATTATGTGGGCCAGGGCTTACCTGGGACCCCACAATATTTTATTCAAGTTGGCACCCCTGGCCCTAAGCAAGTGCCCTCTGGTGGCTACCTCTTATGTAATGGGCTACCCTCAGACTTTCCTAACAATGGCAGCTTCCCTCCAAGCTATTTCCCACAGTGCTCAGAGAACCTGATGCAGTATCACTCCAGGGTGCTGGGAAAATTGAAGTGCAAACCTGCAGACCTAGCTGCTTGATGTGAAGGTCCCAGGGCTAGTGCCAGCATTCGTATGCCCTGCTAGGACTCTGAGGCTCCAGCAGCTGCCGTAGTGTGTCAGGAGTTGATACCAGAAATGGTAGAGGGGGGGAAATGGTACTCATTCAGGTCAGAGGGAAATGAAATACAACAGGATGTGACAATTTATGGAAGCTTAAATGTACGGAATCACTCTGGGGCAGACAATAAAACAAACATCGTGGCATTTGTCAACTAATCCACACCTGTACAGTGGTACCTCGTGTTACAGATGCTTCAGGTTAACCCAGAAATAGTACCTCAGTTTAAGAACTTTGCTTCAGGATGAGAACAGAAACCACACAGCAGCGGCGCCAGCAGGAGGCCCCATTAGCTAAAGTGGTGCTTCAGGTTAAGAACAGTTTCAGGTTAAGAACGGACCTCCAGAACGAATTAAGTTCTTAACCTGTGGTACCACTGTACTGGGATTAAAAACCTGTTCTGTGGACTCAGGCTACAGGTGACAGAACTGAATGTCCTGAGGGAAAAATGCAATTTAGCCATCTCATGCCGGTGTCTCCTTCTGAAATTTCTTTGTTCAAAAATGGCCGCTTTAAGTTCAGTGCTTGGTGCTTCCCTGCCCCCCACTCATTTCTGAATATTGCCCCTTTCTGATGTCATTGTGCATCGTCACATGACAGGCTGCACCAAAGGCTCAGCACATGGGGGCCTGCACAAGTGGGGCAGCTTAAACATGCTGCACCAGCCCCCAGGCACAGCTTGCCCCCCGATTGTCCTGTGATTTACAAGCCTTCCTAGGTTTAGATTTAACATCAGGAAAAGCTTCCTAACTATAAGAGGAATTAAGCAATGAAATAAGCGGCTTAGAATCAGAGAGTCGAGAAGGATGAGAATGCTACTTAGTCCAATCCCCTCCTACAAAGGAGAACCATTCTTATGCTGGCAGACCAAACTGTGCCCAGTCTCATCTGAGATGAGGTGCGCTGCTCCACATATCTCAAGCGAGTGTGGACAAAGCTCGGAATCGTTATACCGGAGAGCCTTATTGGACTGAAAACTGGGTGAGGAAACTGGATGCCTGAGTAGATATCTGCTATGTGACCTCCCTTCCCACGGGAGGCTCATTCCTTAAGGCTCCACCAGCCTACATTGGCCATCTAGTAGCCCTGACTGGTCAATCTTCTTCAGGCAGTTGCACTATCTGTCAACTTCCTCCTCTTTGGCTTCATTGTTGCCCTTCTAGCAGAGAGGATGATGGAGACAAAACGGGTCTTAGTTGGCTGTGCCTGCCATTGGTCCTGGATCCATATTTCATGGGCTCTGGCTCTATCTTCCATTGGTCTTTCTGCCTTTTGCCCTACCAGTTCCAATGCTCACCAGCCACCACTGACTCTTCCTTGCCACACAACTACTTCTCCCACACAAGCACTTGGCAAATGGAGAGCTGTACCTGAATGTTCTTGCTAAACATAGGTTACTCTGCATAAAAAGGTAAAGGGACCCCTGACCATTAGGTCCAGTCGTGGCCGACTCTGAGGTTGCAGCACTCATCTTGCTTTATTGGCCGAGGGAGCCGGCATACAGCTTCCGGGTCATGTGGCCAGCTTCACTAAGCCGCTTCTGGCGAACCAGAGCAGCGCACGGAAATGCCGTTTACCTTCCCGCCGGAGCAGTACCTATTTATCTACTTGCACTTTGATGTGCTTTCGAACTGCTAGGTTGGCAGGAGCAGGGACCGAGCAACGGGAGCTCACCCTGTCGCGGGGATTCGAACCGCCGACCTTCTGATCGGCAAGTCCTAGGCTCTGTGGTTTAACCCACAGCGCCACCCACATCCCTGTTACTCTGCATTCTAGCAGTCTAATCAGAAATTGGTACCCTTTGCTCGCTTGCTTTTTTTTACAGAGAAACAAAACAGATGCAAAACCAAAGAGTCATTAGCAAACTTGACTTTGGGAGTGCATTCCTTCCCAAGTCCAAGGATGGCACAGGGATATCTCCCCTTGTACTCTTACAAGGAAAAGTCTCAGAAGCAAGTGCAAAGATTCTTTAGCTTTACAATGCAGTTTCTTAGAGGCTCCATAAAGTCACTTCCACCTCCAGGAGCTGCTTTTGGATGTCAGGAGGCTGGAATGGAGTGGGTAGGTGGACAGGAAGCACAAGTGCCTTCCACTTCCTGTTTATATTCCAGGAAGTAAAAAAATGTATGAAATGAAGATGTGAAAATTGCACTCTGTTTTTCCTGCCTCTCCCTAGCTTTTGCAAAACCATTCCTGCTGGAAAAGCAAATATTAATCTTGAAGAAACTGCACAATAGGTGGGTCTAGTCAATTAGGGGAATGGGGTACTGCCCCACCAACTTCCTTTTGCTCTCAGCCAACCCCGACCTGCCTGCCAACTTACTTAGAACCAGTCCAGGGGGTGACACTGCCTGTCAGACCCCTTCTCCTTAGTCTCAGTATTGCCACCAGAGTTGGTTCTGCTGGTGGTTGGCTCTGACTCCACCTACTTTCTGACCACCAGTCAGCACTGGCGCAATATCTGTATGCGTGTCTTAGTTGATGAAAGGAGACAAAACCCCAGCATGCTAGATGCTCCGAAAGGACATTTTCATGATAAAGGGTGGCATGTGAATTTCCTGCATTTGGAAATCTAGTGGAAGGAGCTGCATGGATCGGAAGGGAGATCTCAAAGGCATATCTGCAAGTTGCATGAATCAAAATGACACCCTGGAGGCCTGACATAAAAAGAGAGACATCCCTAGTATATCCCTTGTGAAAATGTCCTTGCAACATTTCCCTGTGTCCCAAAGAAGTCAATTTGGGGAGCTGGGGGGCAGGGGGTTTTTTTTTGCCAGTACCTGCCCTACAGCTTTTGTTCTCAGAAGTATTATAGTGAAGCACTGAGCTGCAGTGTTGGCTGTTCGGCTTAAACAGCTGCTATTCACGCATCATTATCAGGCTGAAACCTGGGCCACAGACACTTCTTTTAGGGCACCCATGAAAGTATCTGTAATCATTTAGGTTCACTGCACTCATAATGCAGACTGGCTTTGTCAGATTGCTGCCTGTGGATTCAAAAAGGCGCATATAGAGACCCTTCATCTCCTGCTGCCAGCTTGCCAATAGCTCTCTCTTTCTCTTTGCCCTTCTCACACAGAGCAGGCTATTTGCTGCCCATCTGCATCACGTTGAGGACAGAGGGGAAAAGGTTTCACCTCCATCACTTTTTGACATACTGTTGGAAGGAACAAATTTCACTGGAAAAGCAATCTTTGGAAGCTCATGATCATGACAGGACTGGGCTGCATCCCAGCAGCTATAGCATATTACCAGAGATGCTGCTGCATCTGATGAGACTTCTTTATTTTTATTTTATTTTTAAGCTTTTGCTGGAGATCAGTTGAATAAACGCAGATTTCGGGTCCTGCTTCCAGGACGCTAAATATGTACTTATGCACTGAAGATGAATAATGTGCAGTTGTGAACACAGATGCCCACATGCAAGCATCTTCCAAGGCAAGATGCAACATCTATATCTGTCCACCTGGCAGGCCTACATGAGTTTGTGATAACAAAGATGAACACATTTATGGCAATGGGAATATCCACCTGTCATCGTCCCCCCTGCCCACCATTGCCCAGTCAAGACAACAGTATCAAGTTTATCAAGCCCCCACCATCCATGACAAGTGGCAAAGATATGTTCTCAGATTCAGTTCCAGCTGTTCATCTGCAATTGATCAAACATGGGTTGGGAACTCTTTGGAGAAAAGCGGTTGGGTGTCAGGGTGCTTTTGTTGGGAACTTTGTTCCCAAAGTCAAGCAGCTTTGATCGGATGGTGAAAGTACCTGAGACCCCACCACCACCAGCATCACCACCAACCCTGAGATATTTACTGGTCCTGAAGATCACCACCTCTATTGTGGTGGAGTCTCCTTCTTTGGAGGTCTTTAAGCAGAGGCTTGACAACCATATGTCAGGAGTGCTCTGATGGTGTTTCCTGCTTGGCAGGGGGTTGGACTCGATGGCCCTTGTGGTCTCTTCCAACTCTATGATTCTATGATTCTATGATTCTATCCTTCAGTCTGCCAACTGCAGCACCAGAATCCTGCAGGCCAGTTGCCTGGGCTCTTGACTGGATCCCAAAACCTGTTCATCACCCCCACAAAAGCAGAAGTGGGAAGGAGCTGGAAACTTCAGAGCTGCTCATGAAATGATGAGCTAGCCTCATGAGGCTACCTGTCCCAGGAGGAAGCAGAGGAAGCCTGCTTGAGAACCAGGAAAGACCAGAGCCTCCAGCTCCCCTGGACAATGGAGCAAACTCCAGCATCCCAGCTACCAGCTTCTGTTTGTGATAAGTCAGCTGACAGGTTCTTTCATACCTGCCACTTTTTCAGATCCAGGAGACTGGATAGCAGAGCAGGTGAGCTTCCGAGGGAAATGAGAAAGTCACAAAGCTCTCTCCTGCACACATCAGAGCACCCTGTTGCTGCTGTTCTGCATAATGAAGGAAGTGTTGGCCAGGAAAGGTGTAGTTAGTTGCAGCGTTAGGCATACAGAGTCTTGGATTTGTGTGTGAGGCTTCAGAATAGAAAAAGGGATTACTAACATCACAGGGACAAATTTATTCACCCATAATTTCTAAGGGGACAGCCCTTCATAGTTTCCAGCTGGTAAAAAGAGCCATCTGGCAGCTGATGCTGAAATAAACAGAAGTGCATCGTTTGATCGGAGCACGTCCTCCCTCTTCCCCCAAATCCGCCAACATGTTACAACAAAAAGGTAAGATGACACTTACAAATTAATGTCTGGGCTGGTGAATATGATAATATGCCACACACTCCCCACCTGGTTCCACTTTCTCTTCATTATTCAATTTTTCTTTCTATCTAATGTGACTTATCTTAGCCTCATATTCCAGCAATCACTGGCAGAGTGCACGACAATGCATTAAAATAGGTGCCGGAGAATAGACAGGGAATTGTTTTGTGCATCCTCTTCTCCACTGGGGGCATCATTAGTGGGGCTCAGGGGGTCCTGGTTCTTTTGCATTGGGTCTTGGATCTCCTGCCTCTCACCCTCTTAAAAAAGAAGAAACTTAATAGGATGAATTCACTGCAGCGCTAAGTTAGCCCCTTAGCAGTGCACTTGTTTTGCTAATGGAATGGCTTGAGCAAGAGAATGTGCCCAGACTTCCAAACAGAATGGGCTTGTGTGTCAATACCGCTGCTGCCAGTGAATGTGGCAGGACAAGTACAGTGTATAAATCAGTTGCCAATTCTCTTTTCTTTCTCTGTTGGTTGACTCTCTTGTTGCAGAGGCCCACTAGGAGTTGGATATTTGGTGTCATCTCTTGAAGACTTTTCTTTTATGCCAACAGGCCTGTGCAGTTGCCCAAAATGTCATTTGAATAACTGGAGGTATTCTCTCTCTCTCTCTCTCTCTCTCTCTCTCTCTCTCTCTCTCTCCATACACACACATCCATGTGTTCCATTAGACCGCATTAGTGGGAGATGGGAAACAGGGCTCATTCAATCAGCTTTCCTGGAAGACCAGCTCCATCAGGGACCTCCTACCTCTGAACTCTGCCAGCTGGCATTATAAGAATGGGTGCCTGACTTGGATTTTTTCCTCTTCCCTCCCTTTCCCTTGTGTGCCATGTTTTCTTAGATAGTAAGCCTTTGGGCTGGGACTGTAATTGACTGCATGTAAGCCACTCCAGGAGTCTTTATGGCAGGGGGGGAAAAAACCATGGGTACAAATGCTCTAAATAATAATCATTACACACACAGAGAGATAAGCACACACAAAATATAATATAAATATAATACAATTTATAAAACAAACATAATACTGTATATAATATATACACTTCCCATGAGTATAAATTTATGCATACCCATCATCCTCAATAATTTCTAACTTTATCATGAATAACCTCTTATCATAAAATGTTTCATTATAACCATAAGAAGAATCTTTTAGGTTTTATCTATCGCCAGATATAGAGCTATCAATTCTTATTCATCTGTTTACTGAAAGGTGTCAGATTCCCAGTTGCAAAGCCTTCTGTAAACAAGCACTATGTGATGAATCCAAAAGACAACATGCTAGGATGCCATAGGTCAGAACCCAATAGGGAAAGAAGATGAAGAACCACACTCCCTTGTTATTGGGTGCCCCATGCAACTAGGGATACACAAGGACCACACAATACCAGGACAATGTCACTTTGATATTCTCTGTCCTGATTTTCTCCTTGGCTGAAATGGTAGTTTGGATGGGCTCTTAGATGCCACGCATTACCAAAATGCGTTTTGTTTTTTAAAAATCTGTACTCAGCCACATACACATATGATACAGAACTTCCTATTGGCTCTACTATTCACCTCAATATGAAGAAGAGAAACTGCTTACTTAAATTGTCTTCGTCTTCCATATTTGCTGCACCAGGACTTAAATACTTGAAGGGCGCGATGAAAGTTGACAAAATGCTTACTTTTTCTGTAACGAGAGGAGGGGGAGGGGGAGAGTACATACGTATGAAATGTGTGTCAACCTAGTTCCAACATGCTGTGCTCTGATCCCTTGCTGCTCTTGTCCACCCCCCTTTCCCCTTTCTACCTTGACCTCCCAAACCATAGGTCACTTGCACTGTTGTCTTCACCAAATGCTACGTTTGGATGGTAAGCTCTTAAGAGGCCAGGAACTCTTCCTTTTCTGCTTAAGTATAACTGGGGGCTGTGCTCCCGCTAACATAGCTTGCCACTCGCCACTGCCATAGAACTTTCTAACCTCCCCAGCTTATGCCTTCCCTTTTGCTACCTCATGCTGTCATTGCAGCCAAGTAGGAAGAAGAATCTACCCAGCAGAAGGAGCAATGTGAGAAGGGGGCCAAAAGCAGTGGCTGGCTTGGGGATCTTCTGCCACCTTACTCAGGTTGACTTTTCATCTTAACTGGTTGCAGCAGCAGCAGCGGATTACCAGGCTAGCTAGCTGATGCTCTTGGCTGTCTTCCTCCACCCCATGCTCCTCCTCCTCCTCCTGGGCCAACTTATCATTCTAATAAATGGTGGCAGCAGAAGATCTTCAAGCTGGCCAGGGAGGAGGAAGGTGAATGCTAATGTTGCTGATTGGCCTGAGGATCTGGATTCCAGGGTCAAAGGCTCTGGGGCTGGCAGGGAGGGGAACCAGTCGAACAGGTGGTCTGCTGCAGCCTGTTCTAGCTGTTCCTCTGCAAGCAACAGACCCATCCACTACACTGTAGTTCACAGTGCCAACTGTGAACAAGCAAACTGCGGCATGACGACAGTCTTACATTTTTATTATATGTATAATTTGAAGTGCCATTGGTACTGTAAAGAATAACTGCCTGTGGCTAGACACTGTGGGACTTCTGCATTTCTCCAAGTGTAAACTTCTCTTTTGATTTTTCTTTGTTTCAGACAGGACCTTTATATATGCAGAGCTCCCCAGATGAAACCTGTTAGGATTTGCTGTTGGATCAATCAGCTCACCTCTGTGTCCCTTTATAGATTGCTTCCACCACCTTATGCCCCAATTCCTTCCTTCCACTGGGTGGATGCTAATAATCCCATTAACACAAGACCCTAGTGCAGCATACTCTGCATGTTAAGAATTACACATATTTGTACTTCAATAGAAAGTGCTTGCTTGAGACTGTAGGAGTCTTCATTCATATATTAGTTTAAGCAATGCAGTAATCCTTTTCCATGGAGAGAACAAAGCTGAAGGAAAGTCTCCCTAGCATGCAGCAAGGCGTTATGCCCATGCACCTTACAAAGTCAGCAGCTCAGTTCTGTCGTAATGCCAAGCCATGCTTGGCACTAAGAGAACAAGCCTGGAAAGAGCCTCAGGCTTTTGTCTGACTCCCTTCTTCCCCCACGTGCACCAAAATCCCTTCCTTTCTTAGCTCTGTTGAAAAAGCCATGCGATGTGGAGAGAGCGTGGCTGGGATCATGGAGTCCTGATCCCCCCTGTTGCATCGCCATTGGAGGTTGAAAGTCTGCAACAGGCTCCCTTTATGGTTTTAAACCATGGTTATCCAGGGTTCCAATTGCATGGGGTTGAGCTAGCATTTCCCTGCTCTCCCCACATGCAGTTATCACCATGTGATGGCTGTAACACTTGAATAGAGCCCATGTTTGCATCCAAGTATCATTCATAATGAAGATTAACTTCCTCTGTGGCTCTGTTCAGATGTAATGGTAGGCCATGGTTTGGCGCTATACAGCCTGGAAGGAGCCTAAAGCTCACACATTATTCCGCCCTCTGCTCATGCTCTACAACAGGCTTCCTCAACTTCGGCCCTCCAGATGTTTTGAGACTACAATTCCCATCACCCCTGACCACTGGTCCTGCTAGTTGGGATCAGGGGAGTTGTAGGCCAAAAACATATGGAGGGCCAAGGTTGAGGAAGGCTGTTCTACAATTAGTTTCCCTGCCCTGACACTTGCTGGAGGAAAACCATAGTTTTGCCATCACACTGAAGTGGTAAAACCATGTTTGTGCTTTCCCTGAAAACCAGAACTGCAAATCAGGGTATTCAAGAACAAAATAAGTGGGGACACTCTATAGCCTTACGGCACCCCCACCCCCTGACCACATTCACTGAAGTGGGAGCTGGGCCATGTCAGCTAGCCCAGCTCTCAGCTTTGCATGTGCAACAGACCCCCTATGTGATTGGGGTTACTGGCCTATGTATGTATAGAAGTCCCTTTCAGAACTTCTACTAAACTGGCAGAGGTTGGGGTGGGGAGCTAGTGAGTGGGGTCCCACTCCTAATGCCGGGGCAAGGAAATATATGCCTAGGTCTGCTTTTTGTGGGTCATTCTCTGCCCCACATTGCCCTCAACTAGGGATGGGGAAGAAATTCAACTCAGTTCGCATTCATAGGTAAACCTATGCAATTCACACTTTCCCAAAACCATATAGCATAGTAAAAACACAGTAAAACATTGAAATTTGCACGGCTCTAAATTTTACTGTGTAGTTCTCCAGCCAAGAAATGCACTTCCAGTAGTAAATTGTGCACAGAGATGCATATATTAGCAAAAAAATTGCACATAATATGTATATTAGGAGGAAATTTGCACTAAATCCTGCTGAATTTTCACGAGGAACTTTTTTTTTAAAAAAATCCACAAATTGATGTGGAAATGTGGAAAACTGAACTTAAAAGTGAAACGAGAACCAGAGAGAATGTGAGAGATTTACTTATCCCTAACCTTCCCCATTTCCACCTCCCACTGTTGTGATCTTGCGCCACTTGGATTTGTTCCTTTGACTGTCATCTAAATTGACTGAAAAGGAAGGTCAGGCCTAACAGCCAAGCAGCTAACCCCGTGCCCAGTGCCCAGTCTTTAAAAATGGAGAACGCAGTCAGAATGCTAACTGTGATAGAATCAGACATTCAGTGAAACTGAACAAAGTTGAAGAACTTTGCACCTGTGCAGCCCTCCCCCTCCCCCTTGCCCCCATCAGATTACGTGCTGGGGTATCACAACGTCCCTTAAATCCTCTCAGCCTGCTGCTTGCAACGCCTCCATCTCTACTTTTGAAACAGCCGTGAGATCGAAATGAGAAGATTAATTTTTGTCTCATGTAAAAAATGTACTCCCAGTTTAGGCAAGGCTGCGGCTAGGTCAATAAAAGACGACAAAAGTGATTGTTTAGTATTTGATCCCAACGGTTTACAAATGGAAGATTCAATGCATCTGGGAGAAGTGGGCGAATGAAAATATTTGCGGAAGATTTGTGGAGGGAGGGTTCATTTGAGCGAGGGATCTGAGGGAAGAAAAATTGCCCTGTGGACTCAGTGCAGACAAATTATGGGCTCTGTGGAGAACAACGAGAGAGAGGAGGAAAGATTAAGGCTGGAAAA
This sequence comes from Podarcis tiliguerta, assembly GCF_965153285.1. Taxonomy (NCBI): domain Eukaryota; kingdom Metazoa; phylum Chordata; class Lepidosauria; order Squamata; family Lacertidae; genus Podarcis; species Podarcis tiliguerta. Next base: position 45,153,078 of record NC_139545.1, on the reverse strand, counting down.
AATGAGAAATGGAGAGAGCCAAAATGGACAGATCTGTCAATTCCTCATAAGGACCAGAATAAAAATATATCTTGGTTGTGTCTGTGTTCATCAAAAGTCAGGCCCCTTAATCCATTTCATACAGTAACATGTTCATGAGCCACAAAGGAGAAGCACCCATTTCCATTCACACACCATACAGTTTAACCTGACGATGGCCGTTTCCAGGCATTCTTGCTTGCAATAAAATCCAGTCTCTTAAGCAGCAGAAGAAGAAGAGTTTGGATTTGATATTCCGCCTTTCACTCCCCTTCAGGAGTCTCAAAGCGGCTAACATTCTCCTTTCCCTTCCTCCCCCACAACAAACACTCTGTGAGGTGAGTGGGGCTGAGAGACTTCAAAGAAGTGTGACTGGCCCAAGGTCACCCAGCAGCTGCATGTGGAGGAGCGGAGACGCGAACCCGGTTCCCCAGATTACGTGACTACCGTTCTTAACCACTACACCACACTGGCTCCCAAGCACGTCGCAACAAAGCTTAAACAGCCCTTTCTGCAATATTTATGCTCCTTTTTGTGCTTCATTACTGTGGCAAACAGCTTCCCATGCTCAGAAAGAGTAGCAGAAGAGCCAGTCTCTTGACCTTTCTGTTCCTGACAGTGACGTTTATCTTCTTGCTGGATAATTTCCTTCGTTTATCCCCAATTTCCTCTATTCTGCCCAAGCTCCTCCTTCCATCTACTCCTCCAGCTATGTTTGGTATTTCCTATAATTCTGGCCCCCTATACTTCTTCCTCTGTGGTTCATGTACTCATGTAACTAATTTAATTTTCCCATGTGGCGGAGAGGGAGTACAGATGATGTTTACACGTGTTGGAAAGAACAGAGATTTTGATGGGACTTCAAGGGCCATGTAGTCCAACCGGCTGCAATGCAGGAATCATAGCTAAATCACATGTGGTTGGTTGTTAGGCCTCACAGGCTAGCTTTGCCCCTGCTGCTGGTAGATCTTGACAGCCTCCAAGGCTCACATATTAGGGCTGCCTGGACATAGCAATGCTCATGCACAGAGCTCCTGCATTGGAGAGGAGGATTGTAGGGATGATGGGAGTTGTAGTCCAAAACATCTGGAAGGCAGCAGCTTAGCAATATTGTTAATTGACCCCTGATTCAAGGAAATCAATGGAAATTTCATCATTTTCTTGCCCAAATCCTCATAAATCCTCATGTGGCATGCTCTTTGTTGCATGGACGTTAATGAGGACTATTAATAATTGTGTTTTAAAACGTTTTCTGACTATGTAGCAAGGATTAGACAGATGGTCACTGGTCGCTTGCCACATCAGCATTAATGATGTTTTACTGAATTGCTTCCATTATCATCCTATTCTAATTGATTCCTCTAAGCTACTTTGCACATTGGCGGTTTTTTTTAAAAAAAGTGGGATTGTTTTAAACACGGGTATCCGGGGGGGGGGGGGGAGGGGGGGAAGACATCCTACCATTTGCAAATCTTGCAGGATTCCAGGTTACTAAAAGAGGAGCCTTATCTCTCAGCCATCCTGCTTTTCTACATATCCAAAGTGGCTAACAACCTGCTTTAAAAACCTGTCGTTCAATACACAATAGACTTACAGAATAGCAAACTCACCAATGGCACCAGTGGATCAGTTAAAAATTCGACAAGAACAATCATATGCTGCTGCAACAGATGAGTGTTGAGCACTCATCTGTAGGCAAGAATAGGAGGATCCTGCCAGAATCTCCCCAGGAAGGATATTGCACAGTTTTGGTAGCGCAACAGAAAAGGCTTTGCCAGAAACAGCTGGTGTGTGTGTGTGGGGGGGGCCTATGGTCTCAACCTCCCAACTGTAGCATCACTGCGAGGTCCAGGGATGATAACAACAACAACAGCAACAATACAGTGGACGCTCGGGTTGCGAACATGATCCGTGCGGGAAGCACGTGCACAACCCACAGTGTCTGCACCCCGCAGTGCCGCGTCTGTGCACGTGCGGGTTGTGATTTGGCGCTTCTGCACATGTGCAAAGCAGTGCTTCTGCGCATGCGCCGAAACCCGTTCCGGTACTTCCAAGTTTGGCACGGTGCGCAACCCGAAATCTGCAACCCGAAGCATCTGTAACCCGAGGTATGATTGTAATAATAATAATAATAATTTATACCCCACCCATCTGGCTGGGTTTCCCCAGCCACTCTGGGCGGCTTCCAACTAAGTATTCAAACAGAGTGGTCTGTTAAACATTAAGCGCTTAGCGCTTCCCTAAACAGGCACCAGCAAAACCTATTCAGCATTCTTGCCAGCACATCCACACAACCCAGTTCCAGGTTTATCCCTTTGGGTGTCCCTGGCTTTGTCTCTTATTCTCACTTGCAAGGCTTCTATCAGCAGTGGGACGTAGTACAGGGGACCCAAAGCCAATCTTAAGGACCGATTCTTAAAGAAGCCGGCAATCATTAATTAAAAAGGCTGGCTGATGGTGGGACCTCCGTCCTCTCCCCTTTTAACATTTCTATTGCACAAATTTCTGCACCGATTAAGTCTATAAGCCATGGCTCATCCCCCAAAGTATATTTTCTGAAAGTGCCAAAGTAAAAGGAGGATCCGTGCGTTAAAAGACTTGGGAGAAAACATGTTATTTGTTGACTGCCAATACAGCCCAAGCCAAACCACATCATATGGCGTAATCCTCACTCTCAGAGATGGAGGTATTTTATCTCTTCGTGTCCTCCGGCTCAGCGGCAGAAGGGAGGAATACACTCTTGAAACCAAATTAAATAGTTTTAGATCCAATTTTAGTTGCCCAAACCAGATTTCAGATTGATTTCTGTGGAATCTAATGGAGAGCAACACACACACACACTGCCTCACTTACTGAAAATCCATCTCACATGCTTGGGTTTTATATATATAATACACATACCCCTTATTTTGCTATTTACTGGAAGTAATAAAAACTGAATATTTCACAATGAAACATTCCTCATTCTGTAAATGGTTGTACATCTTTAAGATGGTTTAGAGTGGATTGTTATGATATGCTGAAGGACTGCTAGCAAGAGATGTCTAGTCAAACACCCATTTGCATTCATTTGTAGAAACTGCTGCTAAAACAGACTTTATGTATAAATTCAGCGGGCCACTGAGAGCTCAGTATTGCACATGATATAAAGCAGTATCGTATTTTCAAATCGGGGTAGGGAACTTATAGTCCTCCAGAGGTGGTTGAACTCTGGCTCAGAGGGCCTTTATAATAACTTGAACCTTACCAGAGAAGCCTACTTGTGTTCTAATGAATAGAATCTGTATTATATTGGCTTTGTCCTGAAAGCAGCATACACGGCTAGCTAAACACCAGATTAACAATGTAATATTGATTTTCTTTTTGTGTTCGTGCACTGAAAAGCTGACTTCCATCACAGTTTAAACAGCAGTGCAAGTAAAATATGTCACACACCTTAATGACCTTAAACACAAACTTTTCAAAATACCGAAAGTTTGGCTTGACTTTTTTTTTTTTGCGGGGGGTGGCACTAAGGGAGTTTCCTCAAAAGGAAACAGGAGACCTTCAAATGGCTGAGTGTAAGAAAGCAGGAGGTGTGAAGGTGATAGGTGGGGATGTCTTGGGACAGAAGACTGGAAAGCAAACGGGACAACACCATGGAGGGCTCTGAAGGTCAGAGGAAGCAAGGTGTAATCTTTGACACCTTCCTTTCCATGGAGGCGCAGATTGCAGCTATAACAAAGGCGGCATTTTTTCATCTCCACCAAGCTAAGCAGTTGGCTCCTTAACTCTCCCGCCCTGACCTAGCCACTGTGATCCATGCGACGGTCACCTCCAGACTTGATTATTGTAACTCGCTCTACATGGGGCTGCCCTTGAGACTGACCCAGAAACTCCAGTGGGTGCAGAATGCCGCGGCGAAACTCCTTACTGGGTCCTCGCTGCGAGATCACATTCACCCGGTGCTATACCAGCTGCACTGGCTCCCAGTGGAGTACAGGATCAGGTTTAAGGTGCTGGTTTTAACCTTTAAAGCCCTATACGGCCTAGGACCCTCGTACCTACAGGACCGCCTCTCCTGGTATGTCCCACAGAGGAACTTACGGTCTTCAAATAAAAACATCCTGAAGGTCCCAGGCCACAGAGGTTAGGCTGGCCTCAACTAGGGCCAGGGCTTTTTCGGCTGTGGCTCCGATCTGGTGGAACGCTCTGTCACAAGAGACTAGGGCCCTGCGGGACTTGGCATCTTTCCGCAGGGCCTGCAAGACAGAGCTGTTCCACCAGGCCTTTGGCCAGAGCACAGCCTGACTCCCTCATTTGGCAATCTTCATAGATCTCTAGCCCAATGGTTGCCATCAATTTGATTTGAATTAATTTTATAATGAAATGATTTTAGAATGCTGTATTATTTTATTGTTGTTAGCCACCCTGAGCCCGGCTTCAGTTGGGGAGGGCGGGATATAAATAAAATTTATTATTATTAATATTATTATTACTTGTGTTGAATCCAGAAGCAGACAGAAGGGTGGATGTTATGGCCTGGCTGTAAACTATCCATACAGATGCTGATGCCATGGCAAACATCAAGTGAAATCTGAGCCGAAGACAGGATGCAGAACCTGTGGCCCTCCAGATGTTGTTGGACTCCCAAGTCCCATCAGGCCCAGCCAACATGGCCAATAGTTGGGGTTCCCTAGAACTGGCTGCCTAAAACCAGGATGAGTCTCAAGTGAATAGCTTGAGACATCCAGTCCATTGGTCTGGGCAACAGATGGCCTACAGGCTATTGAGTCAGTCACTCCTTGCTTATGGACAATCAAATCCTCTGTGATATACAGCAGAGCTCTTATTGTACGTATGAGGCAGGGATTGTGGTTGTATTGTATGCATGTATTTCATGCACGAGGCAGGGACGGCAGTTGTTGCCACAACATTTTGGACCTGGTCACAATCTCCTCACCTGCCTCTGCCCCAGAAATCAAGGGGCTTTGATGGTCTTGGCTAGTCAAAAGTGATATCCTAAGCTCCATGTCTCTGGCGGCTGTCGTTGAGCTTCCCACTGATTTGTAGGCTGTGCAGCAAGAGCTGACTCATTGCTGTTTGTCTTTTATGTACTGCCTCTGAAAGGTACAGTAAGTGATTAGTGATTAAAGGCTCTCTGTTTAATCCTGTATCTACTACAGACTGGGGGAGGTATGACCTTCTTCTCTTGTACTTTTGCAATAATGCATATTTAACCCTAATCCTCTCCTGGCCTCTGCTTTATGCCATGAGTTGATCTTTTGCTGCTCATTCTGCTTCTGGATTCTCTTAAAAGGGCAAAATGTTAAATGGCTTTGCTGGTGCATTCTTAAAAAGAGGTGATTGCGGTGGCATGCTAATCTATTTAAGAGGGGCGAGGGCAGGCTAACAATGGCTTGACTTTAGCTGTTAATACTAGAAATGGGCATGTGGGGAAACTGGCCCTCAAGGAGCAGGAGTGATATGGAACGGGAGACCCTTGGACTGAATTCAATCTTGCTTCTGTATGGATAGCCAGTTCACAGGATCTGAGGGGTGTCAGGTGGGGATTTAGCTCATGTCAAACTACATAAGAACTGGCTATGTCCATCAAGCACATCTCCTTGCACTGATAAGCCAGAGCAGGTCAGGTGATATTCCTGGACATCCACAAAGTTTTGCTTGCTGATCTCAGTGCAGGATTACCCTACCATGAGCTGGAGTGAGCTTCTCAGGAGCATATCAGGAGAGGTGGCAGATCACGGTTACCTTCTGCTTGCCACCCACAGGCCCACTGCCCTATCAACCAGGGCTGGCCCAAGACATTTTGGCCTCTGAGGTGAACCACAAAATGGCTCCTCATCCTGGCCAGGGAAGAAGAGGTGAGTGAAGACCTACATCAGGAATAAGGGGGAAATAAAGCTCTAAACTGGGAAGGGGGGGGAGTGCAGTGTCAGCAACAGTGGGCAGATCTGTTGACCCTGTGAATCCTGCCACCTGAGGCGCTTGCCTCACCTTGCCACATGGGTGGGCCATTGTTTAAGCCAGGCATAGGCAAACTCCGGCCCTCCAGATGTTTGGGACTACAATTCACATCATCCCTGACCACTGGTCCTGTTAGCTAGGGATGATGGGAGTTGTAGTCCCAAACATCTGGAGGGCCGGAGTTTGCCTGTGCCTGGTTTAAGCCACCCCATCCTACTTATGCAAAAGGGTGTGCCTGGTAGCTGAGGCTGTGGAGCAGCAAAGAGAGTGAGAAAAGTTCAGTTTACCACAGCAAAGCACCCTTGGCACTCCATCACCCGAGGTTCTCCAAGTCCATCTGTGCCCCCAGCACCTCACTCTGAGGAAGGATCCACCGCCATGATGTAGGATCCCTCCTCCGTGTGAGGCACCATGCAGAGAGACAACCCTGGAAAGTGCCTCTGTTGACACTGCCTTGACAACCTTCTTGGGAAAAGTTGAGATGGTTGCACTGCTGGGGCTGTTGGGGAAGGGGGAGGAACAGACAGTGGCCATCACCATGGCTTGGGGCTGTTAGAAGGGAGACGTGGCTGTGGAGGGAACCAGGCATCTCTCAGCTGCATGGAAGCCAAAGGTGGCCCACAACTGCATAGAAAGACTTCTGTATGAGCTAGTTATTTGCACTGGGACCACTGTATAGACTTCTCTTTTTTCTTTATAGGATCAGGGACCCAACACCCTGCTTAGAGTGCTGTAGTAGCCACCATCTGGCCATCCACCTTGGTGGTGCTGCAGCAAGCCATCCTCCTTCACCAAGCCACCAAAGGGGCAGGGCAGACCTTTAAGGGACATGGGTCCAGCTGCTACAGTCCATGGCTCAAGACTGCTATGCCCAACCCAAGGTTAGTTAGGGTGGAAGTGAAGACAGCGACGGGGGAGAGGAGAGGCATGCCCTCAACTTCTGAACCCCTGCCGAGGAAGCCCTAGCCTTAGTCCTGTGTTGCAGGTATTTTCTTTCTCTCATTCGTTCAGATGGCTGAAGATTTGTGGCACTCAGCACACCCTGGGAAGAAGGTTGGCGCTGAGGGGGAGGAACAACACATGACATGCGACTCCCATCAGTGATAATAATGGGGGTTGTGCATCTCGGTCCTTTTCCATTGTGCTGTCAACATCCCCCTTGAATGTTAACACAGTCCAATCACTTTCTGGAGATGAGTTTTAGCTTATTTTCTGAGCTGCTGGCACTTATGCTGCTTTCTAAACTTTTTTTTTTTTTTTAACAGCTCTTCTCTGAAACACTGTCTGTCAGAGTTAGCCATTGCAAGGCTGGCAACGCTTTGCGGTTGATTTGGGATGGGTGTAAATAAGCAACGAGAACCGGATGGCTTGCTTGTGGGCAGTTTTATAAAGAAACCTCACACCATGCAGTAAAACATAATAATAAAAAAGCAACGCTTTTGAAAGATGGGGAAATCAGGCTAATCTGATGCTGCTAGCAGCCTCTGGTGATAGATTGAAGTAGACTTATTGCAACCAGAGAGAACTTGGGATTCCTTTTTTAATTCCCCCCATCTTTCCATTGGAAAGGACAAGCACACACACACACACACACACACACACACACAAGGAGGATGCAAAAGTTAGGCGCACAAAAGGAGAAATGATGTTGCTACGTAAAGGAGCTATCCTGTTGCTGAAACTCAAGTGCTGCGGGAATCTCTGTGGTCCAAAGATCATAGAGATGATCTGCATGAGAAGGACAAGTCAGCTTTGCTGTGCTTCCTGCTGTCCATGGATAAGGACCAAAGAAGAGCCCTGCTGGATCAAAACAAAGCTCCATCCCATCCTCTTCCCCTCATTGGCCAACCAAGTGCCCATCAGATGTCCACAAGCAGGACTTTAAGGCAATAGCCCTCTCCTGCTGTAGCTCCAGGAAGCTAGAACTCAAAAGCATAGAGCTGGATTGCAGAGTAGACTCACTGACATTAATGGACATGACTAAAAGTGCATCAAGACATGGGGAATACTGTGTGTTAGTTTTCCTGGTTAAAATGTCAGTGTTTTTGTTGTGTTTTCTAATGTTCCATTCTCACTCCTGTTGGCCATGGAACTATGGCTTTTGGACCGATATGCCAGCACAGCACACAAAATTTTGTTAACACCAGTGGACATGGTGTGACACAATAATGAACATCATTGAACAACACTGCTAGTCCCTCACCCATTCCACACATGCCTGTTTATGTTCACCCATGATTTCTCCACAGAAACAGTGGGAAAGCTACCTCAAATTTTGCCACTTTGCTCCCATGATTTTCCCTGTTAAGAAGGCTGCAAATTGATTTTTTCCTCAAATCAAATAACATGGAAATGAGTGCTAAACACACACATAATTCTGTTAACTTTATGGAAGTGGCTTTTACTGCGTGTGAAAGTCGAATATAATGTGGAAATTAACAATTAGGGAGACATCAGGGAAACTGAATAAACTGCTGAGTGACTGCAACAACCTAACTTGATCTACTCTGCGTAGAATTGAGCTGGAAGCAAGCAGGACTCTTTCTGAGTGGTCATGCCTAGAAAAACTTGACTTCTTTTCTATCAGTTGGTGGTGCTTCCAGACAAGGGTTTATTCTGGCACCATTGGCCTTAAACTGCCAGCCCAAATCCCCATACCCTCAATTTAATCTGGATTTTTGCTTCCCACAGAAAACCAGGCGAGGGTTTGTTTGTTTTCAAAGCTGTTGACAATGTTTATGATATCTGAAGGGCCCATTTGTAATATTAAGCCCCCATCTGGAAAGAGACTAATCCTCCTTAAAGCAGTCAGTGGCCACCCCCACATTTTGGGGGTGTGAATTGCAGACATTAATTACATGAAGAAATACTCCTTTTTTCTTTTCTTTTTGGTCTGTTTGGAATCTCCTGCCAATCAGCATCACTGTAGGACCCTGACTTCTATTATTATTTAAATTTCTATTCCACCCCCCCTCCTTCTCCTAAAGGAGCCAAGGATTGCAAACACACAAGAGATAAAAACAATTACAACATCTAAAACCAATTCTGATATAATGGGAGGGAGCTCTGACCCCATTGAACTGCTCAGATCCTAGCAGGTGCATGCTGGGCAGACAGGCCAAGGGAGAGGGGAAATGGAAGAAACAGCATCTAGTTCTGCATACACACTATCTATTTAAAGCACATTTGAAACACATGGCTCCCCCCATAAAGAATCCCAAGAGCGGCAGTTTGTTAAGGGTTTTGGGAACTGCAGTTTGGTGAGGGGGTGCACTACAGCCCCCAAAACTCTTGCAAGGTGCATGTGTGTTTCAAAATGTAAAAGGTAAAGGACCCCATGATGGTTAAGTCCAGTCAAAGACGACTATGGGCTTGCGGCACTCATCTCGCTTTCAGGCTGAGGGAGCCAGTGTTTGTCCACAGACAGCTTTCTGGGTCATGTGGCTAGCATGACTATACTGCTTCTGGTGCAATGGAACACTGTGATGGAAGCCAGAGTGCACGGAAATGCCGTTTACCTTCCTATTTATCTACTTGCACTTTGATGTGCTTTCGAACTGCTAGGTTGGCAGGAGCTGGGACAGAGCAATGGGAGCTCACCCCATTGCGGGGATTCGAACCACCAACCTTCTGATCAGCAAGCCCAAGGGGCTCAGTGGTTTAGACCACAGCGCCACCTGTGCTTTAAGTGTATGGTGTGAACACAGCCAAGGAGAACAGGAGACTGCAAATGTCATGTGGGGATTGTGGGGCTTAAGAAATGATGGTTGCGACCCAAGAAGTTGAGAGGAAAGAGGTAAAGTGGAACAGACCAGTTGGAGTCCTGTCTGAGAGGAGAAGGAAATGTGGGGAATTGGACAGGCATGGAGAAAAATGGCATGCTGGGGGCAGTAAGCTCAATGGTGGAGCATCTGCCTTGCACAAAGAAGGTCTCTGGTTCAATCCCAGGGATCCCCTGCCTGAAACCCTGGAGATCCTTTGCCCATCATGTGGACAGTAGTGAGCTAAATGGACCACCAAGACAGCTTCCTATGTTCCTATGAAGCCACAGGCTGCAGAGGGGAGGAACTTCCCCTCCCCAAAGCCTCCGTCACAGAAGGAAAAGCCGCTGAAAATTGCGCTTGTAAATTACAGACAAATGCCTGAAAAGGACGATCTGCAATCCAGGAAGGATTAAACAGTTGTTGGAGGGGAGGGAGGAGGCAACTTGCTCTTGGCTTCCCTGATGAAATGCCCATAAAGCCCAATTAGCTTTATAACTTTGCATTAAATTAAATATGTTATTTTACACATGCACTTACAAAAGAGTCCTAAGTATCCAATAACAGTTTCCTTTATTCCCTTGTTAGCAGCTGACACTTTGGCGGTGCTCAGGCGCGCACCAAGTTGATTTAGGGCATTGATTTTCAGCTGGCACACATCCCTTCATCCTCAGACAGAACTGATTAGCTTAGCAGGAAAACAGCACTTACTTTGTATTGTCTTTTGGATTTTGCTCGTCTCCCTTTGGAGGGTGCCTGCAACGGCAGCTGGCGAGAAGAGACCTCCTGATTAAGCAGCCTATTTTCTTTCTAACAGGGGGTGCATACAACCAGAAACCAGCCCTCAGTGAATGGAAAATCAATCAAACACAGTCTCTTCAAGTGCTTCATCTCACAGTGTATCCAAGGACCTCATTGTTGTAATTGCAAGCTACAGTACTCCAGGCACCACCCTTGAGTGGTCAGGTTCCAGCCTAAAGATGGTTCTTGTACCCTTTTCATTATTTTGGGAGGTGGACATACCCACCCTGGATTCACCCTCTTTAGCAAAGTCCCATCCAAGGTCTTGCTATCATTCCCAGTGTGGTTTAGTGGTTAAGAGCAGTGGACTCGTAATCTGGTGAACCACGTTCGCTTCCCTGCTCCTCCACATGCAGCTGCTGGGTCACCTTGGGCTAGTCACACTTCTCTGAAGTCTCTCAGCCTCACTCACCTCAAAGAGTGTTTGTTGTGGGGGAGGAAGGGAAAGGAGAATGTTAGTCGCTTTGAGACTCCTTCGGGTTGTGATAAAGCGGGTTATCAAATCCAAACTCCTCCTCCTCCTCCTCCTCCTCCTCCTCCTCTTCTTCTGCCTTTCCTCTCTGCTGATGGCCCCTATACTTGGTGAACTGGGCTTGACTTCCTATGCCTCTGCCAGGCTACCCACATTTGCTCAGTTCTCAGATATTCACTACTACAGCCGATCAGCATTTACAGGAAACCCACTGGGACTGGCTACACTACATAGTTCCCTACTTCCTTACAGGAAGCCCATTGGGATATTCACTTGCAGCAAAGTGGGGCTACCCATAAGCACCAGCTGAATTGATGCTGGTGGTGCAAAGGACTTGCCTCTGCAAGCTGTGCCCCACCCATATGACCTGCAGGGGATGAGGCAGCAGAGCATCAAGTATGCTGGCCAAATTCGGTTTACCACCCCTGATGTTACAGCACATATGCAGTGCATCAGCACATCATGGAGAGTCAAAAAAATGCAGGCAGTTGTGTTGCTCTGTAAATACACCCCCCCTGCTAAAGCGGCAGTGCACAGCATAATACCCAGTTCATTGGGATCAAAGCAAGAGCAGCTGGCAGTCATAGAATAGACGTTTATACTGTAGAATAAAATCAACTTGCAAAGCACATTGAGCTTTCACAAGAGATCTTCAGTCAACTGAAATGCAAACTCTAACTCCCATTAATTTAGGAATGTTAATTTAGCAATTTGTGAATTATTGTCCAAGTGTATACAAAGGACATTAACCGTATTTTTTTCCATTCTGTTATACAGTGGTACCTCGGGTTAAGAACTTAATTCGTTCTGGAGGTCCATTCTTAGCCTGAAACTGTTCTTAACCTGAGGTACCACTTTAGCTAATGGGGCCTCCCACTGCCACTGCGCCATCACCACTATTTCTGGGTTAGCGGAGTCTGTAACCTGAAGCATCTGTAACCCGAGGTACCACTGTATCTTATTTCAGTAATTAAATAGAAATATTTCAACAAAAGAAGAAAGGAAGAAAAGCTAATCTGGTAAAGAAGTCTTACCATGTAAAGTGCTAGCATGATGTAGCAACCTCATCAAAGAAAAGGGGGGAAAGTATGCAGTCTATGCTTGATTATTAGCTGTATTCCCCAAATTTCCTTGGGCTCATCTCAAACTATTGGAAAACACAACAGTCTCCTTTCAACCTCAGTCACTTGCCCAAGTGCAAGGAGGGTCTGTCAAATACCTTAGCAATAAAGCAGATGATGTCATACCTGCTGCTTAAAAAACAGCATCCACCACCTGGAGCAATATTCCCCTATATTCCCTTTCTTGCTATACCATAGCTGCTGCTACCTGCAAGTCAGGGTCAGGACAAAGCAATGTTTTCAGAAGCATCAGATTTTGGTTCAGTCCATCTCTCAGTGCCATATTTACTTTGCATCATACATAAACATTCATGATTATAGTCCACAAAATGCTTAATGGATAATTCCGGGCATATAAATGACGAGAGCTTCTGCTCAACGCCGTAGCTGTAACCGTGTTAATTAATGATACCAACAACATTGCAATGCATTCCTTATCCACGAGCTTCTGGGAATGCAAAAGAAGCAATAAACCTATTGTGTCGTCCATTTAACCTACTTCTTTTTCTTTATGGGTTGCTTCCCCACCTCTTTGCCAAGGGGCAACAGGCAAAAAGATCCCTCTGGCACAATCAACGCCCCAACTGCTTCCAAATGATGTTTTCAGTCTTCCATGCTGCTACCAATAACAGACTGGTGCTAATCCACTTAAGTACTGATCATTATTGTAATTATACAGTTAGTGATCCTATTCACTAAGGCATGGCTAAGCTTCCAAGTACATTGATTAAAATATGTGAGATTCTTATACATGGCAAAAGCTAGAGGCTGCATTAGTGCCAAGAAGCTTGTCTTCTGCCAGAATGAAAGAAAACAGGTGCTCTAGCCAAAACCTGGAAAACTACCTGCATTCTCTCTCACAGACACTCACACACAGTGTAAGCAATGCACTGGGTTATTTTGCATTCATTTAAAATAGTTGCATGTCACCTTTCTATTACAAGGATATCCAAAGCGACTTGTAATAAAAGTTATCCTATTAACTATAAAAAGCACAGAAGTAAAACCAACAAAGCAAAAGCCATCAAAGTTATCAGAACATTTATTCCTTGCCCTGTAAATCAGAAAAAAACTGGAGAACTACAGAATACCCAATGGTAAAAAGGAAAAGGATCTGTAGATGGTTAAGTTCAGTCAAAGGCAACTATGGGGTGCGGCGCTCATCTTACTTTCAGGCCAAGGGAGCCAGCGTTTGTCCACAGACAGCTTTCCAGGTCATGTGGCCAGCAGGACTATACTGCTTCGTGACGGAAACCAGAGCGCACGGAAATGCCGTTTACCTTCCCACCGCAGCGGTACCTATTTATCTACTTGTGCTGGTGTGCTTTTGAACTGCTAGGCTGTCAGGAGCTGGGACTGAGCAACGGGAGCTCACCCCATCATGGGGATTTGAACCGCCAACCTTCTGATTGGCAAGCCCAAGAGGCTTAGTGGTTTAGACCACAGCACCACCCACATCCCATAGAATACCCATTACGAAGGTCTCAATCTGCTATCGAAAAGGTTGCTGCCTCATGCATGAATCTGCTCCCATGGAGAGGCCCACTTAAAAGAGGATTAGAGAAATGTAGGAAAGACATTTGTCTCATGGCCACTAGCCACGATGGCAAAGTCTGAGGTGTTATGTCTCTGAATACCAGCTGCTGAGCATTGCCAGTGGGCAGAGTGATGTGTTGCACTCATGTCCAGCTTGCAGGCTTCCCACCGGCATCTGGTTGGCCTCTATGAGAACAGGATACTGGACAAGACACTGGCCTGATCCTGTGGGCTCGCCTTTGTACTTATGTTCTTGATATGCTAATTCACGACATGCTGGAAACTCGTAGGGAGTATTTAATAAGCCACTCAAAAACCAGCGTTCTGAAGGTGTGCCGTCCAAAATCCAGTCCCTTCATTCTATGCAATGTGTGGAACTGCTCTTAAGACCTTTGAAAACGCTCCCCCTTTCATTTCAGTTGGACTTGTACAGTGAGTTGTGCCCCACGGGCCTGTCCAAAAAACTAATTCAAATAAGGTGCTCAGTTAATTGCACCAAACGGTGGATTGATTATAATGCAAAGGATAAATTCGAGCACTTTTTTTTGAGAGTGAAGGAAGGTCATTTCACAAACTCCCCTTTAGGGGACTTTGTTGACGGAAGCTTTCCTCCAATAGTTTAATCTGAATGATACAATCTATAACCCTTTGTGTAGATTTGTCCTTCCAACGCATGCCATTGTCGTCTGTTAGATCTGGCAGGCTGGCTCTGCTGATAAAAGGGAGACAGAAGGGATGGCTGCTAAGAGATGGCTTTGGTTAGAAAGCACCCAATACAGATCAGGGTTACCAAAAGTCTGGGTTGCAGCTCAGCCCTGCAGAAATAGGTCCTCTGAGTCTGCTTGCGCTTCTGTTATGAATGCTACAAGGCAAAAGCAGGTGCAGTGTTGCTGGTACAAAGCAGACAGGCTGTTGTACAAAGCTTCCGGTCTACCCCTGTCAGAGGTTACCTATCCTTTCAAGTCTCTCCACTCCTAGTGAGACCCAGCAGGAATACATACATAGCTCAGTTGAGCAGGTTGGATCTAGAACTGGAGCTGTCCAATGTGCTGCAACTCTGGGCTGCTCTCTTGCTCTGCTGACTATATTGTCCTTATATATTTATAAGGGACACGGGTGGTGCTGTGGTCTAAATCACTAAGCCTCGGGCTTGCCAATCGGAAGGTCGGCAGTTCAAATCTCCACGACTGGGTGAGCTCCCGTTGCTCTGTCCAAGCTTCTGCCAACCTTGCAGACTGAAAGCATGTCAGTGCAAGCAGATAAATAGGTATTGCTGCAGTGGGAAGGAAAATGGTGTTTCTGTGCGCTCTGGTATTCATCACAGTCTCCCGTTGTGCCAGAAGCGGTTTGGTCATGCTAGCCACATGACCTGGAAAGCTGTCTGTGGACAAACGTCGGCTCCCTCGGCCTGAAGCGAGATGAGCTCTGCACCCCATAGTTGCCTTTGACCAGACTAAACTGTCCAGGGGTCCTTTACCTTTTACCTTTACCTTTATATATTTATTTATAGAAAATACTTGCATGCTGGAGTATCATTGAAAAAATTTAAATGGCTTACAATCTATCTATCTATCTATCTATCTATCTATCTATCTATCTATCTATTCACACACACAATAAAAACTACTAAAAAAATTGGGGGGGGGGGGGCGGCGGAAAGTCCTAACCAAGGGCAGGAAATTAGTCAGACGAACACTCTCGATTATTAAGAATGGCGGTTCTAGAAAACATTTTGTTCCCCACATTTTTGGCACAGAAATAAAAATACGTGAATATTTGATGCAGCTGTTTTATTTAGGCTGAGCCCTGAATGTATGCAGCACTTAAGAGAGTAATGTAAGCAACAAAGGCTGGTCCCTCCACTGTGGTGCTTGTGGCATGGTCCACCGACACATGAGTAGCCTGTATATAAGGTGTGAAACGACTGGATGACAACCTGAGAGACACATGGCCTCTCCTTCTGAATAATGGCTGGTGTGGTGCGTGTGTCGCCAGAAGTGGGAGCTCAACAGCTCAGCTTAGCTCTGCAGGGGTCTCCTGACATTCACACTGCTGCCTGCATGGAAGAAGATGAATCACACCAAAAATTATTCTTCTTCTGCCTCTGATCGTGTATTACTTTTCGCTAATTGATTTTATTAACAGCAACTAGAATTTACTACTTATTACATTCTGTTGATGGATCTCACTTCCCACTGAATTGGGACGAAGATGGGATAACTAACAGGATAACTAACAGTGGATTGGGCAGAATGAAATGCAGGCAAATGTGTTTGAGCAATAGAATCACATGCCAGCAGAATCCTATGCATCGCCATTCAGGAGTAAGCCTGTTTGAGTTCAATGACTTTTGGACTATGTGGGTCCCACAAGGGAGCTGTCCAAGGTGCTGAAACTCTGTCTCCTATGCTATTTAACATCTATATGAAACTGGAGCTGTCATGACTATTTTACTTTCTTAGAGCATAAGCAAATGCAAAGTGTATATATTTCTGATAGTTACTCCATGATAATAATGCTTAGGAACCCAGAGAAATATGAAATATTTCATGGGAATCTGGATTTCCCCCTCTCCCCCCCTCTCCCCATATTTTCATGCAGACAGATTTTCACGCATGAATTTCCAGCATGCTTCCGATAAATGGTGTTTACTGACTAGACCTGTGAAGTTTCATTTTCGCAAGTGTGGCAGACGTTTACGGTCATTTTCCTACCGTGCAAACAATTATTTAATCTGCAATTATTAATTTTGAGTCTCACCAGTTAACAGCTCTCCATTCGGAACACTGCGAACAAGGCTTAATGGATGCAAGTTAAGGACCCTCTCAATACTTTCCAAAATAAAAGACCTATTTAGTGGTACTGCATTCACACACATTCACCGAAGGGCAGTATAATGCACCAAGACTGATATATATGTTTGTATGATCTATTTGTTTGAAATATTCTAAGGAAGGGGAACCTGTGACCCTTCAGACGTTGAATGAATGTTGAAAGAAGGAAAGCCAGGCTATGGTCCACCCTCTTGTCACCTCCTGACACAATCCATCACTCAGCCTAAGGGAACTCTCTTATTCTACATTTTGGACATCTTGTTTGTTTTAGTCTTTTAAAACCAAAGAACACCTTGTCAGGTGTCGTTGTCAAGTGTTCTTTCAGGTATCAGAGTCCTAAGCTCTTTAGGTCTTTAAAGGTAAGCACCAGCACTTTGGATTGTGCTTTGAAATGGAATAGAAGCTAGTGAAATCCCATCAATACTTGTGAGATATGTTCTCACAATTTGTCCTAGTCAGCAGCCTTGTCAGTGTATTTTGAACCAACTGAAGCTTCTACACAGTCTTCAAAGGCAACCCCATGGGCAATGCATGGCAGCAGTCAATCTTGGATATTACCAGATGATGGACACTGAAGATAGTGTGGCCACAAAATTCCTGTTTATTTAACTGTGTGTCCTTTTAAAATACTTTTTTGTGCTTCTAGGGGATTTTAATTAAAAGTTTGAGTCCATACTCAAGATGCACGGGGACCTATTAATTCGGGTGTTTAATATTGGTTTGTAGGCACAGTAACCTTTATTAGCTCTAATTATGTTCCAAAATAGATCTTGTTATCTGACAGAATGAATTATTTTGTTCAACGTTACTGCTTGGGTAACCTATTGAAATCCACATTGTTTCCCCTTTTTCATCACACGCTTCTAAATGTTAAACACTAACAAGCAGTTAGTTAAGCATTGCACTGGAGACTGTCATTATGTCTTACGACTCTGAACACATGCACATTTAAAAAAATAAATCTTAGATTAAAGATGAATCAAAGCATTTCATCTCCAACTTCAGGACTGGAGGTGCTTCTCCCCGCAGACTGAGAGAAACTGCCTGTGTAAAAACCCAACACAAATGGCTTTTAAAAAATTAATAATTCACCCAATCTATGAGTTCAGCACAGCCTGGCTGGAGCAGATAAGTAAAATAAATACAGTAAAGTCAATTTTTAATAATCTCCGGCATGAAATTTAAGCACAAGAGAAAACATTTAACAATCAAGTTAGAGGCTTTTTTGTAAACGATCAAATGAGAATTTAAAAGCCCCTTACCTACCAGTGGAAAAGGCTCCCATTTATCCTTTAGCACACATTGCATCTTTTCCCTGTGTTTTCTCTGCCAAAGTGGTTTTCAAAACTCCTAATATGCAGCCGTTCCCAACAGCAGCTCTTCCCATCTATTCACTGAGGCCAAACGGTGTCAGAACAGCAAAGACATTCGAGGAAGGGGCTTTTTCGCAACCCTCCCTGCAGCCGCTAATTAGTTCCTAGGTTATTTGGGTAGCAAGTGCTCTGGTGTATTTATCTAATTATTATTTACAACAGAGGGTATTTCGACATAAGAGGTTTATAAAACTCTGGTTTAGGCAGATCTTTTCTTGCAGACAGCCATGCAGAAACTGGCCTGCAAGCTACAGCTTTACAGACTGAAGAATAAAACCCAGAACGATTTGTGACAAGTCGCTGTGCAACCCCCTCTTTAAAAACAGGAATCAACATTAAAAGAAGGAAAAATTAAAATGGCACAGGGACCCCTGCTTCCCGACTTTACCTATTTAATGTACCAGAATTGCGAAATTGTATAGCCTGGTTGCACTGGCGTTATCTGTATGATGTAAATAAAAGCTTCTGGGCTATGTTTTTTTCTTCTATCATGTGTCAATATACTTTGGGTTTACAATACCTTCACACAAATAACAAGGGATGCTTTTGTCCATTACGGTTTCCCCACAGGTGCCAGCATTGCTGGAGCCAAAGCACCGGGCTTGATGGTGCTTTGATCTTGTCCAGGCTTCCAACAATGTGTTTTTTAGGTCTTTACTTGCATAAATGAGAGATGGATTAATAGTTCACTATTTTTCTACAGAAGGGCAGGGCAGAAGGTAGATCAGGATGGATGGATGAATCTGCCTCTCTCGCTCTAAGTTGTGGAACTCCCTCCCCACAGAGATGTGTTTGGTATCTTCACTATACACCTTTTGGAGAATGCGAAAGACTTACCTCTTTACACCTCTGACACCTGAGTCGTGTGTATTTAGGACCCACCCTATTCCTGTGACCATGCTTCACTCTAACTCAGGGGTTGGCAACCTAAGGCCCATGGGCCGCAAGCGGCCCAGGGGGGTCGTTTAACCAGCCCACGAGCTGCCCCAAATCGAGCTGCCTGCTTGTTGAGGCACAGTGCGCTGCACTAAACCGGCACAGCACGGCTGGGGACTCGCTTCCGCGGCACCGGAAATCGTGTCTGCACAGACGCAGACGCCGGAAATTGCAGGCATGCGCACTCACACACAATCCAGCCCACAGAGGCATCTCCACTAGAGTGAACTGGCCCTGGTGAGGTAAACCTTGCCGACCCCTGCTCTAACTGCTCATAATTCTGAATTTCAAATTGTTTCAGGCTGGGACCCGCATGAAACATTTCCCTTATTTGCAATGTGATCAGAAGATCTCATGTGGTAGAAAGATAGTTTAGATGTTAAAAGAAATGCATAATATTTTATTATAATGCCCTAAGCTCCTCTACAGCTGCCTGTCTGTTCATCGGACCACTTTCTGTTCCTGTTTGTCACGTGGGGACAGCACTGCTGTGTTTAAGGAACAAATCACCAACATCGTCTCAAACCCATTTCCATGCCTAGCAATGAACATACTTTGCATTAAGGAAGTAAGAAGCACTCAGGTCCCGTCAAGGGGTAGAACAGCACTGAACGCAGTCCTGATCTCTACAGCCCTTTCCTGAAAACCCACAGCATTTAAAACTTGTTGCAACTTTCAGATAATTCTTTAATTTGGCACTAGATTTTTCCAGACTCTCTCTCTCTCTCTCTCTCTCTCTCTCTCACTCATTAAAATGAATTTTAAGTAGGAAAAGCTTTCAGCGCATGATAAGGCCAAGACCCAAGACTGTTTAAAAACACAGACCAAATGTTTACAGTGCTTCCTATTCCATAAACCGTGGCTGCTTGAAAAGCACAGATGGGGCACAGACAGCTTTTCAGCGCTTGCTCCATATGATAGAACCCAGCACATCTGGTACGCTCTGCAAAGCATCTTGCCACTAATTTGTTTGTCAGTATCCATCGGGAGGGCTATCTGTCATCCTGTCGCATTTTGGTTGCCCCGAGATGTTTGAAGACGAGGCTAGTCACAAATTGAGGCTGCCGGCCACTGGGGAGTTAACCGGTGGAAATCACCAGCTGTTCCAAATGCCATCAAATGGGTAAGGTGGTGGGGCGGGCATATGCATGCAAGTGTACAAGGCAGGCATCTCATGGAGGCCAACCACATTTGCTAGCAGGAAGCAAAACCATTTGAATAAGAGACAGACTCTGTTTATCCTCTTTCTCCCTGCCCTCCCCACCTGTGTGTGTGTGTGTGTGTGTGTGCCCAGCTGTCACTGCATTCAGGTGCTCGCTCTCTGAAACGATAGACTGTAGATTTAGAAATCAAAGGACAAGGGGAAGCATGTGTGTGTGTGTGCATGTTTACCCGAAGCATTTGTGTGTGTTTGATCATATTTGACGCAAACAGTAATATATCAAGAAGAGTTTGTTAGATGGAAGTAATTGTGGGGATGTTTAGGGAGGCAGGAGAGGCTATATTATTTTATGATATCCTTCCTAACTTGCACCAGCGAGTTCTATGACTTAGCAGAGTCGCTAAACAACCCCCCTTTTAAATTACACAGCGGTTAGCTAGTTGCAGACTCGTCTGAGCCTCACTATTTAGGATTCCTGGTAAGATCCCTTTTACATCCCGCCTAAAAGAATAGACACGGCCGTCTGATTAAAGTTAACATAAAACTAGTTTGCTTACAACCATCCAGTTCACAATAAGATCCCTGAAGGCAGACTTAATTTACAGAACAACATATAACTATGTGAACTATCCTATAAGGGAAATAGTCTCAAGTGACTGCGACTCAGCAGTCACTTCGCCTAACTCTTAGGAACACAAAAATGGGGAACAAAAAGAAGAGCAGAACATGGAGGCCGTGCGCTCCTCTGTCCAAGAACAGGCCACACCCACATTAAGTCGCATGCAAAGGAAGTCTGTCCCATCTCAAGAGGAACTAGCATGTTTTCTCCTGAGGGCTACAAAGCATTCCCCAGCATGTGCATTGTAGGAATGTTGCATCTGACTGCAATACGTTTTTACACCCCACAGTAACGAGTCCAAAGGAAACAAAATCTTTAAGAATACAAGATCAATGCATTTTGAAAATAACAACAACAACAACAATAATCCCAGTCTGGTGAACGTGGTTTCCTCTCTTTCTTTTAACTTGCGCAAGCTTTCTGTTCAAAAGACAGGACTGTCAGCCTTGGCAACTGTAATGTTTTGGAGGTTTTCTCTCTCTGTCTCTCTGTGGGTATGACAATATTGGCTGCAGGTTTTGGAGAGCATCTGGGCAGGACTCTCCCTTCCAGGGGCTCCCCACTCTCAGGGAGTCTGTTCATCCAGGGGGCTCTTGTCAGTGGGTCCCAATGCAGGGTGCCAGCCCTTGACAGATGCCCCAATCTTGATCCCAGCCCTCGCTAATAATCTCTAATGCCAGAGTTTCAGTGTGGTGCATCTGAAGGGGTCTTTCCTGGTGTCCACACAATACTCTCTCTCCCACCAAAAACAGGCATGGGAGATTCATGCTGTAACAGGCAAAATAATATTCAACATTCATTCACCAAATACTGTATGGTGAATCTCCGTAGGGAGGAGATTCCACAACTTAGGGGCTGCCACAGAGAATGCCCTCTCCTGCCACCCCCTTAATTTCTGAAGGAGGTGGCCCCGCCTTTGCTGATCTTAACACCCAAGAGGGTCTGTAGGGAAGGAGGTTGGCTTTCATATACAGTGGTACCTCGGGTTAAGTACTTAATTCGATCCGGAGGTCCGTTCTTAACCTGAAACTGTTCTTAACCTGAAGCACCACTTTAGCTGATGGGGCCTCCTGGTGCTGCTGCGCCGCCGGAGCACGATTTCTGTTCTCATCCTGAAGCAAACTTCTTAACCTGAAGCACTATTTCTGGGTTAGCGGAGTCTGTAACCTGAAGCGTATGTAACCCGAGGTACCACTGTATTTTTACAGTACAGAAAAGAATAGCTCTGCTACTATGCACAGTTGGGCACCCTTAAATCTGTGCTATCTAATTACACAGGAAAAGAGGTAAACTTGTTATTTATTTATTTAAACATTACACAACATATGCATATTTTCGCCCTCTTCTGTTAAGACAGCTAAATAAAACCTTATTCGGAAAACGCTTGTCCACTGTGTTTTCGCTCAGTGCAAACCGGATGTGACAGGTTTTTGCAAGTCTGTTCTACCTTAAGGGTCTTATATCTGGTGGGACTCAACGTGTTATATATATATATAACTCTGCCTGGAACCAAAAATAGGACAATGTACTCTCTATGGAAACAAGCGTTGAGTTTGCATCTACATTTCCCTTAAAAACATGCTGAGAAATGAAGGCTGAACTGGAAGGTGGGGTGGGGGTGGGGTGGGGAAACTAACACCTGAAGTTTTCCAGACTTCCCAGCTTTTCTGCCACCTTAATTCATCACAACCTGGCAAAGATGAGAGGGATAAATGGAAGGTAAACAATGAGCTTGAATCGATTGCAGACTTGCAGTCTGACCTATGGGAGGATTAAGCCCAGAATGTCATTCTTGAGCAAAGGCTGAAGCGGTGAAAAAGGGGGAGGAAATGTTCAAAGGCACAAAAGAGGATGCAAGAGTCATACTGTTGCTGATACAATAAGCAACTTTTAGACGGGATGCAGAAAGGCTCTGAAGGAAACCAGGAAGCACACAGAGTAGGCTATCCCTAGGTATCTCTCTCTCTTCCCCACCATAGCAGAAGAAGACCGTTGCAGGACAAGGGGACTATGCAACCCAGCAAAATGGGATGTCTGCTCCACCCCTTGGAGTGGTGGGAGCTGGATGGGAGAAAGATGAGAATGTCCATGCCCTGCAGGAGCTTCTTTGCAGCTGGCTGCAGCTAGCTGTCAGAACTGCTAGTTCTGGGGTCCCCAGTGTGGCACCTGTGGGTCCCTTGGAGTTGTCAAGACACCTGTCTTGGCACCCAACCAATGTTTACAATTTATTTATTTTTGCATTTTTGCTTGTTCGTTGAGGACAACTGCCCTGTTTTGGGGTTTTGTTGCCTGTTTTTTAGTCTGCCTTTTATTTGTTTGGATGTGGGTTTTACCTGGTTTTGTGTGGTGGTGGTAAAGTTCTGGGCATTACACAGTTTCTTGCCCTACGGAACGGGTATTTTGCAGTGCCTCCAAAAGTTTCTTAGAATTCCAGATGTGGCTCTTGGACCATAAGGGCTGTGAATCCTGTACTAGCTGCTGCAGTCACCATGGGGCTTCCTTCCATAGACTCCTGTGGAAGGACGGGATTTCAGATGCTTTCCTCCTGCTTTTACGTAGCATGATAATGCAGTGTGATTCCCCTCATTTCCCCTAACTCCCTTCTTCCTCCTGGCTGCTCAGAATCCAAGAGAAAACCAGGCCCATTGAAGGGAAGGTGGCAGCAGGAAAGGTGGGTGGCAGTTGTGCTGTTGTGCTGAACATGAGATGAAAGGTGGCTCTCAGCAGGTGGGAGTAGCAACTGTCATAACTACTAGCCGCCGCTGTCACCTGGAAGCTTTTCACAACAGGCTTCTCTGGGAATTGTCCCAATCTGTCTAGGTCTATGGAGAAGATCCTCAGGCAAAAATGTTACACACAAACAAGAAACGGTCTGCCTGTCATTCTCTATTTTTATTGCTTGGTTTACCATTTTGGTTTGGGTTCTGAAGATAGCTTATGAACCAAACAAACGAGGATGGAGGGGATTGGAATGATTTATTCAGTAGAAGGAAGGCAGGATGGCCATTTTAGATGTAACCTCCCCACTATAACTGCAATAAATCTTTTAAAGGTAAAGGTAAAGGTACCCCTGCCCGTATGGGCCAGTCGTGTCCGACTCTAGGGTTGTACGCCCATCTCACTCAAGAGGCCGGGGGCCAGCGCTGTCCGGAGAGACTTCCAGGTCATGTGGCCAGCGTGACATCGCTGCTCTCGCGAGCCAGAGCCGCACACGGAAACGCCGTTTACCTTCCCACTAGTAAGTGGTCCCTATTTATCTACTTGCACCTGGGGGTGCTTTCGAACTGCTAGGTTGGCAGGCGCTGGGACCGAACAACGGGAGCTCACCCCGCCGCGGGGATTCGAACCGCCGACCTTTCGATCGGCAAGCCCTAGGTGCTGAGGCTTTTACCCACAGGGCCACCCGCGTCCCACAATAAATCTTTTACAGCTATCCAAATTTATTTACGGCCAGGTTGACCGTCTCTACTGAAATCTGATCAGCTTCTCAGAAGCTACTTTCATTCACGAATTGCTCGTTAATTGACCGACTGCTTGCAACAACAGGGAAGAATGCCAAACAGAGTTTGCAGGACTGTTCTTGTTGCAGCTATCTAGGGATGTTGGGTGCTGATTCTGCTCCTGAGGAGCAGAGGGAACTGGCGGGTGATGCCTCCATATGAGGATCCCTTCAAAGGATCCCTGCTTCAGGAGTCACAATATCTTGGGCTGAGATTTCAACTGGAAAGGTTTGCTGACTCTTCTCAGCTCTTTCCTTATCATGACACATCTCTGGGCCCTCACATCTGCAAAAAGACTAATACTGATATATTGAAAAAACAAAAAACGGCTACCTTTGACCAACGGACAGACGACATGGCAGCTCTCTCAACCTATGAGTGGATCACTTTCAGACAAAGATTCTCTATGGACAAATTTACTGATATTTGGAAAGTATTTATCAAAACCATAATGACTCACAAAGGATACATGAAGGATACAATAGGACTTTCTATGTATGTATACATTATATATTTCTGTAATTCTGATTACATTTTAATGATATTTCATTATTGTTATACTATGTATTCTCTTGTTTTTCTTCTTTCTTCCCTCTCCTTTCTTCTTTATCATTTATTCTAATCTACAGTAATTTACACAGACCCTAGAGACATCCTGATATTGCATGAAGTTCGAGCCCAAATTTAATTAAACAACCAAATCCACCCGATTTGATAGAACAAGTAATGAAATAACAGCAGCTTGCATATGTTAGCTGGTTCACAATGATGGGTGAGGAAACTGTGGCCCTCGATATGTTGCTGGACTACAACTCCCATCATCACTCCTACTGGCTGTGATGACTGAGGCTGCTGGGACTTGGAGTCCAATAGCACCCGGCAGTCAGGGAAGCACAGGTTCCCCACCTCTGAATTAGCAGAATTTGGCTCTTCTTGCTGAATATTGTGTTCTGACCAGGAACATGCCAGCAGGATCCCTGTATAATGTAAGTAACCGAGCGTAATGCTTAATTCCAGCCTTCAAAGAACCCTTAAATTGAACAGCTTTAAGTCGGGGGGAAAAGCTCAGTATTAAAACTGATAATGTACCTCGGTACATCTAAATTTCCCCTGAGGATAGCATGCCTTAACTGTCATTTAAGGTTTTACATTCTGCCTTTAAATCAGCGATTCCATTTAAATAAAAAGCTCTGATTTTCCCCGGATGAAAATGCAGCTGCTTCTTGTATCCCTCCAGCATTTTGATTTATTATTGACTATGTTCTCCGTCAAGGAGAAGATTCTCTTAGAAGACGCTCCTTGTTGAGTTCTGTAATTCTGTGACACTTTGTATTAATCTCAACCTATCCGTATAGATGCAATTTGGGTTGGAAGAAAAATCGGAAAATGTGGTGATTATGGGGTTTTTTTTTGGGGGGGGAGGGACGCACATTTTCAAGACTGAATGCTTCCTGAATAAGCAATGCCATTGTGTGCTATTAGGGATGTTAAGGGAAATGTTATCTTGATCTCCTAGTAAATTGAAAATAGCGAGGATTTTTAAATGTCTCCTGTGCCTTGCCTAAGCTGTTGGAACAACTTGACCCTTCTTTGTGTTTTGACTATCCTAGTTATACTTGAGAGTTGTATATATGCCTTACTACCATTAATACACTGGGTGGGCGTGGGGGGGGGGGAGAGAACAAAAATGCAGCACCGGTTGCCAAATTCAGCTTCCTTTCTTAAAAAATAAATAAAAATAAAACAAAAGCATGTTCCTAGTCTTATTTATTTTATTTTATTTATTTATCAAATTTGTATACCACCCTTCATCTGAAAATCCCAGGGCTCTTCACAGCCACTGGTGGAGTAAGAGGAGTGCGGGGGGAGCGTACCGCTCCCGGCAGTGTGATCTTGGTGGGGTGCCATCGTGGCTGCCCTCCACCCGCGCTGGGCTCCATGCCCCCACAGGCGGCGTGCCACACCCCCAGGACGTGCGCCACACCCCCAGGATGTGCACCAGCCGTACCCCCGCCTGCTTTCCGCCCCCCCCGTGCCGGAGCATGAAGCTCCGCCACCGTTCACAGCATAAAAATACAAGATAAAAACACAAAATACATAATAAAAACAAGAACAAACCAAACCAATAACACCCCTCCCCTACCCACAAACACATCTAAAAGGCTGTAGGGTGCTAGCCAGCCAAAAGCCAGTTGAAGACGGAACATTTTTGCCAGGCACCTAAAGGTGTATAATGAAGGCCCCAGGCAAACATTCCACAAACGGGGAATCACCGAAAAAGGGTCCGGTCTCATGTTGCTACCCTCTGGAACTCTTGGGGGAGAAGGCCTTGTGCCTGCTAAAATATGGTTGCGAGTGTGGGCAATAGAGATGCATTGTATTTCTGCTTAAAATGTGCATCTATATATATCTATATATACATTAGCTGATGCAAATTTTATGCATACCTGTTTCTTCTCTTTTTCGGTGACGCTTTCCCTGTTTTTGGGAATAGAGTGGGCAATGTGCAAGTGGCCACTCTAATAGGGAGAAAGAGAGAAGCTGTGGCCCTTAAATCTTTTATTTTATTTTATATTTTATTTTTTAAAAAATCAGCAAAGAGTTACCGGACACACTCCCAAACCTTCACAATCGTTAACTTGTTTTAGGTTTGGCTCCTCTTACCCAAGGATCTTGTCAGGGAACTTCCATCAGTGTCCGAGGGAGAGAGCAAGCTCCGAAGG
Source organism: Podarcis tiliguerta (assembly GCF_965153285.1). Lineage (NCBI taxonomy): Eukaryota > Metazoa > Chordata > Lepidosauria > Squamata > Lacertidae > Podarcis > Podarcis tiliguerta. The sequence goes on along the minus strand of NC_139545.1, from coordinate 45,126,255 downwards.
GATCCCAGAGAGCGTCCCGGGAGTGGGAGGGGCAGCCCATCTTCTGGGGAAGAGAATCAGCGTAGCTCCAGTGGAGAAGGGGGGGAGATGGAGGAATCGGCGAGGCGATCCCATGACTCCTTGCCGGGGACCAGCGGGGAGAGAAGGGGTCCTCCGCTGCCCACGCCCTCCTTCCGCAGAAGGCTTCCGCGCAGGGAGAGTAGGCGGAGACTGGGCGTCAAAGAACTTCTTTAAGAAACGGCCGCTGACGGATTCTGCCAGCAATTGAGACGGTCACGGGCGAGTGGCTGCCCGGACAGGAAAGGTTCACTCAGGCAACCCAGCCAGACATTGGGACAAGCTTACGCACGAGCAACCCCTAGAACCATTACAGATCTTTTCATCTCCAGTTGAAGCTGGAATAAAGAAAGATGCAACTCTTTCTACATGTTCTGCCTAAAGTCCCTTTGTCTGCCTCTTCCCTCACCTACTATTGAGGAAGGTGGAGGCAGAACATGAAGGCCACGGAGGTAAGGGGTTAGACAGGAAGGGGAAATCTGAGGCCCTCCAGAACATGCTAGAGTACAATTCCCATCATCCCCGACCATTGCTGGTGCTGGCTGGGCCTGATGGGAGTTTGAGTCCAAGAACATTGGGCAGTGGGGACGAAGGACAGGCTGTTTAAATTTGGATATTGAAATTTAGTGTCTGGCCTAAAAGATACACAGACTAGGTCATCATCTGAATGCCATCTACTAATCCCTCGCCTCCACTTACCTGAGTCAATCAAGAGAGAAGGGAATCCCAGCATTGGGCAAAACCAACAAGCATGCTGCTTATGTTATCTCCTTTGCAAACAATTAATTCTTTTGTGGCTTTCAGGCTGCAATGATTTACATGCATTCCTCTCCCCCCTCACCCTTCCCTCTTACTGCTTGAAGAAAGGATCCCCTGCAAACTAAGTGAGAGCTTTTTGTGCAAATACGATGTAGTAATTTTAGAGGGAGAGGCTGTTGCCTGTAATTCATTATTATTATACAAATTCCTATTTCAAGAAAAAGTGCTGGAGATAATAAACCCTCATGTAAATTCATGCACCTAACGTCTCTGGATTTCAAGAAGCCTCTTCATCTCAGCTGCAGTTTAACTAATGTCTGCTCAAGTCCTCAAGGCCTGGTGACTCCAAATCTTCTGGCGGGAGAGAAGAGGTTTACAGTGCAACCCTAGGCAAAGAAGACCCATGCTGGATCAGACCCAAAGGCCCACGTAGTCGCAGCATCCTGCTTCCCACCGAGATGCTTTGAGGGAAGTCCAGCTACATCTGGAGGACATAAAGTTGCTTACCCTGCCTTGTGGAAGTCAAATCTCCCTTTAGAACCCCCTACCTTTGGTGCCTTGTAGTTCTGCCAAGAAACAAGACAACTTTTTGGGAAGTTATAACACTACTGTCTTCCTTGCCTTGATAGCACTAAAATGGTTAATGTCAAAGCTTTCATATTTTTTCCAAAGTTTGTTTAACTATTGCTCTATTTTAGGTCTTTCAACTACTTACCATCAGAGATATATTTTTTTTGTTCTACTTTCTTTGGTGGTTGTCAGGGATCTAACGAGAGCCCTTTATTGCTTAATGTGGATTTTGCCTTTTGGATAACCCATTAATGTGACAAGAGGATGAAAAGGAACTGTGCGTACTTGTGATCTCTTGTATAGCTGTCAACAGCTACAGAAAGAACTCATGTCATTACGAGACCACTACATGAACAGATAATTGATATATGAATCTTTGAGTTTGTAATGCGTGCCAGAAAATATGGGGCACAACAGCTCCATTCATCCTGGTGTTTAAAAAGTCATTGGTATAAAATTTTGAAAATCATGTACAGCACAGTACAGTGGTACCTCGGGTTAAGTACTTAATTCGTTCCGGAGGTCCGTACTTAACCTGAAACTGTTCTTAACCTGAAGCACCACTTTAGCTAATGGGGCCTCCTGCTGCCGCCGCGCCGCCAGAGCACAATTTCTGTTCTTATCCTGAAGCAAAGTTCTTAACCTGAAGCACTATTTCTGGGTTAGTGGAGTCTGTAACCTGAAACGTATGTAACCTGAAGCGTGTGTAACCCGAGGTACCACTGTATATGTATAGAGTTAAACAGCAATGGTTGAAAAAGGCTGTTTCTGGGCTGTGTGAGTTTTGCATTTGTTCATTCATAAATCTGCTCCATCCTGTTTCCCCATCATTCAGCGTTGTTTTTTTAAAAAGCATTTTTAAAAGAAATCCCACCCCATAAAATACACATTTTAGTTAGGCATACTATCCTCAGAGATGTATTTTTGTAGGCATTCTGACCTAAAATAATCTAACCGACCCAGTTAGGTGTTTATCTACTTTTCCCTATACTTTTTTTTAGTGGATTTAATGTGCCAAAAGCAGTGTTGCATAATTTGGAGAAGTGCAAAAACGGATGGCTAACTGCATTTCCATCTGAGTATTTGTCTGGGAAGCGTGAAACAGAATGGCCAGCTTAGAAATGCAGATGGAATGAAATACTCAAGCTCCCTGCCAGCAACATTTGGGAAACAGCCCCCCCCACCCCCAGATAGCATTTTATATATATATTTAACAGTCATGATTTTTGTTGTTGTCATATAACCTCTCACTGCTCAAAGAGAAGAATATGCAACATTTCCAAATTCAGCTTGCATTGGCAAAGGGGTAAGATCCCATTTCCAAAAACGACAGGTTGTAATTTCTCTCTCTCCCCACCCAAATGAGTAAAATTAGGATGTAAGAGTCAGCATTCAGACAGAAATGCAGTACAATGGTAACTTTGCACACAGGGGACTCAATCCAGCAGAACATGTTCATTTCAGTGGGCCTTGTACAGGGAAGAAGACCCTGGTAGATGGACTCCCTTGAGAGAAAACAAACACCGGGCCTATATCAAAAACAGGAAATGTGAATCCTATGCCATTCATATCAGTGAATAATCTCCTGCCTTTTGCCTCTGCAGTGGAGCACAGGTAATGGACAATGTGAAGATCAGAGGTGAAAGCAGAAGTTTCAAGCACCATCGATAACACAGCAAGCAGACATCATAAATACGTGCCAAGTGCCCCTGGGACATCCTGTTCTTTTGTGTGAGATCATGGCAGCCAATTTGGGTGCCGTGCTGTCTTGTGCTCTCACATTGCACTCTCATGTGGTTGTTTTTTTTTGGTGCCACGTGAAATTTTGCCCCCCAAAAGTGCTTTTTCAGGGTGCAAATGAGGCACAGGTCATGTGACTTGCTCGGGAACATGTCCCAGAAGATGTGCATCCCAGTTTTGGATCTGAAAAAGTTGGATGGTATGCACCTTAGCCTGTAGTTAAACCATCACAGGAAACCACACCAAAGTAATAAAGTTGTCCCTCGGCCATTTGATTTTCTAAGGCAAAACTTTCCATAGGGTTGGTGCCACTACAAAGAAGGCCCTGTGCTTTGTGCCTGACAACTTCATTTTAGATAGAGGTGGGAGGTGCAGAAGGGTCTGCTCTGAAGATCAAAGTACACGGGAAGGTTCATTTATACTTCCTTACTGTGGTCTGCCTTGCTCACTTAAAACTGTGAGGCATATTAATAATCATGGTCAAGTTTGGACAGGCAAAAGAACACAGGATCAGGCCCAAAGCTCATCTAGCCAAGCATCCTGGTCTCGTATTGGCCAACCAGATGCCTATGGGAAGTCCACCAACAGGACCTGACTGCAGCAGAGCAACCTTTGCTGGTGATTCCCAGCAAGCAACTGGTATTGAAAAAGGCTGAGCAGCTTTTGCCGAACCATGACAAACACAAGCCTGCCAGGAACATGATGGCCCTTGAAAGATTCACTAAACTCCCTTACTTTACAACTTGCTTGGATCTTCTAGGAACAAGGGTCTTGTCAAGGCCATGACAGGTTATATTGTTGGTAGGCTGTACACATACGCAGTGGGGAGATTCAGGTAGGTAGCCGTGTTGGTCTGACACAGTCAAAATATATAAAAAATTGGCCAGTAGCACCTTAGAGACCAACTAGATAGATAGATAAAACTTTATTCACATTAGCCAATTGGCCATAGCAACTGTAAAACATTACAGTATACGCAGAAAAGGAAATTTGATATAAGAGCACAATTTAAAGTCCTGAATCAGCCGTCAGTTAGTGGCCCTTATTCTTAGAGACTAACTAAGTTTGTTCTTGGTGTAAGCTTTCGTGTGCATGCAGACTTCTTCAGATACGTGGGGAGAGAAATCTTAAAGGGGCCTATGGATTCATTTGGAGGAGCAGATATTACATGCAGTGATTCCCTTATTATCTGCTTGAATACTGGAGGCATAAAAAGGAGACCTCGTGGACTATAAATCATAAACAGTACAATCCTGCGTAAAGGGAACTCCCTTGAGGAAAACTCCTGCTGAACATGAGATGAGAAATATTCGAGTGCTCAGTTCCCCTTGTATTCCAAAGCTTTGTAGGCAGAGAATTATAAGGACAGGAATATTAATCAAGTTAATCAAAGAACAGAGTGGGTTTTATGTTGCCGAGGTAATAATCCACCCTGTGAGATATGTGTGTGCACATTATATATCTATAACTCTACACACACACACACACACACACACACACACACACCTCAAAATAGGGATATATTATTTGAAGCAACATTATGCCATGATGATTTCATCAATAATAATGAATAATGTGGGAAGGAAATGCACAGTTTAGGCAAGGTTGTCACAGATAAAACTAAAAATGTGAAAAGAAGAAGCGATGGCTGAGATCCAAAAATTAACTGATGTGACAGTAATTCCTACGGTAATCAAGGAGTTTGCTACTAGGTGAAGAGTATGGCTAGGATGGAAGTGAGGAGTATTTTGCTTTGGTTTGAGATCAAGGCAGTCTTTGTAGATACAGACACATTTTCTGGTTGAATTGTAAGTGCCTCTACATTCTATGGCAGGGCCTTCTGGGGTGTGGCACCCTCCTTGTGAATGCGAAAAAAGAGGGGGCAAAAACTCCAGGTGTTTGAAATGACATTTATTCCATCCTCAATGCATTTTTGGATTAAATCATTTCTCAGGGATACTTTGTAGCAGCAATTCTCATGAAAGGCAAGGTTCATTGAGCACCTGGTGAGATGCAGAGGGCACAAATGCTGCTAAAAAGCATTCTCCAGGAAGGGTTTGGTCCAAATTGGGCCTGGAATAAATTTAAAATCTTATACTTGGAGTTTCCTCACCCACTTCCCCCTACCTGCAATTTGTGCTTTCCCAAGTTTCCTGGTTGGTTTTCTGCCCTCACTGTGAAACCTGAGCCTAGTGTAGTCTGTCAAACTACCTCCTTTGGTCATTTTCGCTGCCCAGAAAAGTAGTAAACTCTTTTCTTTTTCTGGATCACTTTTGAGGGGGGCAGTGAATGCTGTCTTTTTAATCACATCAAAGAAAAGTAGAAGAATGGAAATCAGAACAAATATCCCAGTACCTAAAAAGGTACCTGTATAAAGCACTCCTATGTAGTTGACACATGGCTGCTGAAATTATGTGCACTCTGCACAGTTCATGGCTACGGGTAATAGTGTCATTGCAATAACTGCTCCCTCCTCACATACACAATAGGACATAAAAATAAATACAAAGTTCCACAAAACAGCCTAAGAGGTATGCTAATATAGCATCATCATAAGAAAAGGGCTGCAAATTAATCCACATAGAATTCAAGGCGTGTATCATTTCATGCAAATGTCAAATATTGGCTACGATCAACCCACACTTTCTAACGACAGTGCCAACAAAAATGCAGATCCATTTTTGAATCCCTTTGTTTTGCTCAAATATCTTGACTCACATCGCAGCCCATGAGGAGCTTGATAAATCTCGTAGAGCTCAACTGCAGTGGGCAACAGAGCAGCCCTGGACCACCCTCCTGTATCTCTGAACCCAGAACTTAAGAGTGAGGCAACCCCTTACTGTGGCCTGGAGATCACACGTGAGCATGCTATAAATGTGTAAATAATCATGAAGCAGCACTGATGGAATACTTTAACTGCAACACTACTCTGGACAGTTCCCTGACCACAGTGTGGGACATAATGAACACTGTCTTGCATGCTCTTCCCACGTAAGATGTCTCTCTGTTGCAGAAGCACAGGAAACAAATGCAAAACCTGCTCATGGAGATTGGGATGTTAGAAGTTCTGCACAAGCATATAGGAAGCTTGAAAAGCTATAGACGCTTAGTGGGGCAATTGACACTATATGGTATGTATGTCACTGGTATTTGGGAGGTATTTTGAATTTGGCAAATGAGCTATTGTCTATTAGTGAATGTGGTTTAAAATAAAAAACCTGAAACCATGGTTCTGAGGGTTCAGAATTTAGATGGTAAGAGAAGCTGGCGTTCTGAGATCAGTACAGCTTTTGTTTGATAAGCCTTAAATGGAAGAAGATGGTCTTTTAGATACTAAGATCTCATGTTTGGGAATTAAAAGGTTGTCCATTAAAAATGAAGAGGGACACACCTATCTTGCATCCATATCTTCCTTAATTAACCACCATTCTTCCACCTGGCCACTTTTGTGTGTGTGGAAAGATTACCTTGGGTTTAGCTATTCTGCTTTCAGTTTGGTTCTACAAGTAAAGCCGTCCTTCCATCTCCTTTTCACCTAAATGGTATTATATGCAAAGCTTAATTGGTTCTTAAGGAGCCCATCAATTAAAGTTCACAGGTTGGATTTAGAATGGGAAAAGAGAAAGACCCTGAAACGGCAGCATGACGTTGAAGAAGAGGTTGCAAGGTCAACCTGCCCTGGAGAGCACATGGCTGAAAAAGAGAAAACCAACCCAAAACATATTACTGCTGCATTTAAATAATGTGTTTAGTTAAACTAACCTTGAAGGGTTAGTGTGTGCTACTTCTCCGCTGGCATCTCATTTATCTTGAAAAAGAAACTTAGGTGGATAATGAGGATCTGGAGTTTCGGATGTGGGGTGGGTTTTTTGTGTGAGTTAGACTCTGTTAGTGTAAAGACATTTATCATTGTGCCCTATGCTGGCTCGCAGTCAGATCTGCATGCACAAACAGACTCTCCGTTATGCAATGGAAGGAAAACCTGTGCCAGATTTTTGACCTCTCAATATTCCTTTGGCATTGTTGTTAGAATGTTGCTGAGCTGATGATTCCACTGCATGGAAGAGTACCAATAAAATGGCCGATGAGATTTGATCCCGTATAGTCCAGCAGTCCCTAATTAACAGTGATGGCTTCTTGTGGGCGTTATTGGAAAACCAAACCAAAAATCCAGTGTACACCCACTGACTGGTCCAGATTCCTTGAGGATGGGGGAGGGAGGAGACCCCTTTTGAGGCTACAAAGCAGATGAAAATTCTCTTATGGAAATGTTTCTGAGATGCTTTTAATAAATGTTAAATCAATGCTTGTAGATTGTTAGAGAGACCAGCCGGTCAATAGGCTGCTTACTGTCATGGTTCAGAACCATCTCTAACATCTTCTATTGACATCCTCATAATAGTGCCACCCAGTAATCATCTTTCACCTTCTATGACCCTAAAATATACCGAGTAACTGATTTTAGCCTACTAAAATGTTCCTGGCACCTTGTTGATGCACATACAGATTCTGATTACGGCTTTTAAGACGTTGGCAGAAATCGGGAGGCTTCCATATGAATTCTGCTCCTGTGAATCATTTGGGTTTGGTTCAGTAGCTGTCAAAGAAGCAGGGCAGGGCTGCACAGCTTACCTGGCTTCCCAACGCTGTGGTTGCTGCCAGTAACTTAAAGAAAAAGGGGCAAGGCAATGGGGAGGCCAGCATGGTGCAGACGCAGCCCTGGAAGCATCAGGTGGGTCCTACTGCTGCACCTGTACCAACCTCCCTGCCTTCTCCTCCATCTGCAACAGGCAGTGACCTGATGTTAGGAAGCCACCTTGACCTGCCAACTTCTACCGGCTGGATTTCATTGTCATGAATGGGCCCATCTTAAAGTCATTGGAGCAAACATCATATCTTTTTGTTGACCTTCTGTTTGCTAGTTCACACATGCAAGCATATACTTGTAACGTGATCACGTGACACAATGATTCCTGGTCGAATGTGCGAACTGTCAATTGAAAAGTATTTTCTCTCAGTTGCCATCAAAATGGAAAAGTTCCATCTGCCCTGATAATCTGTAATGTCTCATTCGCACAGGCAAGTCATCACTAGTCAACAAATGATGGAACTTGAAGACATGAAGCATGATTCACATTACTTTTTAAAGCTTGTGTGGGCTCAGTGTTGCATCTGTCTTAAGGTGGCTGCCATTCTTTCTTTGCATATCCAGTTCATTGTGCCAGTCATCTAATTTTTTTTTGGAAACTTTGTCATATATACTGAGCACCCATTTAATTGGGTGCTGAAACAGTCTTCTCAATGGATTCAATAGTCATAGCGAGCCCATACTATGAGAGACTCAAAGTGTCGCATGAACTGGTCCCCAGACCTGTTTATTTAAATCTAATGCTTTCCTGGTGTCAAGCAATACAGTGGTACCTCGGGTTAAGTACTTAATTCGTTCTGGAGGTTCGTACTTAACCTGAAACTGTTCTTAACCTGAAGCACCACTTTAGCTAGTGGGGCCTCCTGCTGCTGCTGCCGCACCACCAGAGCACAATTTCTGTTCTCATCCTGAAGCAAAGTTCTTAACCTGAAGCACTATTTCTGGGTTATAGGAGTCTGTAACCTGAAGTGTATGTAACCTGAGGTACCACTGTAGTGATAAGTCCAAATAGTTTGTGCCTCAAAGACATGCCGCTCAGACTGAGAAACCAGATTTATAGGACCAAGTGGTCACCTGATTCTGGCTGAGTTGGGGAACTGCAATACCACCTGTTGACCATTTGCAGTAGTGGTGCCACAGCACAGCAGAGAGGAACTGGCGGTTCCTTCCTCCAGCAGCCCATCATGAAGCTGTACCCTTAGTGCAAAACCTCAGGGAGTTTACACAATCATGGCTGGGATTCAAGGCAATGGAGATTCTGCAAGTATATTGTAATTTTATGTTGTGAACCGCCCTGAGATCTACAGCTGTAGGATGGTATACAAATTTAATAAACAACAACAACAACACTTCTGAGTTTTCTGTCATGTGTGGCACATCACTCCTCAAACCATGGGAACCACCTCTGGCAGTGTAAGAAGCTTAGAAGTCCAAGTCCAACACTCTAACCACTACACCATACTTCTTCTCCATCTTAACTGTATAGCTAAAGAAGGTGCAAGGGAGAACAATCCATATCAAGGCCATGGAGCAAGGGGTGGGCATTTAAAGCTTTCCACAGATTAAAAAAAAGATCAGTTGCCTAGAAATTTCATGTAATGCTCCTAAAATAGTACTGACAGTGGCAAAAAAACAGTTAAAATGAAAGTGGCTTTTTTGTGAGGGGGGCATGGCCGGGGTGGACCTTGGTCATATGGTGTCCTGTGGAAGGCCAAAATGTGATGCCCTCCAGTCCTTGTGCCGCCTTCCCCAAGTCAAGTAAGTGCATCTCCTTTGGGAAGGAGGTGCAAGGGCTCTGGCAGGGTCCTAGAGCCCTTCCAGCTCCTTCCCAAAGCTGGCTATGCACTTGCAGGACTTTGGGGAGGAGCTGGGAAGGCTCTAGGACCCTGCCAGAGCCCGCATGCCTCTTTCCCAAAGCAAGAAATCCCTAGGCTTTGGGAAGGAGGCAGAAAGGAGGTCTCTTGGCTCGGCATCCTATGCAGAGGAACAGGTTGCACCGCCCAAAACCCGCCTCTGTAACCCCACCTTCCCCAGTGCTGCAATCCTGATTCAGATCTGAACCGTCCCACTGCTGCTGTTCTAAGAGGCACTGCACACACACCAAACCTTTAAAGCACATTTTCCTTCTCAAGGAATTTCTGGCACTGTATTTTACCCCTCACAGAGTTACAATTGCCAGCAGTCCTTAACAAACAACAGTGCCCAGAATTCTCTGAGGGAGGGAAATGTACTTTGAAGGTATAGTGCGTTAATGTAGCCACAATCAGTTCTAACCACATTAGTTAAAAACATTTTAAGCATGCCATGTTGTTGGGCCCCTGGTCTGCCCTCTAATCTAAATCTTGAATCTTGGGGCAAGCACACCAAAGGCCCTGTTTCTTCTCAATAATGATTGATTGCCCCTTTCCTCTGTCTGTATGTCAAGAATCACTGCGCTAGCTCCCTGCAATGTGACTTTCACAGGTCCAGCTTCTGTACCTGTGCGATCCAAGTCCTGCGATATGCACAGTCAGCCGACAGATGCTTGTTAGTGGGATGTCCTAGGGAAAAGAAGGCGACTTGTTAGGAAGCAGATGCTTCCTGGTTCTTCTTGCCAGATGCATAGCAAGCAGCCCCTGGGAAGAATTTAATCATCTGATGTCACTTTAAAATATAGCAGGGCCTCATGCTTTCTGAATTTGGAATTTTAATTTATTGGGGTTATGCATGGTAATTGCTTAGTAAACAGCAGCAATGATCTACTTTGCATGTTAGTTCTGATATCTGACTCGTTTCATAGACGAGCAAATTAAATAACTGACGTTGCTTTGATGCGATATAAAAAAAGCAAAATGCACACTTCTTTTATTGCATTGGTATGGGTAAGCAAAGACTGAAGAATTAAAAGGAAAAAAGCAGAGGCCCATATGAATTCACTTTTTAAAAAGCCATAGTAGGGGGAATAGCTTTCATTAGGATCAGCTGAAGTGTCACAAAGTAGCGGGCAAGTTTCTGAGATCTCCAGAACCCTTCTTCAGACAAAAGGGAAGGGGGCAGAGAGAAAACATCAGGCCTCTACAGTCAAGAGGCAGTAATACTTCTGAATACCAGGTGCTGGAAACGAGGGAACCAAAGAGTTTCCATTTAATTTATTGATCTGGAAATTTATGATCTGAAACATCAGCCCTGTAAGAACGAGGGACAAGGAAGTGGTCATTGCTGTTGTGGTCATTATCTAGGTATCTAGAGCTCTTGGGCTCAAGTTCCCATCATTCCTGACTATGGGTTAGGCTGGCTGGGGCTGTTGCATGTTTGGAGTCTAACAACATATATATATATATATATATATATATATATATATATATATATATAGAATCATATAACTGTAGAGCTGGAAGGGACCACAAGGGTCATCTAGTCCAACCCCCTGCAATGCAGGAATATGCATCTGTCCCATACGGGGATTGAACCTGCAACCTTGGCATTATCAGCACCATGCTCTAACCAACTGAGCTATGGAAAGCCCCATCTCCTGCTGCAGTATAAGCTCATTAGGTTCATCGCACAACACACACACACACACACACACACACACACACACACACACACACAAAAAGAGAGCTCAACTAGTATTAGAAGAGATTGTGAAGGGGGGAAAAGCAAAACAACAATACATCTGAAATACTCCTATGCCTATATAAATGGCATGCGATGAACGAGGCTTAAGAGATTAAGGCAGTGGGAGTGTTATAATTTCGAACTAACCACCAAGAATTTGGGGTGGTGAAGGCATCGCTGTTCTTACCTAAGGCATAGAGAACATGATGAAGCGTTTGCCTAGAGTTGAACACAGAGGACACAGTGACATGTATGTAAGCAGAATCTATTTAGGGAAGGGGTCGGGAACCTCAGGTCAGGTAGAGTGGACAAATGTGGCCCAAAAGGCCTCTGCCATATGGGGTTAACTGTCAGTTAGAGGAAGACAGATGAGTTTAGACAGCTGAGGAGTTGGAAGAGAAGGAAGGTGGTATGAGGAAAAGACCAGAGAGAAAAGCTGAGGATAACAGCTAAGGCCTGAATATTAATACCCAATGTTTTGTTAACGCTTGTCTGACTGAGATCAGAAAAGAGCCTGTGACTGAGTTGGTCCGCGAGGCTGTACAAATAACTTGCCAGAGGGAGGCAACACAAGTGGGGTAAAGTGTCCAAGCAGCCAGAAGTACAATCAGAGGAGATTTGGGGCACAGAGAAAAACTATGCCCTGTTTCTGACCCTTGAGACTCTACCTTAACCACACACACCATCCCTGGCCTTCTTGCCCCCTCCTTCAAGTGTTCTCCCACCATGGACCACAGATCCACAAACTGCATTCAGAAGGCAACAGAATCAGTTCCAGATTTACAGAAGCCATCCCAGTTTCTGATTTGATCCCAGATTGTCCTGCTTTCCCTTAGGACATCTCTATTTTCATCGGAGAAGTGTTGGAGGGTATGGACCCCTCAAGCCAAGGAGATAAGTAACTGTAAAGCCTTTAGAAGACAACTGAAGGCAGCCCTTTACAGTGGTACTCAGGTTACATATTCTTCAGGTTACATACGCTTCAGGTTACAGACTCCGCTAACCCAGAAATAGTACCTCGGGTTAAGAACTTTGCTTCAGGATGAGAACAGAAATCATGCTCCGGCGGCGTGGCAGCAGCAGGAGGCCCCAATAGCTAAAGTGGTGCTTCAGGTTAAGAACAGTTTCAGGTTAAGAACGGACCTCCGGAACGAATTAAGTACTTAACCCGAGGTACCACTATATAGGGAAGTTTTTTAAATGTTTAATGTTTTATTATGTTTTCATATAGACAACTGATAAAGGACCCCTGGACAGTTAAGTCCAGTCAAAGGTAACTATGGGGTGTGGCGCTCATCTTGCTTCAGGCTGAAGGAGCCGGCGTTTGTCCACAGAAAGCTTTCCTGGTCATGTGGCCAGCATCACTAAACAGCTTCTGGCACCACGGGACATCGTGACGAAAGCCAGAGCGCATGGAAACGCTGTTTACCTTCCCGCCACATTGGTACCTATTTGTCTATTTATCTCCCAACCTAGCAGTTTGAAAGCACACAATGTTTTCATATATGTTGGAAACCACCCAGAGTAGCTGGGGCAGCCCAGTCAGATGGGCGGGGGAATAATAATAGCAATAGCAATAGCAATAGCAATAGCAATAATAGGACATCCCTACTTTCATCAGATAAATGTTGGAGAGTATGCCAGAATTCTAGCATTCTCATTTTCTTTTGAAATTATGCCTGGTGGTTCAAGGCAATTTACATGGCAAGGAAAGCCTATTTGTGTTTTATTTAGGGACAAAGTTCATTAATTTAAAAAGGACTGGGTTCCTAGACAGCATAAATTCAAACCAAAACGATTATCTTAATGTACACTTGTTGGATAATTAATAGAGGAGGGAACCTCAAAATACAAAGAGACCAAAGAGTTTCAATTTAATTTATTGACCTGGCAATTTATGAGCTGAACTATCAGCCCTGTAGTAATGAGGGACAAGGGGTGTGTGTGTTTTTTCCGGCTTCGTTATGGGACCTGCTCTCTCATTATCCAGCTGACACCCCATCGGCGTCTGTGTGCTCGTTCAGTAACTTACTATGTCATCTGTGCCCTCGGGAGCAGCTTAAGAGTGACGTTGCTCTGGAGAGTGTTTTCCCCTCTTGGTTTTGGCAAGTGGTGGATGTGGAGTTCTGGGTAACCCCAGGCTCTTAACTCACAACAGGTTTAAAGGTCCTCTACTCCAGTTGGGCCTTCTCAGCTGGCAGCCACTTCGACACTTTGAGTTTTATTGCCGTGGAAACGTGGCATTTGGAATTGTCCCTAAAATATGTGAAGGGGGGGGGGCATGTGCAGGGAGAATGACGTATTTATTACAGGAGGGAAGGAAATGTAGAAAAGGTCAGTTTTTAAGGTTTGCTTGTTTGTTCTTTAAAAAAAAAATCCACTCTGATCTCTTTCATGTGGAAAAGGAGAAATACTCCCTTTGACAGTCTGCCTGGTGAGAGGTTTGTCGGCTGGCATGACACACAAGCCCAGGCTGAAATCTGACTGCCAGCCATGTATTGGGGCATAACAGGTGCCTGGTAAACACCCTAATTTTTTTTGCAAGCTATCTCAGCTTATCAGATGTCTGGCAGGAAGGTTGGAAAATTACATTTTCAAAAACCTTCGGCTCCACAGGCTCAGTGCATAGTGTGTTTCCTCTCGAGGAAGGCAAATATCTGATTTATTTTATTTTATTAAACAGGAATGAAGGACAGAGTATTTCTGAGAATGTACTGAGTACTTTCTACTCTGAAAGTATGAAGGAGAACGAAGAACCACTCCTGCTTGGTTACATACAGATTAAAAATTGAGCTACTCTTGCTGTAGGTGTGAGGTTGTAATTCTGTTTATGTTTGGGAAACCATGATACTGAATCAGTGCCGGATTTACGTATAAGCTAAACAAGCTGTAGCTTAGTCCCCCAAAAAATTTAAAGGGAAAAAAAACCTGGATGTACATTTCCAAAATATAAGATAAAAAACAAAATAAAGCCTACATACAGCAACAGTGTTTTGTGTTGTACATATTTTGTTATGTGCAAATGGCTTTAGATACCTATTAGGTCCATAAATTACCACATAGGATATATTCAACTCAAAAAAACAGTGACAATTTGTTGTTGACAAAGGACAGCTGGACATATAAAGGGCCCAATTACCTTTAGTAGGGCCTCATCAAAGCTAAATCCGGCCCTGGTACTGATACACTGGTTTACTGCAGGTGCAAGAGCTTTACTTTCCCCCTTCTCATACAAAGTCCCCCTCTCCAGGGGCTGCTCCATTAACTTTAATGGAAAAGGCACTGATACACTGATTTGCAGCAGGTGCAGGATGTCCAATTTGGGATGCTCTGGTCTCATGCAGGTGCTCCCGTTTTCAGGCCCATTTGCTAACTTTGAAGAGGGGACAGCTCTGTGTTAAGTACAGTGGTACCTCGGATTAAGAACTTACCGTATTTTTCGCTCTATAAGACACACCAGACCACAAGACGCACCTAGTTTTTGGAGGAGGAAAATAAGAAAAAAAATATTCTGAATCTCAGAAGCCAGAACAGCAAGAGGGATCACTGTGCAGTGAAAGCAGCAATCCCTCTTGCTGTTCTGGCTTCTGTGATAGCTGCACAGTCTGCATTTGCTCCATAAGACGCACACACATTTCCCCTTACTTTTTAGGAGGGAAAAAGTGAGTCTTATAGAGCAAAAAATACGGTAATTTGTTCTGGAGGTCCATTCTCAACCTGAAACTGTTCTTAACCTGAGGTACCACTTTAGCTAATGGGGCCTCCTGCTGCCGCCCTGCCACACGATTTCTGTTCTCATTCTGAAGCAAAGTTCTTAACCCAAGGTATTATTTCTGGGTTAGCGGAGTCTGTAACCTGAAGCATCTGTAACCCGAGGTACCACTGTACATAGAATCACTCCTGTTTAAGTGAATGGGGTAGCCCCCTTTTCTAGACACAAACCGTTTCAACTCATTAGGATTCTCCACCATGATGCAAAGATTCTTCCCTCAGCGGTTTCCCTTAAATACCCTTTCTATCATTAACCAAATTACAAATCGAATACAGCAAATATTCTAAATACAGAAGATAGTTCATATTGGTGTTCATGTGTTAATGCCGATAATCCCAGGCAATTCTTTTTAACAAATATGCAAATATACTGCGATGCACAGTGGATATTGACTGTCAGCATTTGTTGGTGTTTGTCCAAAAAGTGGATATTTAAAATACGATTTGACATTCACAAAATTCAGATGGGATTGTTGGCATTCACTTTTGAATATCAACATTCATCACTTTTTTGGACACACATTGTAACATATATTTGAATAAATATTTTCTCTTGACTAGTCTTTGCGGCACTCAGAAAAGGCAACTGGGATGATCCAGTAATGAAAAATGAGGTTATTAAAAAAGCTCATAATACTAGTCTTGGGGTGAGCCATCAGGAATAGATGCAGCTCCTTTGCACTCCTTTTTTAGCATTTCAAAATCTGTTTTTGAGCTTTCTCTGTCAAAGACCTTCAACCGGCTGCACGTCTGAAAGACACACTTCATTAACTGACATGCACATCACTGTCTGGTGAGATTTCCTGTTGTGCCCTAACAAATGTATGTGCTGTGTATCTACAGCAGAAAAAAACCAGTATTGCTTGCAAGAAAGCTGCATGTCTTAAGCGAGCAATAACTCCCAGCTTGGAATAAATGTAGTAGCAGCAAGCTTTCAAGTAAATATGCAAACAGACCATATGTGGAAAGGCTGAAAGAGCAAGAGATACCCAACCTTCAACAAAAGACGAATAAGGCTGAAATCCACGGAAGACAGGACAAGAGAGGCAGATACAGACTAATGGGGAGAGAGAGGAGTGACTTAGCTTTACGGAAGGATCATGAACAGGGTTATGTGTTTGAGAATTTGGTTTTGCATTGTGCAAAGAATTCAGCATCCTCAGAAAGGCAGCTTGCTTCCTCCTCCTCCTTAGAGCTGCAAAAATTCACACCCGCCACTTAGTGGTTAAAAAATAATAATATTCGAGCAGTTTATATATTTTTATAAATAAAAATAAATTTCTGTGTGAGACCTCAAGGAAGGAGCATAACTCATGCTCTTTGCATGGCTAAGCTTCCAGGTTCCTAAGAACTTAAGAAGGGCATACTGGATGAGTCCAATGGCCCTTGCAGTCCAGCCTCCTGTTCACCCAGTGGCTTCTCTAATGGGAAGCCTGCAAACCATGAATGGCATTATCCTCTCCCCCCAAATAGAAAATGAGCGAGTTCCCAACTAAAGAAGAATGGCAACTTAAACTGATGGAATATGCACAGCTTGCAGACCTAACATACAGAATGAGAACAAGAAGAACCTATGTTTAAAGAAGATAGGATAATGTTTATTGAATATATGGGGGGGAGGGGAATTGTGTACATTTTAAAAGGTTGGCAGCATTAAGATAACAGTGTAAATAAGTTTTGATGGACGTGATAATGGAATACTGAATGGTTTAGTTTATGTAAAATATGCAAGGATTTATGTTATGCAAAATGAACCATTGAAAGAGAAGAAGGGAAGTCCTTGATATTTTAAGGTTGTTTAAATGAATATTCTAAAATGTAAAAAAAAATATATATATATATATAGAAAAAAATAGCATTATCCTCTCTATGATCCTTCATGAATTCAACTAATGCTCTTTTAAAGCTATTGAATTTTGTTGCCCTCACTACCTCCTGAGGGAGGAACTTCCATAGTTTAACTGTGTTAAGAAGTACTTTCCTTTATTTGCTCCAGGAGAGCCAACATCTGAACCCAGGAGATCAAACTACTACTTCCTATACCAGGGATGTGCCACCTCAGGCTCAGGGGCCAAAAGTAGTCCTCCTGGCCTCTATATAGTCCTCAGCACTGTCCTCTGGTCATATGTCTGAGCGCTACCCCTCACCAGCCCTGCTTCACACCCACCTTCCAGGTTTTGCTTGGCTGCAGTGTGTTCCTTGAACTTTGGTTCTCCTTGTTTGCTTGAACAGATGGACAGCCTACTGAAAGAAAGAAGAGGAGCAGTTGTTGCTCCACTCATTTCTGGTTCCACCCACCATGGAAGATTGTGACCCTTGGGTTGTAAAGATTCCCCAACATTGTCCTACACCAACGTGGTTCAATTTATCAGGGAGAAGCTCTGGTCCAGGAGGCTGCATGTCTAGACCCCACAACCACCCCTCGTTGAGGAATAAAACACACCAGGACACAGATATTAGGTTAATGTTATTGGGCAATTTTTGGGCACAACTTTATTGATTACAGAATGTGAGCAGTAATTGGCTTAGGCATTGACTGGACCCGGATATATCTGACTCCTGCCCGCTGCGCAGGGAGTCCAGTAAGGGTAAACCACCAGAAGGGGGAGCCCCGTCGATGCAGACCAACTCGAGCTCCCCCAGGTGTTCCCGACGGGGTCGTGTCTTGGCCCTAGCCCCGCCCTGGGCTTCGGACAAGATCCACACCCCCAGATTCCTTTAACAGAATACCTGTAGGCTTGGAGGGGCAGGTGATGGCCACACCTCCCCTCCCCATCAAAAGGTCAAACCATACCTAACTGCATAACCTTACAAAGTTGTGATGATTGCTGTGAGGTAGGTGAAAACCAAATGGCCCGTGCTAGGTTTGCCAAGTGGAAAAGTACCTACAATGCCCCTCAACGGCGACCAACCAAGGTCCATAGCAAAGCCAATGAAAACCTGCAAAAAAGGGAGGGAGGGCAGGAGATAGGAGTAAGCCAAGAGGAAGCCCTCTGGCTCGCGCCTCTGCTTAAATGGTCCCGGCCATGCTCCCACCAGCCAGCGGATTGGCTGGCTGAGTGTTGACACGGCCAGGATCCCCAGGGCAACGTGGGACTTCGTCCCCCGCCCCTGGGGAGAGTGGGTGGCCAGGTGGTCCACCGCAATTCCTCCCCACAAGGAAGTGGGGCGGACTTCTAGGTCTAGGAAGAGGCACCAACGAATTCAAAACAACCAGATAGGGAGAATTTGTTCTACAGGATTTGTAAACAGGGCTTGTAAAATCAATAGAAATCAGGCAAATGTCTTCTAAAGAAGATTTTCAAACCTGAATTAGAAATAAAAATAATAGGTCTTTGATCCTGGTGAATATAATTCTACCACTTACTTTACTTCCTGTAGTACTTTTAAATAGAACACATTAAGCTCACCAGGGGAATCCAGTTCTGACACGAGTCTGAGTTTCCTCTCATGAACTGAAAGCAATCTGTCCAATGAGGAGATTTGAGGACCAGTAATTTACTACCTCAGCTGTAATTTTAAATGCTCACTCACTGCAGGGATTGAAGCTTTCATTCTATAATTACAGAGGAATCAAAAGTCTAGTGCACTAATGTATTGAGTTACGATGCTGGCTATTTATAACACTCATTTCTTGAGCAATGGATTTTTAATATGTTGGTGTGGCCTGGCTGTTGGTAATAATCCTATTTACACAGTTGCTTCATGGCTATGGGCAGCAATCCAAGCTCCTTAAGGGAAAAAAAATGTTTATAGCATTGTCGGTGCAAAATAAAGGATTTTGTGAGGTGTGTGTTTGTTTACCAAAGTTGCAATTTTGCACTGCTAGGGTGCTTAAATCCTATTGACTGCAATGGGGTTTAAACAACCGAATTGTGTGGTGCAAGATTACAATCCAAATCCAAAATTGTGGTTCTTTTCCTAGGGTACAGAAAGAAAGAAAATGCTTCTTGATGTGCTCTTGCTGTTTGAATTTGGCAGAGTGACGCTATATTTGCAGGGACATTTGGGTTATTCTGGAAAAAAAATGCAGTGAGTCAGCTGGATATGTAAGGCTGTTTAGGGCTGGTAAAAATGTCTGCTCCAGAAGTTAAAAGGGTGATCGTATGCCAGTACGATGCATGGTGCGTATTATGGCATCAAATTAAGTTTCTTCCTACCTTTGGTGATTGTTACCATTTATATTTCAGCAGGAGCATGAGGATTAAAGGAACAATTCATTGATCTGGAGACTGTTATAAATATAGAGGAGAGCCAGCATGCTGTAATGGTTAGGGGGCTGAGCTACAGACTCAGGAGGCCTGAGTTCAATTTATCAGTCATCCATGAAGCTTCCTGACAGTGGGCTAGTTGCCTTCGCTTCGCCTGGAGGAAAGGGGGACTGGAAACGCAGCACATGAATAAATATTTAGGATGTGGTTTGAAGACACATGAGGCCACCACCTTGCTGTGAAGCTAAGCAGATCTGCATCTGGTCAGTGCCTAGATGAATCGTCTCCTGTGCTCACTTCGGCAGCACATATACTAAAATTGGAACGATACAGAGAAGATGAGTCGTCTCCTGTAAATATTATTATCAACCATGTGAAGTATTATTTATTTATTCATTAAATTTGTATACTGTTCATCATAAGATCTCAGGTAGGTTCACAGGTAGGTTAGGCTGAGAGACAGCAACTAGTCCAAAGTCACCCAGTGAGCTTCATGTCTTGAAGGAATGGCCGCCGGGTGTGGAGCACACTTCCACCCACAGACAAGCCACAGCTGTCTGAACATCATGCCCTCTATCTAACCTTTGGCTTTCTCAGTGGTCTGCCATGCCATGCCCTGCCTGTGACCTTTGTCTCCTTCGTCATACATTGTTTAAGGGGAAAGTGATGTGGTGGAAGCAGGTGCCAAAATAACTTTGTACCACCCCATGATCGCGTGATTGGAAGATGTAAAGGGCACAGTCCAAAATGTATCTGACTGGTTTTGCATATTGTGCTAATAAAAAGAGCCTCGCCAGAGCTAGCTGGCAGCTTGCTTATTATGCACAGCTCACCTGCATTACCAACTCCTGCCTCATGTCCTTCACTTCAATGTCTGAGTGGGGATTTGAACCCTGGTCTCTCAACTCCTAGTCTAGAATTCTAACCACTACTCCACAATGGCTCTCCCATGTACACCACCTTGGGTTTTGTGATATAAGCAAGGTGGGATACAAGTGTAAGAAAACAAATAAGTAACAGTTGGGCAGGCATATGAACGCTGCCTTTCCTCCAAAGAGTTTAGGGGAGTATAGATGGGGGTTGGAAATACTCACTTTATCCTCACATGCAACTCATTCAGACAGATTAAGCTGAGTGATCTTGTGAGGCTCAAGGCCACTCAGTGACCTTTCTGGCTCAGTAGGGATCGCAACCAAGAGCTGAAATCCTCTCTTTAGCCCCATTCCTCCCTCCCTCCCCTCTATATTGCGTCCCTGCTGTGAGCCCTCCGCTCCTTCAGAGATATAAATGGTCACAATTACCAACAATGGGAAGCAGCCTAATTTGATGCAGGATTACCCATCATGCACTGAGCTGGGCATACCCTGGCTCTGAGCAGGCCTCGCTGCCAAGCAATTAGTGTGCTGGATCCAAGCAATTCCACCTGAAACCGTTTTCTGCAGAAATTCCCCACAATTTCCCCTCCGTTACTGCGAGCCTGGCTCTGGCTGAGTCCAGAGATGAAGTTTTAGTCCTTCTGTTCTGCTCTCCTGCCCTTACCCCCAGCCTCTCTCGCCAAGTTTTCTTGTTTTGAAAATTGACTCCACTACAAAGCAGTTACAGAAAGAATCCTTGACACGTCAGTCGAGAAGGCTCTCCAGGGCAGACTGACAACGCCGCCACGCAGTCCATCATTTTTAAAGAGAAACACACACGGTTTACTACTGCCCACAGTCAGCCAGCAGACATTTAGAGGCTCTAGGGTACAATTGTTGTCTGCAGCTCTTTCAATTAACTCCTACCTTTGTAATGCACTGAACCTGGACAGGACATGAGGGGATATTTCCTCTGAGTTCACAAAACAGAGTAATTGGAAATGTATCCTTGGTAGACGGCACCTCTGAACAATAGGTAACCTTCCCCCCCCCCCGGCCCCTTCTCCTAAAAGATAAATTATTCTTTCTTTAGGGCTATAATTCACCATGGCCAAGGTTTCTAGAAGTAGCCAGAAAATCCTAAGGAATCTTAAAAGTTTAAAGAAGCAGGGATGGTTCAGCACTGGAGAGCAGGCTGCAGGCTACTCCCTCAGCTATTGGGGATTTCAGACCCTCCAAGGGTCCCTATTCTCCAGGGACAGTCCCAGATTTACAAAAGCTGTCCCGGTTTCCGATTTGATCCCTGAATGTCCCACTTTTCCTTAAGACGTCCCGATTTTCACCAGAGAGATATTGGAGGGTATGGAATAGGATGTCCCTGTTTTCGTTGGAGAAATGTTGGAGGTTATGGGGTCTGAAGAATGGAAGACGAGTCTTGCTTGGAAAGAGCAACAGGTTGACTTTGCCTGGCATGCTGCTGTTGACTTTGGCCATCCGGGTTCATTCAGGTGAACCTTTTTCACCTGAGGGACATGTGTCCTTCTGCACAACCTTCTATGGAACACACGGGCAGAGTCAGAGGCAAAAGTAACACAGCAACAAATGTAAAATTTACCATTGCCCAATAAGCGAGTTTCTACACACCCCGCCCCCTCTGAACTTCACATAGGCAATATCAGATATTATTTTACTGACCTACCTAACCAGGTGGTTGCAAGGATGTAGTTTAAGGTAAGGCATCCTTAAAATGAAACCTTGGCCAATATTCTTTATCTGGAAGCCCATATGATGAAGAGGCGGCAAAAAAGGTGGGTCTAATCCACTTTGTCCTCTCAGTAGCTTGTTCCAGCACCAAGTGTGTGAATGTTCACCTGACACTATGAAAACTGACAAATGAGCCCCACTTTCTCCATCAATGCCACAGCTGTACAAGTGACACAGACAGGTGAGTGGCTCTGGACACATCATATACTTCCACCCATTATTGATGAACCATCATAGGTAAGTCTTGGCTTCGCTTCATTGCGGTCATCCATTTATTGAACGATGATATCCTAGAGTCTGGGTTTTTTTCTTGTCTGTCTGGGCTCACTCCCTGGCTTTGCATTTCTAACAGCCAAAATTGCTATCTATCTATCTATCTATCTCGCTATCTCTCTCTATATAACAAAAATCACTTAAAATATTATGGTGTCCCCCCATAATGTAATTCAAAGTAAAACAATATTAAACTGCAAAATAAAATTTAACAACAACAAGAACAGATTCACTGCAGCACATAACAGAATCTGATTTCCTCCCATTATTTTGATCTACACTAGTAGGGCACTAGTGAGGGAAGGGTGTGGCGTGTAAAGAAATCTAATGATTCTTCCATGATGACTACTTCAATGTTGTTGTTTTTTAAAGCAAATGTCAAATTCTTTTGTTTATTTTTTTCTCTCTATTTTGTCAGTGTCCCTGCTGTATTGGCGTCCTGAGCATTTGTTCAGTTTGCCTGTTGGGTAATGCAGCCTATGTATGCACTCTCTCTCTTTTTCACACACACACACACTCTTTAAACCTCCACCACATGACTTAATTATCCCTGTAAGCTAAACCAGAGCCTTTGTATCCACACAACAATCCATCAAAACAATGGTTTGCAAACAAGACTAGAAAAATTAATGCAGGCAGCATTTTATAGGAGTAACCGAAAGACGACAACCCATTCCTTCATTAGGCAGCACTGTGTGGCTGTTCTATACAGCAGGACGATCCAAATGGAACCAGCGTCCAACTCATTTGAGAACCAGAGTGACCAGGCCCACTTTGCCTTCACGGATACATGTGTGTATCTCAACACCCACACAGATCGTGCTTAACACATTGCTCCTCAGGCAACGTGTTTTTTGCACGAAACGGGACCCAAAGCAACATTTCCCACGAGTTTCAGTCAAAATGCATTAATCCACTGGATATTTCCCAGGACAATATTATCTCACACATGCAGGCTATCTTCCTCACATTCTGCTGGGGAGCAGAGCAGGGCGGGAGACGAAGGAAGGGGTGAATCCTTGAAGACATGTTTGAAAAGTGACATGCCAAAAAAAGAAGAAAGCCACAGGTAAACTGTATGAGATGACTTATTTTTTCATTCTGCGTTTATCACTGTAATAAGCAAATCCGGGCTGGGGGAAGGAGGGAGGGGAACACCAATAATATATATTCAAGGCAGTTATCTTTCCTCTCATTTTGTGTGTGTGTGTGTGTGTGTGTGTGTGTGTGTGTAGGCTCCTGATTGCTTTGAAATGTCACTGTTCTCTTTCAGCAAACGCCTCCTATCAACAGAATGTTCCCTCAATGGGGGCAGACAGAAAACGATGCCCTCCCCCTTGGCAATTTGCGTGTCTTAGAGTATTAAACTCCTGCCATAGTTTTTCCTCACGTGGACATTCAAGGCTGTATCTACTGCCACCCTAGATAAAAGGGCCATATTAAATGCTTCTGGAGCTCTTGCAAGCTGCCATTGATAACTGCCTGCTTTTGACCTACAAGGTTAAAACTCTAACTTGTTCTTTCCTGTGCTGTCAGCTAGTGGTGATAAATGCTTCGGCCTAAAAATAAAAAAACCCTTTACAATCAGGTTTTAGATTTAAAAAAGAACTAGTTAACGTTGTAAAGACGAGGAAGGATTTTTCTCTCCCCCCCCCTTCCACTTTTGGGCAAACACTGGGCAGCTCAAAGGAGCGTGTCTCTAAAATTTATGGTGCAAGAGGCTGGACACACATGATTTTAGAGATTAAGGTAACAGGCAGTGCTGTGGCCTTGGAATGCTGCAATTTGACTTCATTCCCATCAGAAACACATACCTGTTCCTTCTCCTTTAGTGACTTTAGCGGTGATTTTGCAGAGGGGTGGGGCAGGCCAGCAGAGTGATTTACAATTTTCAGAAGAAAGGCAGAAATGATCCCATTGTTTTAAAAAAGAGCTGCACCTCCCACATGCTCATACATTACAAAGGTCCCCTATTTGGAAGGGACACCCTTATTTGTTGCAATTTTGCTTAATAAATTGCTGTCCCTATTTTACCTTTGAAAGCCTTTTCCATTTTTTAGTGGGAGTTCCTAAGGTTGTCATTTTCCAGTGCCTGCTCCAGGATTTTTAAAATATTTTTTATATTTTGTGGAGAAGGGGTGTTTTCAGGCAAGATGCCCTTAGGTGGCCTCAGCCCCTGTTCTTTGTCTGCCATAGGAAGCTCAGAGGACACATCAGTCAATAAACTAGACAAGGGCTGCATCTACACAGCTATAAAAAAAACGCTCTGGAAATACTCGGGGAGGGGGGGATGTTTTAAAGCTCACAATGGAAAATTTCATAGAGTTCCGATTTCAGCTCTACAGCACCATCTGGTGTCAGTGTTATAACACATCTATACTGTTTTATTTTTTACTAATGTAGCTGAGTGCAAGAACTTTATTAGATCCTCTTATCCAAGAACAGCGCAGCACTCGGAGCCTCCTGTCTCCATGCAGACATTAAGCCCAGTGCCACCTAGTGGTTAAAATATATAATGGCATTATCCACACAATGTCCTACCTGTACAGACACTAAGAGGGAGAGCTCAACTTGAATACAGGATGCTGTTCCTTTTCTTTACACCTATTATGGTATTTTAATATTTCGTTGGAAGCCCAGCCAGATGGCCGGGGTATAAATAATAAATATTATTATTATTATTATTATTATTATTATTATTATTATTATTCTCACATGTATGCCCAAAGAAGGCAACTTTGGTAAACTAAAGGTAAACCACTGTGGGCTGGGGAGGGGAAATGTGGATGCATCAATACTGTAGAATGCACATAAGAGACCACAGAACTCTTACAAACCTTTAGAAAAATAATTGGGGGGGGGGGAGCACAGTGAAGACTGATCATGCTCAGTAGCCGTTGAATGCTGACTAGTGTTGGGGGGAATGGAGCTGGGTGGCGCTGTGGGTTAAACCACAGAGCCTAGGGCTTGCCGATCAGAAGGTTGGCGGTTCGAACCCCGTGACGGGGTGAGCTCCTGCTGCTCGCTCCCTGGTCCTGTCAACCTAGCAGTTCAAAAGCACATCAAAGTGCAAGTAGATAAATAGGTACCGCTCCAGCGGGAAGGTAAACTGTGTTTCCGTGCGCTGCTCTGGTTCGCCAGAAGCGGCTTAGTCATGCTGGCCACATGACCCGGAAGCTGTACGCTGGCTCCCTCGGCCAATAAAGCGAGATGAGCGCCGCAACCCCCGAGTCGGTCATGACTGGACCTAATGGTCAGGGGTCCCTTTACCTTTTTATTATGGAGGGGAGTGTAGATAGTCAACAGCACAGGAGCACTCCATACTGTAAAATTTTGTTACAGATCCCACCTGTGCTGTGCTGATCCAAACCAGAAATCCTCTTGGGCTTTTCAGCCATCTGTCATATTTTCCGTCTTCCAAAGGCGTGTCAGTTTCGTTTACTGACCTAAAAGCATGTTGTTGGTTCAGTTCCTCAATCACCCTCAATACTGCACCTTATTGTTGTCACATGGCTCTAGTAAACTTGCCATATTTACGAGGAAGCAGAGCTTAAGGCTACGTAGGGCTTGGTGATCTGCCAAGCTGAAAATAGCATTTAACAGGCTTTTAATCTATTTCATAGGTTATTGTCCCCGGGAGTGCTGTTAAGAGTCTGTGGGAGGGGCGGGGGGGAGGGGGATGAGAACAAAGGGTTATTTTCACTTACAATTCAGCCACTGATGGTATTATTACTCTGCCATTGGTAATCAAATTGCACCCTTTAAATGTGCAATGAGGGGGACCCACAGCAGTATAGGTTTTTGTGCCTGTGTGTTCGGTTTGTCTTAAAAACAAACAGGCTGTAAGGAACTTGAAAGTTGTTTCCATCAAAGGTTAGCATGCAGATGAAATGTTGTCAGAGACAAGGCTCAGCTTTAGCAGGGGCAGTCAGTGTTGTGCCTTTCAAAAAATACTGGACTACAATTCCCATCTGCCCCAGCCAGCACAGCCAGTGGTCTGGGATGATGGGAGTTGTAGTCCAAAACACGTTGAGCTAGAGAAACAGCTTCACTTTTCATAGTGGAAGAATGATGGGAAGGGAGGAGTTGGGATAAAAATAAAAAACCCAGACAAAACCAGCCTGCTCTCCTTCATCTTTCAGAGCTTAATGTGGCAAATAATAAATACTTTTAAAAATAGCAATTACTATATATAACATGTTACTTTCAAGCTTGTATCTGAGAGGGATTCTACACATCGAGCCAAATGAGACAGTAGGCAGGGAATTTTGGCCTGGATCAGTTTCTACTGATCCAGGTGGATCCAGGTGATCTAGGTGGAAATGTGTGTCATCTTTTTAAACCACCTCAGAATAAATCTTACACACCAGGGGAAGGGTTATGCTAAACAAAGGGAGAGTGCTACTGGTCACACTGGGCATGGAGCCTTGGGAGAACTGCTGGAGGCTCCACAATTATCATGTAGAATGGAATTTGAGTGGCAGAGGGTCCCAGAATTTTGATGCCACCGAAATTTGAGACCTCAAGGTCTGCCACTGATGCTGAACCTTCCTCACTGTTCTGCTAGGGGTCAACAGCCTGCCCCCATGATCTCTATCATTCTTAGACTTCAATGAAGCAAGACTTCCAGATATATAATGAAGGTGTCAGGTGAACCTCCCTGGTTCGCCACTTCAGAAAAGGCCTGTTTTTGTGTTGCCACTCCCCAGACCTCTTGTGGAGAAGGCACACAGAGATGGTGAAATATACTCAGAGTGTGGATTTCATGCTCTTTATTCAGCTCATAGTAGTGAGGAATGAAAGTTCCCCCCAAATATCTGCTTTATATACATTATTTACACAATGGGCTGCACGTGATTGGCTAATTCCAGGATTCTACTGTAGGCCAATCAGGTTGCAGATTCACTTCCACCTGGAACTGGATTGGGTGGCTCCTGCGGACCAATCATACTGCTGCATTGTTCTAGGACCAATCAGACTGCTGCATTGTTCTAGGACCAATCAGACTGCTGCCTTTTGGACCCTATTCAACTCAGTACATAACAGATGGGCCTCAGATAATGAACACAGAGTCCCAGTTGGTTTATATGGGGAGAGGCAGTTCTTCAGGTATTGCGGTCCTGAGCCACTGAAAGTTTTAGAGGTCATGTTTCGACACATGCTTTCTAGGCACGGCACAAATGGCAGTGTGGATGAGCAGTGAGGAAAAGGCATTCTGCACATAGTTTGCTGTTCTTCTTTCACATCTTCCAGGTGTGAGCCCTGGCACTGACAAGTTCCATGGCCAGGCCAAGAAGAACCCTGCCTTAAATGGAGGCCTGAGGCTTCGGTGGGCAAAGAGATTGGCAGATCCTGGAAGCGCAGTTGCTCCTGTGTAGCCCGATCCTTTGAAAGCTTCCAAACAGAAGATCGGCGCAAGATGTTCAGGCACCTTGAGCATTTTGTCTCTGGCACTGCCAAAATAAGCACTGCAAGTCAACAGTGTGGGTCCTGCTCATCCTGAGACTTCCGCTGCCTTCAAAACACACACACACACACACACACCACATAACCAAACTCCTATCTCATTCTTCTCAGCTGAGCGCTCTTTGGTGACAAGCCAAGGGGTGACATACACTTCAGGATAAGGAAATCCGATTTCAGACACCACTGAGTTTGATAAGCCACTTCAATTTTGAAGATGAGAAGGGGAAAATACTTTGAAAATAACTTTGTGGAAGCTTCAAACAGGGCCTCTGCCTATGTCCCCCCCCCCATTCCAACTACCTATAGCTGCCCCGATTCTGCAGCATAGCTTTCCCCCAGTGGACAGAGAAGACTGAAGGTAGTATCTCTGTAAAATATTAAGTTGAAAAACCAAAAAAATAAATTTAAAATAAAAAAAGACTCAAGGTAGCTTATGCAGCTCAGAGAAGCTCCCCGCTCTCCCAGATTGTTTCACCTGCGTTTTCATAAGGCCTGGGTTTTCAAATCCAACATCCACAATACAAAATACTTAAAACAACAATGCCCCATATGCTAGCCTCATGCAATTGCAGTCAATCAGGTATTGCATATTATGAAAATAAGATACAAAAAAATGAATGGTAAAATTGGTTGGGAAGCATGTGGATGATAGCAAACTTGCATACGAAAGTGTGTTAGGAGAACGCACAATAAAATCATGCTTAATTTTCACAAGCTTTTTTCTTTAAAACTGCAAACTGATGCGGAAATGTGGAAAACTCACCTTAAAGCAGGAAAAACAGAAATGGAGAGAAACCTAAACTGACAGTTTCCTCCAACCTTAGCTTTGGCACCACACCTTTTAGGGCAGCTCTGTGCTTGACTTATTTGTTCATGTTGATGAAAATGTTTTTTAAAGAGCCTTTCTGCGACGGAAGCCAAAATGGCTACCAATAACGCCAAACTCACAAAGGAGCAGGCGGTACCTTAAAGATGATGGGTGGTAGTCAATTAAGTCTTCCTCAGGGTAGACCTATTGAAATGACTGAACTTTGTCCTGTTCGTGAACTTCAATGGGTCTACTTGGAGTAAAGCCATCCTAACATATTTATTGTGGCATAAACTCAATGCACTTACTATTTCTCTCTGCACCAGCAACATGAATCCACACGAGTGCAACACGGATGAGCAAGTGAAAATCTTGGGCTAAAAACGTCTATCAGGTGTCTTGGAGAAACTGGGTGAGTCTTGGCACCACAGTAAATGGTCGAGATGGTCAGCAAACCCGTTTGATAATGACAGCCAATAACAATGGGGGCCATTGTATTTAGCGGAGCTCCTCTAACAGCATTAGGCCTTTTGTCTATTTTTACACCAGTTCAGTGATGCTATTGCTGAAGGTCACTCTTCAGGAAAGGCCCTAATTAAGATTTCTGCCTGCAGCAAATTGTAAGAACTATAATACATCACATTGGAGTAACCCAGCCACAATCATTGACTATCCTGAGCCAGTCATGTGGTGGGAGCAAATAATACGGTTTTCATAGCACCGAGAATCGTTTGACAACGTGATTAAAAATGCAATACCTTGGGTTTTCCGGCACAATGTCACTTAAAAAAAATAAAAATGTGTTGTTGGCAGCCGAACAGAATTGTTTAAATTATGAAGTGAAGGGCAATTGCAAAGAAACTCATTTGTACTGGCGTGATTGCAATGTTGTTTGTACCACTTTGGGTGTTATATATGTTTGGGCTTCAGAGAAGGCATATGTGGCAGTTCTCAATGTCCTGTCCACCCTCCTTTCCCTTGGCTCAAACTTACCCCCAGACCCACAAACAGGAGGAGAGACTCCATGGACAATTAAGGTATGTTGACCCACCCACCTTGGTCTCTGGCCCCACCCATGTGACCCCAGGGGGGAATGTGAATCTCAGATTGGGGGAAAAGATTGCAGGCGCCTGAGTCTGACACTAGTTTTCATGCCTGCGCCTGTTCCCCAACCTCTGTGACCCTTGCAATCAGATCACTTTCTTATTCAATCCCTTTGATGGTAAAAAATGGAGCTGGGAATGAGAGAGACAGCTCATGAGCTGATTAACAGTCATCTGGTGTGATAGGAGTCCAAAGCAATTATCTGAATCCTTGTTGGCCTCATAACTGTTTAGCTTTAGCCAGAAGTTCTCTCACCCAAATCTCACTTGAGATGACACTGAGAGCAGTAACCGCCCTGCTGCTTTGCTTTTGAATGTTTTGTGTGTAGATCCAAAACATAGCCTAGTTTTGAGAGGTGGAGGAACACCCAGGGCTGGACCTTCTAAAGTTGCCTTATGAGGAACGGCTAAGGGAGCTGGGCATGTTTAGCCTGGAGAAGAGGAGGTTAAGGGGTGATATGATAGCCATGTTCAAATATGTAAAAGGATGTCACATAGAGGAGGGAGAAAGGTTGTTTTCTGCTGCTCCAGAGAAGCGGACACGGAGCAATGGATCCAAACTACAAGAAAAAAGATTCCACCTAAACATTAGGAAGAACTTCCTGACAGTAAGAGCTGTTTGACAGTGGAATTTGCTGCCAAGGAGTGTGGTGGAGTCTCCTTCTTTGGAGGTCTTTAAGCAGAGGCTTGACAACCATATGTCAGGAGTGCTCTGATGGTGTTTCCTGCTTGGCAGGGGGTTGGACTCGATGGCCCTTGTGGTCTCTTCCAACTCTATGATTCTATGATTCTATGACTCTCCCTCCCTCCCTCTTTTAGAAAACTACTAACAGGCACAACCCATTCTGAAATGAGCTGCAGGGATGGGGAACCTGTGACCCTCCAGATGTTGCTGGACTTCAGCTCCCATCCTCGCTGACCATTGGCCATGCTGCCTGGGGCTGATGGGAATTGTAGTCCATTTGGAGTGCCACAGATTCCCCTTCCCTGGTTTACTGCAAAACAATTGTTTAGGGGCATGAAGAGCTGTGCTGGATCAGGACAACATATTGTTTCCAAAAGTTGCTAGTCTCTGGGAACTTATCTGCCAGGCATAAAGGCTGTAGCTCTGTCCTAGTGTTTGTCCTCAGAATGTGGTGATCTGAATATGGAAAATCCATTTAGCAGGTCACTTTCTGCACCCCGCCCCCCGTGTGTAGATCCACCCTTACTCCAGGCTAGGATGGAAGAGGCAGAATTGTTGTCAGCCTTCCAACACAGAAGCTGTGCTAATGTCAATGCTAAAGAGATGAACCCAACCAAGAATAAAAGTTGGAGTAGTTCTTCTCCTGAAGAAATGTCCTCTCCAAAGTCTTTGCCCATGAATAGGGTGGAGGATTTCAAGAGGTCTTTTCTGCACAGTTCTGCTTCAAGGTTGATTGTTTCCTGAGGTAATCTACTCCAGGTGTGCAGAACTTCAGGCCCAGAGGCCAAAAGCAGCCCTTCACACCTCTCCTTCTGGCTCTTGAAACTTTCTCCAGGCCACAAACTTTCTCCTCAGACCTCATCCCTTCACTGGCCCTGCTCTGTGCTCTCCTTGGGTGCTTCAACTTGACTGAAAACTGTCCTTGAAATGTGACAATGCCTGCCTGGATGGAGAGAGAAAGGTGTGTGTGGATCCCTCTGACTTTTGCGTGGATGGAATGCCGTCTACAGTACAAAGGTAACAACCCCATCTCTTGCTCTGCCATGTGGTCCCCGAAAGATTGTCTACAAAGCAATGTTCCCCACCTCAATCCAATCATCTGCCAGTTCTTTGTGAGGTGACCCCTTCACCCTCTTTCCTACTCTTCATTCTGAGATCTGCAAACAATTTTCAATTGTGCTCAAGGTGACTTTTAGTGTTTGGGCTGGCACCGTTTTTTGCTGTGTGCCTGTTTGCAATCTCAACAAAGGAAGAAGCAATGTTGGATGAACATAACCTTTGAAAAGTAGCCTTAATACTCAGCTTCTTGCCAATTCCGAGAAAAGATTTGGACCACAAGTCGCAAAGTGTGGACGCCACTGGAGCAGCATTGATAATGCAGCTGCATTTGTTGACCAGCTTTGGGGATCCTAACAACATCTATAACAGCAAGAAAACGAATGCCTTCAAACCAGCTCAGAACATCTCTCCGTTCAGGATATACAGAAGTGTTTGTGCCCAATACCTAGCATAAAACAGGCTTGATGTTTCAAAATGCAAGCATTGACTGATGGATTGATTGATATTATTGATCCATTTCTCTCCCCACTCCAGTGTTTGTATTTAGATGCTTTCAATCAGATTTATTTTTTCCTCCCCTGCTCTCTTACTCTGAAGTCTCACCTGGAATTTAGTGCAGCATAGAGGATAAGCTGCTGGATTTGAGCCAAGGAGGCTTCCATACAAATCCTCATTCAGCCGTGAAGCCTTCTCCCTTTCTGTCCAAACTACCTCACAAGAGGAGGGGAACCTTAGGAGAAGGACAGAATACAAATACCGTACAGTGGTACCTCAGGTTACATACGTTTCAGGTTACATATGCTTCAGGTTACAGACTCCGCTAACCCAGAAATAGTGCTTCAGGTTAAGAACTTTGCTTCAGGATGAGAACAGAAATCGGGCTCCAGCGGTGCGGCAGCAGCGGGAGGCCCCATTAGCTAAAGTGGTGCTTCAGGTTAAGAACAGTTTCAGTTTAAGTACGGACCTCCGGAACAAATTAAGTACTTAACCTGAGGTACCACTGTATGCTAATGAATGAAGATTCACAAGAAAGGGGAGCAACATTTAAGCAATTAACCTAACCAAATGATTAATTAATTTTTTTAAAGAACCAACTAAAATATTAGTTGATTACCTGGGCAGCACATTTTGCTGAATGCACAAAGGTTACTCTTTGATGAGACTTTATGGGAAATTACACTTGTAAAGTGGAGGTGAATAACTACACTTGGTAAATAAAAGCTTTTAATTCTCAAGCATGACAGATGGGGTTTTAAAAGCAGAGGCTGGGTGGCCATCCGTCATGTATGATCTAATTGAGATTCTTGCATTGCAAGGGGCTGGGCTAGATCACCCATGGAATCTCTTCCAACTCCACAGTTCTATGATTCTACCTGTACAGTGCAATCCTTAGACAGAAACAATCCCTATGGGATCACTGCACCTTGATCCCAGGAATGTGTGCAGTCTTGAAGAAGCATCCCCAATTCTCATATGATGAGGCCTACTCTTCTAAGATGGTGGCCGCTACAACATCTATAATGGGGCGGGGGCATTTTTTCACCCCAAGGGCTGCATTCTTCCCAGCCAAGCTAAGAAAACCAATGTGGGTGTGGCCTCTAAAGGGGTGTGGCCTGCAGAGAGTACTGAGGGTCAAATAGAGAGGCTCAAAGCAGAGCTGTATACAGATTAACAAGGAATAATTACAGTGGTGCCTCGCAAGACGAAATTAATTCGTTCTGCGAGTTTTTTCGTCTTGCGAAGCACCACTGTGTATTGACGGTTTCCCATAGGAATGCATTGGCGGTTTTTTAAAAAAGGCGCAAGACGTTTTGTCTTGCGAAGCAAGCCCATAGGGAAATCCGTCTTGCGAAGCAACTCAGAAAACGAAAAACTCTTTCGTCTTGCGAGTTTTTCGTCTTCCGAGGCATTCGTCTTGCGAGGTACCACTGTACTTGCATTCTCATGGCACAGAAGTCACTAGGAATACAACATCAGATCAACACATCTACATTGCCTAATAGAGTTTATGAGACCTATTTTTTTAAAAAACTTGTTCCCTTTAAGAAAGCAAAGCACACACAAATCATAACAGGTATAAAACTTTTTTTTGTATCAAACTGTTCCCTTTAAAAGACTATTTTTCTAGTGCAGAAGATCTATCTCCAACCATTTAATAGCAAATAGCTCAGAGACTCGGAGAGCTTTAAGACATGAATGAATTATTTCAAACCATTATTTTAACGATGTTTCTACTGACAGCTCATAAGTAAAAAAACGTTGGTGAACTATTAATGACAGAAAGTGTAGGCTACAGTACTCGCTTTTCCTTTTGCAAAGGTTCCTAAAGAGATCAAGTTCTTTCCTCATTCCGCTACAAACTTACTCCTTACTGGCTGCCTTGTGGTAAATTCCTTTTACTAGGCGCCGTTCAAAAAACAGATTGTTAAAACAATGGCACAAAACATTCAGGTTTTAAAGCTCTCGGAATCAGGCAATCTAAAAATGAATGAATGAATGAATGAATGAATGAATGAATGCAGTTTCCCACAACATCATTGGATATTTTCTTAGGGTTGTTGCCTGATTTTAAAGACCTTGGTTGATTAATCTAGCAAATAAGAATGTCTGAACCAGGAGCCACACTTTCTTGGTGTTAGATCAGAAGTGGAAAATCTGACGCCTGCACACCAAAAACAATGCTTTGGGCAGGGACAAAACTAGGCTTTATTTCACCCGGGTCAAGGACCCAGTTTGGTACTACCACCCCAGGCGGATTTGCGCGCGCATGCGCGCGCGCACACACACGTGGGAGCTCACTCCGTTGCGGGGATTCGAACCACCAATCTTCTGATTGACAAGCCCAAGACCACAGCTCCACCCACGTCCCTTCATATTAAAAGTACCAAATCAGACCTGATATGGTTGGGAGATCCATGATCAGATATCTCATTAATTTTTATTATTTTTTAATGCTACTGGCAGCTGCAGATCTGAATCAGGTTTGTAATACAGGAGACATGGGGTGTGTGAACCTTTTTGCCCAGGAGAGTTTTCCTGATCCAAATTGCCTCATTGGGGCTGTCGGTTTGCCTCATGAGAGAATCTTACCAGCACCACACAGGCCCTGTAAGTTTTCTCCATGAGGCAAACAGCTGCTGTGTGGAGGGGGTGAGGAATTAGGATTGGAAAAGCAACCCTCCTGCAGTTCCATGGCTCCAGTCTGAATCATGACCCCCCCCCTTCTCCTTTGTGACCACTATTAACTTTTTTTTTAAGGCACGGGGGAATCTGAGCAAGGAGCTTCTAACGCCATGTTTACTTTGGACCATAATATGCAGGGCAGGTAGTGTTTCTTATGTCCACCGTCCTCATCGCTCCATCCCATGTCCACCTCCAGCAAATACAGGGCCAATTCAATTCAATTATTTTCTATCGAATCAAGGAGCTGCAGTGCATACAGCTTAGCTTCGCAAGGAGCCTGCATTATCTTCCTTCTCAAGCAAAAAGTAAAAAGAGTATCTTTCTTCACAGGCATCTCAGCACTTCCGACTGCTCAGATCTCTTTTCAGCTTGGCAGCACCCACCAGACTGCCTGAATCTAACTCATTACCAGCTTCAGGGCTTCGGATTCAAGCTCGTAATGTAAGCACTTTCAAAGTCTGAACAGCAGTTGTGCAGAGGAACAGACATGCCATAACATCGAACAGAAGGTCCTATGCTATCCCAAAAAACCAAGGCAAATCCCCTGAGCCATCAGGGTCTCTATCCTTCAGTTTTATGAAATCATATTCTGAAAGCATGTAGGCAGCTTCCAGTACTCTCATGTGGGGACCAAATTGGTTTCGGCAATGGTTCTGGTTCTAAGGATTTTCTGGGAGCCTTTGGAAGAGGTGTTTGGAAGGTACGAAATGGGATTTTACAAATTATTTGGGTCCCTTCTGTGGCCAGTGTTAAGACTTGGGATGACTGGGAACTGGTGGCACTATGTCTTTGGAACTCCATGCCTCAATATTCATTGTGCTCCCTCCTTGGTAGTTTATAGAAAGGCAGAGCTTTCCAAAATCTAAAATACTAGTAGCAACTAGTAGCTTATTTGTTGCCTCATATACCACAGTCTTTAGGCAACTCACAGAAGACGTAGTAAATGCAAAACTTTTTTTAAAAAAAATAACGTAACTGTCAATAATAAATACCCACAACAGTACCCACCAAAATAACGTAGAACATCAACAAAAATAAGCCTCACAGTATATGGGGCAAGATAATGAACTCAATCAAATATCTGGGAGAAGAGGTAGGTCTGAACCTGGTGCCGAAAATATGTTATTGTGTCAGATGGGCCCTGCTGGAGTGAGCATGCCACGGACAAGGAGCCACAACCAAAAAGGCCCTCTCCCACATCACCACCTTCCAAACCTCTCTCAGAGGGGACACTAATAAATAATAATAATAATAATAATAATAATAATAATAATAATAATAATTTATTTATACCCTGCCCATCTGGCTCGGTTTCCCCAGCCACTCTGGGCAGCTCCCAACAGAATATTAAAAACACGATAAAACAAACATAAAAAACTTCCCTAAACAGGACTGCCTTCAGATGTTTTCTAAAAGTCAGATAATTGTTTATTTCCTTGACATCTGATGGGAGGTTGCTGCACAGGGCGGGCTCCACCACCAAGCAGCCCTCTGTCTGGTTCTCTGTAACCTCACTTCTTGCAGTGAGGGAACTGCCAGAAGGCCCTCAGAGCTGGACTTCAGTGTTTGGGCTGAACGATGGGGATGGAGATACTCCTTCAGATATACTGGGAAGAGGGCCTTAGCTGATGACCATGGGGTCTCAGCATGTTCATACCAAAAGAGGCATTCCATTAGGGCTTAACCATCAACCCTTTCCTAGGTCTGAGGAACTGATAAAGCTCACTTAGGCTCTGCAATATTTCCAGAAGCCTCCACAGTACTAATCCAGTCAGTCATCCTGTATATCAGAAGCCTATGACTACTTTCCCATGTAAGAACAGTCTCACTTGGCTTCTACTACAAATACCTTTCACTTCATGCAATCTGAAATTAGAAGCAGTGGGAAATCCCTGCAACCAAGCTAAAGTGGAACGATATCTTAATATTCCAAGTGTTCTTCACCAAGACGAACCGTTTTCCTTCTGAACTCATTCACCCTTGCCTCCTGAATTCTGCTATTTCATTATCTCAGGACGTCCATTCACACAAGCCAGCCAGCTCTATTCATTCCACTTTGACCTGTTCTGAAGCTCAAGGAAATTAAGTGGTTTGCCCTGCTAAAGATTCACACCACAAGCATGCCCAGCTATACTTGGGGTTCACCTTGAATTACAGCCCCTCTTCCTCTCTAGGATTCCACCTTTGCAACCAGCAGCTCTGAGACAGTCTCTGCATCGAAAGGCAAAGGTGGTGCTTCACTGATCTCTCTAATTTCTGCCCACCTTCTCTGGAGGTTAGAGGAAGGATTTTATGCTTGGTTTGTTGAGTTGGGCTCTTAAACAAAGCTCTTGATTTCCCCTTATCTGTCCCTTGCTGGTGTTTTATTCCCCCGCCCTCCCTGACAAGTCCCCACTATATCACACGTTTATTTTTCTAGTTCCAGTAACTGCCTCTCCCCTCTTGTTTAAACTGGAAAGGAGAAAAAGGGAAAAGATTGTAAGAGGTGGTGCCCAGTGCCCATTTGGATCCGCTCCGATGTATTATAACTCATGTCGACGCATCTCTGCAGGCAGTAAGATGCACGTAAACAGAGAGGCAAGCTTCAAAGAGACGCTTGGCATTAGAAGCTGGAAATGACATTCAGGTAGTTACCTGCATTATATCCAGCAACTGATTAAAATGGGGCCGATCGCCAGCCAGACACTTAATGAAGCTTTTGAGCAGGCTGTGGGAAATTGTCTTTGGTAAGCCCCAGCACCCCTGAGTCGGTCACACATTTTAATATTTGTGCATTGGCGACGTTATCATAGCCATACAGCTTCCCCCTTCTCCCTCTTTCCTTCATATCATGGGGACTTTATACACTGGAGGCTGCCCCATTAAGGCTAACAGGGCACTGTCCCACCAAACTCAGTCTGCCTCCACCTCCATGCCCTTTCCAGACAACCAGCCCAGGGGGTGGCACTGCCTATCAGCTACCTACTTCCAGCTTCCTGCTCTGGAACTCGGCAGAGAGGAGGAAGGGGACAAAACGAGACTTAGTTGACTCCGCCTACTGTTGGCTCTGGCTCCACCTACTGTTGGGTGGGCCTTCTGCTCCACCAATCCTAATGGGCAACACTGCAAGGGTCAGCAAACTTTTCCAGCAGGGGGGCGGTCCACTGTCCCTCGGACCTTGTGGGGGGTTGGACTATATTTTTTTTTGGGGGGGTGAACTAATTCCTATGTCCCACAAATAACCCAGAGATGCCTTTTAAATAAAAGGACACAATATACTCATGTAAAAGCACGCTGATTCCTGGACAGTCCGCGGGCTGGATTTAGAAGGCTGTTGGGCCAGATCCAGCCCCCAGGCCTTAGTTTGCCTACCCATGGGCAACAGCTTGCACTGATTGTATATACTGTACTGCAGCCTTCCCAAACCTGGTACCTTCCAGGTGTTTTGGGCTGCATCTTCCCTTAGCCAACACAGCTACAGTTTCAGGACATACTGTCTGCTTTCTACATTTGGCCCCAGCTACCCAAGGACACGGGTGGCGCTGTGGGTTAAAGCCTCAGTGCCTAGGACTTGCTGATCATCAGGTCGGCGATTCGAATCCCCGTGGCGGGGTGCGCTCCCGTTGCTCGGTCCCAGCGCCTGCCAACCTTGCAGTTCGAAAGCACCCTCGGGTGCAAGTAGAGAAATAGGGACCGCTTACTAGCGGGAAGGTAAACGGAGTTCCGTGTGCTGTGCTGGCTCGCCAGATGCAGCTTGTCACGCTGGCCACGTGACCCGGAAGTGTCTGCGGACAGCGCTGGCTCCCGGCCTATAGAGTGAGATGAGCGCACAACCCTAGAGTCTGGCAAGACTGGCCCGTACGGGCAGGGGTATCTTTACCTTTACCTTTTACCCAAGGACACACTACTAGGAACCTTGCAAACTGATGGAGAAATGTGGAGTGTGGAACTTAAAAATGGAAAAATGAGAAGGAGAGGGCTACAAAAACTGGAAGTTTTGACCATCCCTAAATGGTACCCTCTGGTGCCGACCATCTGAATTTAATGTACAACATGTACCAGAGGGGAGACTGGTGTCCCCTGCCAAAGTGGTTTGTGCTTAATTACCAGATCCCATTTCAGACCCCGGCCTTTCCCCATACATTAGGTGGCCCACATGCTTTTGTGACTCATGGCATCCACAATGTAGGCCTGAAATGTCACTTTGCAGATAGAATGATCCATCTCCTTGACTTTGCTTGTAAACACATTTCATCAGGGGGGGGGGTCACTAATATGCTTTTATTACCTCACTGTTATGCCATTCTGGAGCCTGATAAAGTATTCCTACGGAGGGATCCTCTTAATGTCTCTCCTCCGGCACACTTTATGCAATCGCAAGAGACGATAACCAATAAATTTAGCCCAATGTTTTCTTGCCGTTAACTATTTCTGAGTAAATCTGCAAAGGCGCAAACACTTCAAAGAATTCCTCCCCTCACACCCAGGATATTGAAAATGATATTCACTTTGGGATGGAGGTTTAAGTACAGAGCACCTTCTGTTTTCTTTACCATTAGAGCTATGTAGCTGCTAA
The DNA here is from genome assembly GCF_965153285.1 of Podarcis tiliguerta. Lineage (NCBI taxonomy): Eukaryota > Metazoa > Chordata > Lepidosauria > Squamata > Lacertidae > Podarcis > Podarcis tiliguerta. Next base: position 45,087,152 of record NC_139545.1, on the reverse strand, counting down.
ATGTCATTTACTCAAAACACTGTAGTCCACAGGATTTGTAGCTTGAGATGACTATTTGCTTTTAATAAACCTACCACATCATGAAGGTTACCTTGTTTTATGTGTGTGGCAATGGGGAGGAGAAGGAAGAATCACATCTATTCATTGGGTTTATCAGGCAGCCAGTGTAGTGCAGTGGTTCCAGGCATAGGCAGACTTGGGCCTCCAGATATTTTGGGACTACAACTCCCATCATCCCTGACCACTGGTCCCATTAGCTAGGGATGATGGGAGTTGTAGTCCCGAAAGATCTGGAGGCTCGATTTTGCCTATGCCTGGGTTAGACTGCTGGACTAGGGCCTGGGAGACCTGAGTTGAAATCCACACTTGGCCAAGAAGCTCACTGAGAGAATCATAGAATCATAGAATCATAGAATCATAGAGTTGGAAGAGACCACAAGGGTCATCGAGTCCAACCCCCTGCCAAGCAGGAAACACCATCAGAGCACTCCTGACATATGGTTGTCAAGCCTCTGCTTAAAGACCTCCAAAGAAGGAGACTCCACCACACTCCTTGGCAGCAAATTCCACTGTCGAACAGCTCTTACTGTCAGGAAGTTCTTCCTAATGTTTAGGTGGAATCTTCTTTCTTGTAGTTTGTATCCATTGCTCCGTGTCCGCTTCTCTGGAGCAGCAGAAAACAACCTTTCTCCCTCCTCTATGTGACATCCTTTTATATATTTGAACATGGCTATCATATCACCCCTTAACCTCCTCTTCTCCAGGCTAAACATGCCCAGCTCCCTTAGCCGATCCTCATAAGGCATTGTTTCCAGGCCTTTGACCATTTTGGTTGCCCTCCTCTGTACACGTTCTAGTTTGTCAGTGTCCTTCTTGAACTGTGGTGCCCAGAACTGGACACAGTACTCCAGGTGAGGTCTGACCAGAGCAGAATACAGTGGCACTATAACTTCCCTTGATCTAGATGCTATACTCCTATTGATGCAGCCCAGAATTGCATTGGCTTTTTTAGCTGCCGCGTCACACTGTTGGCTCATGTTAAGTTTGTGGTCAACCAAGACTCCTAGATCCTTTTCACATGTACTGCTCTCAAGCCAGGTGTCACCCATCTTGTATTTGTGCCTCTCATTTTTTTTGCCCAAGTGCAATACTTTACATTTCTCCCTGTTAAAATTCATCTTGTTTGTTTTGGCCCAGTTCTCTAATCTGTCAAGGTCGTTTTGAAGTGTGATCCTGTCTTCTGGGGTGTTAGCCACCCCTCCCAGTTTGGTGTCATCTGCAAATTTTATCAGGATGCCCTTGAGTCCATCATCCAAGTCGTTGATAAAGATGTTGAATAAGACCGGGCCCAAGACAGAACCCTGTGGCACCCCACTAGTCACTCTTCTCCAGGATGAAGAGGAACCATTGATAAGCACCCTTTGGGTCCGGTCAGTCAGCCAGTTACATATCCACTGAGTGGTAGCATAGTCAAGACCGCATTTTACCAGCTTCTTTACAAGAATATCATGGGGCACCTTGTCAAATGCCTTGCTGAAATCAAGGTAGACTACATCCACTGCGTTCCCTTCATCTACCAGGCTTGTAATTCTGTCAAAAAATGAGATCAGGTTAGTCTGACATGACTTATTTTTCAGAAATCCATGCTGACTATTGGTGATCACAGCATTCCTTTCTAGGTGCTCACAGATTGTTTGCTTAATGATCTGCTCCAGAATCTTCCCTGGTATTGATGTTAGACTGACTGGGCGGTAATTATTTGGGTCCTCTCTTTTCCCCTTTTTGAAAATAGGGACAACATTTGCCCTCCTCCAGTCTGCCGGGACTTCGCCTGTTCTCCAGGAATTCTCAAAGATGACTGCCAGTGGTTCTGAGATCACATCTGCCAGTTCTTTTAATACTCTTGGATGCAGTTCATCTGGCCCTGGAGACTTGAATACATCTAAACTAGCCAAGTATTCTTGTACTATCTCCTTAGTTATTCTGGGCTGTGTTTCCTCTGCTGAATCATTTCCTCCAAATTCTTCAGGTCGGGCATTGTTTTCTTTATCGGAGAAGACTGAGGCAAAGAAGGCATTGAGGAGTTCAGCCCTTTCTGTGTCCCCTGTTTGCATTTCACCATCTTCTCCTCTGAGTGACCCCACTGTTTCTTTGTTCTTCCTTTTGCTACGAACATACCCATAGAAGCCTTTTTTGTTGCTTTTAACCTCTCTAGCAAGCCTGAGTTCATTCTGTGCTTTAGCTTTTCTGACTTTGTGTCTACACGTGCTGGCTATTTGTTTGAATTCCTCTTTGGTGGTTTCCCCCCTTTTCCATTTTTTGTACACATCCTTTTTTAATCTTAACTCCGTTAAAAGTTCTTTAGATAGCCACCCTGGCTTCTTTAGGCACCTTCCATGTTTCCATCTCATTGGTATTGCCTGAAGTTGTGCTTTTACTATCTCCCTCTTAACAAACTCCCAGCCATCATGAACTCCCTTTCCTTTTAGTATTACTGTCCATGGGATCTCACCCAGCACTTCCCTAAGTTTTATGAAGTCGGCTTTCTTAAAGTCAAGAAATTGAGTCCTAGTATGCTTGGCTGCTCCTTTCCGCTGTATAGTAAACTTCAGAAGAGCATGATCACTTGCGCCTAATGATCCTTCCACTTCTACCCCATTAACCAGGTCATCGACATTGGTTAGGACCAGATCTAAAATGGCTGTTCCTCTTGTTGCTTCTCCCACTTTCTGGACAATGAAGTTGTCTGCAAGGCCAGTGAGGAATCTGTTTGACCTTATGCTCTTGGCTGAGTTTGACATCCAACAAATATCTGGGTAATTGAAGTCCCCCATTACTACTATCTCCCTTCCTTTTGCATGCTTGGCCATCTGTTCCAGGAAGGCATCATCTATGTCCTCCGTTTGGCTTGGGGATCTATAGTAAACTCCCACAATGAGGTCACTATTATTCTTCTCTCCCTTAATTTTGACCCAAATGCTCTCACTTTGGCTTTGAGGTTCTAAATCTTGGATCTCTTCACAGGTATACACATCCCTGACATATAACGCCACTCCTCCTCCTTTCTTGTCTGGTCTGTTTCTCTGAAATAGATTGTATCCCTCCATTTTTACATTCCAATCGTGGGACTTATCCCACCAGGTTTCAGTGATGCCTATTATGTCATATTTAGTTTGCTGTACCAAGAGCTCAAGCTCATCTTGTTTATTTCCCATGCTTTGTGCATTAGTGTACAGACATTGAAGTCCATTAGTCATTCCCCCGTGTCTCTTATTTAAGGATTTTTTCCTCCCACCACTAGGTCTGCTTGCTGTTTGCTCCATTTGGTCTATGACATTTGGATGATCATCTTCATCAATTAATAGACTCCTACCTTCAGGAGCACTGTCTCCCTCCCCCACATTAGTCAGTTTAAAGCCCTCCTGATGAGGTTTCTTAGTTTTTTGGCAAAAACATTCCTCCCAACCGTTGTGAGGTGCAGCCCATCGCTTGCTAGAAGTCCATCCTCAAGAAACTGCAGTCCGTGATCTAAGAATCCAAACCGTTCCTGTTTACACCATTTGCGAAGCCAGCTGTTTACTTCCACTATTTTCCTCTCTCTCCCTGGGCCACGTCGTTCAACTGGGAGGACAGATGAGATGACGATTTGTGCATTTAATTGCTTCAATTTCCTGCCCAGAGCCTCGTAGTCTCTTTTGATCTTCTGGAGGCTATTGCTTGCAGTGTCATTGGTTCCCACATGAACCAAGAGGAAGGGGTATTTGTCAGTGGGTTTTATGATTCCTTGCAGTCGTTCAGTTACATCTTGGATCTTAGCCCCGGGGAGACAGCACACTTCCCGAGACATCTTGTCAGGCCCACAGATCACTGCTTCTGTTCCCCTCAGTAGGGAATCCCCTATCACCACTACACGCCTTCTCTTAGGTTTGGTCAGAGTTCTTCCGTGAGCGGTCCGTTCCAAGGTCGCCTGCACATTCCCTGAGGACTGACTTTGCTGCTCATCTTCATATACGTGATCGACTGTAATGAGGGAGAGATCCTCAAATGGAGTCTGCTCTTCGTCTTCCATGCTAGGGGAGAGGACCTCAAAGCGATTGTGTATTTCTAGACAATCAGAGCGAACCCTGGGCCTCCTACTTCTTTGAGTCACGTTTCTCCACATATCGGGCTCCTGTGTTGGTGAACTAGCCTCCTTCTCAGGGGAGTCCCCTGTCTCCTCCTTGGTGGAGACGGTGTGCTCTGTTGCTTCCAAGAAGAGCTCCAGCTCTCTAATTCTTTGGAGCGTAGCTACACGTTCCTCCAGTTGCTGGACTTTGTCTTTTAGGAGGGCAATCAACATGCAATTGCTGCACGTAAAGCTGCCTGCAACCTTTGGCAAGATGGCAAACATTGCACAGGAACCGCAGGCGACTGCAGCTGTTCCCTCCCCCTCCATCTTGAGAATGTGTCGCTGGGCTTGAGATTAGCTCCCCTAAATCTAAAAGATGGTTCAAATTGCGCGCGCCGATAGGCGCGCGCCGCTGCCCTGCAAACACTAATAAGGTCCTCCCACAGCTAATCACCTGCCTCAACAGAAACCCTGCCCCCTCTCACCTTTGACCAGGGAAAGCAGCTAATCAGCCACAAGAATCACACTCACAAGAAACCCCTTTTGGCTCCTTCTTCAGCCGCTGCCCTGCAAACACCTTGGAGCAGTCATTTCTGCCCCCCTCAGGCCAACCTGCCCCACAGTTGTGAGGATAAAGTAGTGGGGAGGAAAACCATGAACTCATTGAAGGAAAGATGGGCTGTAAATGCAGCAACCATTCAACAAGACATTTTGAGGGTGGAATATGACATGGTACAACCGATGAAAATGGTGGCACTGCATTCAATTCATATAAGCTAGTGGTCTCCAGTCTTTTCAGACCCATCTTTAATCCCAGCATGCAACAAGATCAGGATACAAGTTTGTGCAATGAATCTTTTGCTTCCCCTCTTTGGGAATTTCGTTGCAAGCCTAACCAAGTTTACTCAGGAGAAACTCCTGTTGAATTCAATGAGGTTGGGATTGCAGCCTTAGAAAACTGTCTTAGATCATTGGTTCATCTATCCTAGAATTTACCTGCACTGACTGCAATTTTAGTGCCATATCCAAACACAGCCAGGACTTTAATCTTTGCAAGGAGACCAGCCTCACTCCTACTGATGCAACACTGCTGAGAAAAAGGTGGGTTTCTTTTTGAAGCCCTTACAATAGCAAGCATTTGGTTATAAACGTCTCAGAGAACAAAACCAGTCGCTAAATCTCTATGGGCAGTGAAGTGCTTCGAATTAAAGATGGGGGTGTGTGGGGAGGAAAGAACAACTAGATCTACTGCATAGGAGGAAAACAGCACTTAAATAATAATAAAAAAGGTTTGTTTTTGGGTTTGGTTTTTTTTTCCTGTAGCCTTCCTTTTCTTCCTCAGGGAATCATACATATCTTTTCAAATACTTTTTTTTAAAAAAACCTAGCCCCAAACCTTGAAAGGAAACTAAGAAAGACACTTGATACCACCTTGTTTATTAACTTGTTTTGTCAAGAGTCAGACTTGGGGGATTTCAGATTTCTAAAGTTGCAGGTTTCCTTCCCCTTCACTGCAAAATGGAACAAAGCACCTGAATTGTATAAAATGATGAAATAGGAACTGAGTCATGAATCCCATTTAAGCCTACTTTTCATGGATGGCTTTCTTTTAAGACTTCTAAGCTGCGTCTCTGGCTAAAATATGCAGATATATAAAAATAGCTTTAGAAGATGGAGCAACATGTTAAATGAAAGACTGGTGGCTGCTGCCTGGTCCCCCCCCCCCTTTCAATGGCACAAAAGATATGCCTTCTATAAATATTCAGGAACCAGATCTTTATATATCAACAGTAGCAAGGTTAACATTCGCAAAACACCGGAAGGGATGACAATGACCAATGAAACCAAATGACCGAACAGAATTGGGGGGGTATTCAATCTGCTACAATGAACCACATGCCTAAAATTCAGTGTTAAGTGCAAACCTGTTTATGGAAGTTGCAAGTCCTTTAAATAACAAATACTGTTCTGATATTTCTTTTGGGTTTTGAATACGGTACTTGGGAGTGTTGGTGAAAACAAAGGACTCCTAAATAGATTCCACACACCCCCGCGCAGTATTTTAATGCATGCATTTGTATTTCCCTCTTAAAGTTTTATATATGGATAAAAATGATGATTTAAACTGAGATTTGTTTAGAAGGTTGAGCTTCATTAGTGATTTGTAAGTTACCACAACAGCACAGGTCTTCAGCAGGAACCTGCACTTTTCAGGAAGTTCCCCAAGATTAGAACAACAAGGCAAGATGCAGAACATTAGCTAAGAACCAAGGATGTGGAACATCATCTCGTTGGTTGGAGGGCTAGCCAATGGAGTCCTGCTCAGAGTAGACCCATTGAAATTAATGGCTATGACTAACTTTGGTCCGTTAGCGCTTGATAGAACCCATAAGAATTATAATATCGGATAAAACTTTCAAGAGACAGCCTTCGGCTCTCTGCTGAAAACAGTAGCCCCTATGTTCTGTTCTTCCTCCCCCCGCCTTAAGGTGAAGTAAAAGAGAATTTGTGATGTTATGTCATTTCCTCACTCCAGCGCCACTTCAGCGAACAAAGCTAAGAGTTCAGTGTCACAATTTGCTCACATCCGCACCATCCATTTAAAGCAGACAGATTCCACCAAATAATCTTGGGAACTGTAATTTAAGGATGCTGGGAATTGTAGTTCTGTGTGAGGTGAACTTCAGTTCCCAGGATGCTTATTTACTATTAAGTGTATCACTTTTAAAATGGAAACAACCAGAACAATGTATGATTGAAAAAATGAAGTTCAATTAAAAAAACAAAACCCTATTCAGGTAACAGGATGTGCTTTAGCTTCTTGTAGTATATCAGGCAAGGCATGCTTGGCGAATCCACACCGTGATCAACTCCCACCCGGAAACCAATGTCCCCACTGTGGAAGGATGTGTGGATCCAGAATTGGCCTCCACAGTCACTTACAGACTCATTGTTAAAACCGCTACAAGTGATCGCCAAAGAAAGAAGAGTATATCAGACCTGGTAAGGGATTAGCATGATGATTAGCTCTGAGAACCATATTCTGCATCCTTAAGCACACATTTAAATTGGGTAAGGGATGCAATTTTTATTTCTTTACTTGTTTGTGTACAAATTAGGGCTATAGGCTTTAATTGGTTTACTCAATGAGACTTTATGCTAGTAAGGAGCAATTTTAATCAGTGGGACTTAGAGTATAAGGACATGCTGGTTCATTTTAAAGGCTATTTATGTGTTTGTTTAAAATGTGCATATATTCCAGCTTCTTAAAATAAAAATGTAAAAACCCTCTCAATAAGAACAGTCAATCAAGAGCACCAATGAGTGAAGGAAGCTTCAATTGGACAAAATTAGACACTGATCAATAACCACAGCAGCTACTGGTCACCCATTAAAAGCTTTGCAGAATAAGAAGGTTAACCCTAACCTGAATTACACCTTCTGGATCTATCTCAGGGTACCACCACTGAAAAGGTCTATTTCTTGGTTTCTCCTTGCCTAAACATTCCTAGTAGAGGCTCCCAGAGGACGACCCTGGAAGCAGATCCTACATATTTGCGCATCTTCATATGGGCAAGTTGGTCTTTCGAATATTATAATTCAGGTGTGTTAATGTAAATTTAAAGTTTGCAATTCTTTCTGACAGTGAGAGTTGCTTTTGTTTATTAAACTATAGTTATCTCAAAAAGGTAACCACAATTATGATCACAGTAAATCCATCGCCATTTTAAGTTGCTTTGAAACACGGCAAATAATTTCATTGCACATTTCTGTTAATAGGCACATTTTCAAAAGCAATTTCCCCAAATATAATGCTCTTTTAGATGTTATTTTAAGAAAACATTTTAATGCACACCTTCACCTAATATATGTCACTTTTTTACATTTTGACTGGAGAATGCAATATTTGGAGAACGTTTTTCAGTTTGCGTACTGTTTCAAGAACTACAAATTATGCAAGTTCAGTGCAAACATGACCAAATTTCTCCTCCATCCCTAGATGTGACAGACGGTGCTGTTAACCAGTTAAAAGGCAGATGAGCTGAATAACTAAAAATACAGTGGTACCTCAGGTTAAGAACTTAATTCGTTCTGGAGGTCCATTCTTAACCTGGAACTGTTCTTAATCTGAGGTACCACTTTAGCTAATGGAGCCTGCTGCCCCACCACTGCACGATTTCTGTTCTCATCCTGAAGCGAAATTCTTAACCCAAGGTACTATTTCTGGGTTAGTGGAGTCTGTAACCTGAAGCGTCTGTAACCCGAGGTACCCCTGTACTTCTGTGTATTGACAACAGTAGACCGATTGCATAAATGTTCTGTGGAGAAAGGGGAGGCTCTGCTGCTAACGGAGAGAAGGTGGATGAATGGTCAAGCAACTCTAGAAATAACAGTTCTTCTCACTGAACTGTTGCTGGAACAGTCTGGGGGAAAAATTCTCATGCTCTTTTTGTGAAAGTTGCAAGGATATTGTCAGCATCACCACCAATTCATCACTGGCTTGAGAAAACTTCCACACCGTTTTCACGCCTGCCTCCAAACTCAACACAATATGAGTTGAAATTTGCCTGGACAAATAACCTTCGCCGAGGTGAAACCTCATTGGGTATTCTACAGGAATTTGGCTTTGATTGGATTGGATTGATTTCCATCCGGCTTATCAGCATGTGCGGTATATACAGGGTTCCCCCCATTAAGCTCATGAAATTGATGGCTAAGGAAGACTGCACTATATGGATTTGCAATTCAAACATTCAGAAGTGGTTTGGGAATATATATTAATGGCTTCAGGCCCTATCAAGTGTCAGCATCAGAAACATCTGGCATGCAGCAGCAAAAAAAAGTACCCTTCCGTAGACACTACTCCGATGGGGATGCAAAAAATATAGACTCCACTGTGCGATTTTCAATAAAGTGCATGATGGGGAGGGAGGGGGAAGACTTATATTAAATTCACAAGCGTTTATATTAAAATTCCATTACAGGGAACCTAAATGTAGTGTCGGAAAATGCCTTTATAAGACATTTGTTCAGGCTTGGAGTTTGCAGTGGCAGAGTATTTGGACAGTCAATATTAATTTGAAATAGCAAGCCACCTCATCTCTTAAAACCCACAGACACACTCCTCCCTCCTCCCCTTTTCATCTCGCTGCCCACTTGGCTCCGAGTGAGGTGTACAGGCATGGGCCCAGTCAGTCAAGCCACCATTTGAGAAAGATCTCCTATCTGCCATTTTAAATTCAGAGTTAGGAGTCCTCAATGCAAAGCGCATGAGGGACCATGTCACTCATGGCTGGAGCCAGAAAGTATGGGAGATAAGGGGGGAGTGGAGAGGGAGAGAGAGAAGAGACTAACTGCAAATGCAACACATAGCAATCGCTCTAGAAATGAAATGATCTCATCTATGAAGAGTGCAAAAGAACAATGTGCCATTTTAAACTCCTTTGGTTCAATGTCAAGCAAGCCATTAGAACAGGGATGAACCTGAGGGCTTCCATACATTGTTGGGCTCCAGTGTCCTGAACCCCTGGCCTACCTGGCAGCAAGTTGGTATGTCAAGTCCAAAGGTCAGGGTTTTCCCCTACCTCGTAGCAATCGTCACAACTTTGTTAAGGTTGCGGTTAGGCATTGTTTGACCTTGTGTGGGGGAGGGGAGGTGTGGCCACCGCTTGCCCCTCCATGCTTAAGGGTATTCCGTTAAAGGAATCCGGGGGTGTTGATCTAGTCTGAAGCCCGGCTGGGGGGCTAAGGCCTTGACACGACCCCGATGGGAACACCAGGGGGAGCTTGAGTTGGTCCGCATTGACAGGGCTCCCCCTACCCTTACTGGGGCTTCCTGCACAATGGGCAGGAGTCAGATATAGTGAGGTCCAATCAATGCCGAAGCCAATACCACTCACATTCTGTAATTTCAATAAGGTTGTGGCCAAAATTTGCCCAATAACATAAACCTAATATCCTTGTCCTTGTGTGAGTTATTTCCAATGAGGGGGTGGCTCCAGGGTCTTGATACGCAAACAGAGCCATAAGGAAAGGACAGGTGGGGGAGACAAAGAATTGAGTAAGCATGAGAAAGCGAGTTTTTTGGTCTAGGGAAAAGAAAGGACGTGTGATCATGGTAAGGAGGACGCCCTGGAAAAAGGAGCTTTGGACATTAAAGGACCACGGGTCAAGGGACCAAGTGAGGATGTAGAATTTGTCTGAACTAATTAGAAAAATCCTTGGTTGCAATTTTGTAGCTCTAATGTATAGCTTTGGTACTTTCCATAGCGGAGTAGAAAGATTATCTCTCTGTAGTCAGCTTCTCAAGGCAAACGTGCTAATGTTTTTTCTCCCAGCAAGTTGCTAATCTCCGTGGATGAATCCTAAAATACGGTAAGTTAAGGAACTTCATAAATGGACTATTTCTCACCCCCTCCTCCCCCTGTGTAGCCACCACATGTGATCCCTCCAAAATGCTTTTCCTGTGGATCAGGGAGTCTTTCTGGTCCATGTGGGATAGGGCAGGAGGGACTACTGCAGGAGAGGAGAGGAGGGAGAGAGGAAGGGGAGATAACTTCCCTAAGTTATCTTAGGATTCAAACCATCCCCTGACAGACCCCTGTTCCCCCATCCCAGGTTGTCCAGGGGGGCTCTCTGAATGCCCAAAGAGGCTTTCTGCAGGACACAGGCAGCTGCAGGGGAAAAGGGGACAAAAAGCCTTCTTTCCGTGAACTAACTCAAGTTAGGATCTGTATCCTTTATTATGTACTCTATTATTTACTCCTTTTACATATTTCATAAAGCCACTGTTTGTGCACAGAGCACAGGACTCTTTCAGGTCTGTAAAGTAACTGAACATGGTTTTCCCATCTGGCACGCGCATACACACACACACACAGTATGTATATATATACTGGACTTCTTGATTATTTTTGAAGCAGCAAATCTTTTCAGAGATTTTATGCAACAAGGTTTTCAATCACACAGGTTCCATGGATACAAAAACTCCCTCATTGCAAAAGTGGCTGGCCACATGATCTCTAGTGGGGTTAAATGTGCAGCCCCACAGCCCAGCTGAATCTACGTTGCATCATGCTCACCTTTTAATACTTGAACAGGGCTATGATGCCTAGAAGAGTGGCCCAGAATGCATCATGCAGGCATGGGAATACCCAGTGCCAACAACCTTTCTGCCATCTTCAGGCTTCCAACATGGCCCTCCTCACCATCCCTGCTACTTCCTAAGTCACTTGAAAGATGCAGTTGTTGTCTCATTTAGGACCCTCTGAGCATGGATGATGTCATTGCCATGTGCTGTGGTCCAGTACTGATCCATTTGAAACCAGCACCAAGATACCCAGAGTCGGATTCCAAATAGGTCACTCTTACCAAATTCTTTATCCCCCAAACAGTGCCAGATTTACATATTAGCTAAACAAGCTATAGCTTGGGGCCCCACTCTCTTGGGGGCCCTCAAAAAATTAAAGGAAAAAACACCTGGATGTACATTTCCGAAATATAAAGTAAAAAACCAATACATACAGCAACAGTGTTTTGTGTTGTGTATGGATCTATTAGGTGCATAAATTACTATATAGCATATATTCAACACAAAAAAGTGACAATTTGTTGTTGACAAAGGACAGCTGGACATAATAAAGGGCCCCATTACCTTCAGTAGCTTAGGGCCTCATCAAACCTAAATCTGGCCCTGATCCCAAACCTCTGTTTGCCAACATCTTCATGGGCCATGCTAAAGACCTGTATCACCAGTACTCGTATTGTTTCAGAAAGTGCAAATTAGCAAAAATGGACCAATTTATGATTATATGGCAACCCTTCTTATGGTATGTGGCAGGTCAAAGAAGAGACTCTTTGCTCTCCAGACCCCCCACAATTCATCTTGATTAGACCTCTTGCCTAGATATCTGTTGGTCTAAAGTCTGAGGACTAAGCTATGAGAGAACTTTCCCCAGGATCTACAGCTTTGGCTTTTAACCATTTCTGTGGTAATTTTCCATTCTTGAACATGTGAGATAGTTGTGCTGTTTTCGTTATATGTGGTTCATGTGTATATCATTGACTTGTGCTCTCTGAAATAAATCCAAAACAAATAATCATTATTTTAAAAAAGGAGGTGTAAAAATAGGTTTGCTTTCAAATATGAACTGGATTTAATCCTCCCCCATCCCTACCTCTGTGTGATCTAGCCCTTAACGTTCATGAAATATGCCTGCGAAGGTAACTCTTCGCAAGCAATCCATCAGGCCTGGCTGGTGCCCAACCCACAGTCATTTTCACTGGGGCAGCTTTGCAAAGGAACTTGTGCAATCTCCATGGAAATAATTGTTTACCTGGCTGCATTGCTTGATGGATGGGATCCTTGGCATCCTGTCTAAAAGGCAAAGGTTAGGGGGCGCCTGTCAAAGAGAGAGAGTAAGAAAAAGTATGTTGCCTTCTTCTCCCACTCAGTGTACTAAGGGGATATACATTGGCTCTGTGGAATCACCAGAGCAGGCTGTAAATGATGTATGAAATGGAAAATCTTTTGTCCACTGCACACAGAGAATATGACAGTACAATGCATTCTCAGTGGCCCTGTCCTATCTGTTGCGCTAATCAAATAAGACAGGACCAGGGGAAGAAAATCCAGTAAACAAAAAGGAAGGGACAGGAAGTCGCCAACATCCCAAGCGTTGCACAGAAGGGAAGCTAAGCGCTTGCTCATGCATTCATGTTCATCACTTGTTGGTTAATGACTTATTACTCTTCTTCAGCTCACAGCTGAATGTGCAAACAGTCTCCACTGAGAGGCACTGAGCTGGAGCAATGATATCAAAGTCCTTTTCTGTGGGGCTTGATGTGTTGTATCACATGTGCAAGTTCACACTTTAGGTTGCAGTCACAGGGAGATCAAGATGCATAAATCAGGATTTTGGTGTATGGACATGCAGAGGAGGAATGTCAGAGACGTGGCCGAATCGAACGCCTGGGAAGAGTCTGACTCTGGAGATGAAAGAATGCCGTTACAGAGGGAGCAAGACTCGGACTATGGAGATGAGGGAATGCAGGGGTGGGTTAGTTTGGGCCCCCTTCATTAAGAGTTCCCAGAGTCAGATAGAGCAGAAGACTCGGAAAACTCACGGACGGGGAGCGGGGGAGATAGACAGCATTGAGGAGGTTGCTATGCAACCAGGAGAGAGGGCTTTTCGTTTGAGACCGGGGGAGGGGGAGTCCACCCATCTTCTCCTCAAACCAGAAGAGCTGAAAGGGTTAAAATGCAATGGAAGCACAAGAGAGGAAGGACTGGAATTTGGCGCCCTTCGTGCTGCGAAAGGGGAGGAGACTCAGAGTGACCAACTCGTAGCTAAGAGAGGCAGGCTCAGAACCACTCTCTGGGTGTTAATTGTAAACAAACGTACCATAAAACTACTAGAGATTCATTCATTCTTATCAGCGCTTGCTTGCCTGCCTGAGATCATTACAAGGAAGAAGCAAGAGTAATTCATGCTTTCCACTTTCTTACCTGATCTCTTTGCGAAAGTGAGGCAACGCAGGCAGCAGTGGAGAAGATGCATTCCCCCTGCCCTTGAGTGAGAGCAATGCAAGGTCTTCATTAGTTCACATTGATGTAATCACACAGACAAATATGACTGGCTTTGTGGCGCTATGGCATCATCATGTGGCATGATGACATCATGATGATGATGCCTGATTGGCTGGGATCATACACCAAAGAGTTCTCAGAGAAGAGCAGCTTCTTGGGGATGCAAACCAATATGAACAAAAATATGTAAGGCCACTAGGCTAAGTCCCCTTTCCCCCCAAAAAGTATTTTTGTATCATCAAAAGTCCACTTTTTCTTCTAAAATGCTTGGATGTAAATTTTTTTAGAGCAGTACTAATAATTATCCAGCTGAAGCTAGCAGCAGATTCTTGTTTAATCTGTCTCTACTTTGATCTGTGAGAAGATGTTTGACAGATGCAAACCTTTCCTTCCATTTCTCCTTGGGAAAGTCCTCAAATACATATTTATCTTTATAAAATGGTTTCCCCACTCAAATAGAACAGGAATCAGCATAGAAGCAACTGGATGTATTGCCAGCTTCTTATTTTGCTCAAAATCATGGGGTATCATATTTTTTTTAAAGGCAGCACAATAAAAGGGGTGGATTCCTGCAATGAATCATTTTCTAGCTATACAGAAAGCACTGAAACCATAGATGTGGAATAACTGTTAAGGGTCAGAAAACAAATCTCAAGAAATGTAGAAGGATTGCTTGCTTTGAATGCCCATGAATTTGAGGCAGTGTCTCTGTTCTCAAGTGGGGAATCCTATTGATGTTAACAGTATCGTGTTATCATGCCCGTATGACATATTCCTGCATAAAATCCAATGCCCATGTTTCAAAGCCTGTGGCTGGCTTATAATGGTGCAATTGGAACAATGCTACAATAGATGCAATTGGAACAATGGCCCATGCCAACAGTGGGCTCAGGCCATGAGATTTCATTTACAAAAAAGCAAGTCTTTAAACCCTCTTTAAACGGACATCATGAAGCAAAATGTGCATGCCATGTTCTTAACTGGGTGCCTTGCGCACCTAGTCATGTGTCAACCATGCACCACAGCAGGCTTCAAGAGAAGAAGAGACAGCTGCTTTATTCAATGGAGAATATGCAGAAGTGATTCAGAGGCAAAGGATATAGCCCCTGACCCTCTTTCCCCTCATCAATAAGTGAAAGAAGAAGAGTTTGGATGTGATATCCCACTTTATCACTACCCGAAGGAGTCTCAAAGCGGCTAACATTCTCCTTTCCCTTCCTCTCCCACAGCAAACACTCTGTGAGGTGAGTGAGGCTGAGAGACTTAAGAGAAGTGTGACTGGCCCAAGGTCACCCAGCAGCTGCATGTGGAGGAGCAGAGATGCGAACCCGGTTCACCAGATTACGAGTCTACCGCTCTTAACCACTACACCACACTGGGCAAAGCAGCAGTTGCGATTCAGATTTTTGTGAAGTAGGTTGCCATCACTCAGAGTTTTGAATGCACACATCTCTCCATCCAGGCCAGTAAGAGGCATCATCACAGTTTAAGAACATGCAGCAGCAGCCAGGGAGAGTGTGGTGCTGTGACCTAGTGCAGAAGCCAGGTCAGAGTCCCTACAGCCTGTTAGAAAGGACTGGAGGGTGGCATTTGACCCCAGGCTGATTCTAAATGCTAACCTCTTCAAATCAGCACTAGGTGGTTTTCACAAATGTCACAGTCTGGAGAGAGAAGAGTCCTGAGCACTATAGACATTGGTGACATTTGCACCACACAGTTAAAGCACATGGCTGCCCTCACAAAGTTGCAATTCCCAGAACCCTAAGCAAACCAAAAGCAGAGACATCACCTTTTCAACAAAGGTCCATATAGTTAAAGCTATGGTTTTCCCAGTAGTGATGTATGGAAGTGAGAGCTGGACCGTAAAGAAGGCTGATCGCTGAAGAATTGATGCTTTTGAATTATGGTGCTGGAGGAGACTCTTGCGAGTCCCATGGACTGCAAGAAGACCAAACCTATCCATTCTGAAGGAAATCAGCCCTGAGTGCTCACTGGAAGGACAGATTCTGAATCTGAGGCTCCAATATTTTGGCCACCTCATGAGAAGAGAAGACTCCCTCGAAAAGATGTTGGGAAAGATTGAGGGCACTAGGAGAAGGGAACGAAAGAGGACGAGATGGTTGGACAGTGTTCTCAAAGCTACCAGCATGAGTTTGACCAAACTGCGGGAGGCAGTGGAAGACAGGAGTGCCTGGCGAGCTCTGGTCCATGGGGTCATGAAGAGTCGGAAATGATTAAATGACTAAACAACAACAACCAGCAAACTACCGTTCCCAGGAGTCTTAGTGGGGGAGAAAGCTATGCGTTTAAGGGTATGGATCAGAGGTGGTGTGTCCTGTTTCTCACTTGACACAAAATGGGAAGTGCCATGCCCCCCCTGCTCTGCCATGCTCACCTCTAGTTTAGGGGAGTCCACAGCAGCTTCTAATTCTCACAGTTTGACAGGTAGCTTTAATGGAGATGTGGAACATTGAAAGGCCTCTTTGTTTACACTGCCAACATTCCAAAAATACATTTCCTGCAAGGAGCCGTATACCGCCAAGCATATGATATTGTTAAGCTGTCAGGTGGTGGTGTGGGGAATTAGACATCTCTGAACGTTGCATCCCTTCCTCATCAACACCGAAGCACAAGGCAGATAAAGTGTTCATATTGTGGCCCTGGTCGACGTCAGCTACAAGTTTTGATTGTCGGGAGGGGTAAAAGGCTGCTTGATAGATATCGCCTTTCGCGATACACCCATGCAGCTATCTGTACTCATGTTCAGCCTGCTCCCTCCTCTGCCTACAATTAATGAAAATGACATTTTGGAGGCCTAGAGGGATAATTGCAAAATTATATCTGCCATTTCTATAAGGAAAAGATATAGATAAAGGTATCTAATTTGCCTACTAATTAGTATCGCTCAGCTGTGTTACATGACCACCCCTAGGGTAAATGAAAAGGAGTCTTCTGAGTTTAGCATTTGAAAAGCAGTTTGTAGACATGAAGGGTTGAGCTAAATATTAATATTTTACAGAAGACACAGCAACATAGAGTTGAATAGAGACCTTGAAAGCCACCTAGCTACCCCCTACCCCCTACCCCATTACCACCATCCACACAAAATGCAACACCAAAAATGCCTAATTCAAACTAGCAACTTCATGGTCTTGACTGATTGAGTGAGGCATCACTCCCCCCCCCCTGAAATTCTGTGTAGTTCAGGAGATACAAATATAGGTTTGTTGTTAGAAGACCCCGGTAAAAATCCCATTGCTGACACAAAGTCTGTGGTTTCCCCCCTCTCCTTTACACAAGCAGCACCTGGATGGCAGCTTCCAATACATTCACGTCCACATGAAAAGCCATTTGTATGAAAGAGCTACAAGACTGGCTGTGACTATTTCAGCCATATCCTTTGATGGTTTGTATTGCCATGGCTGTAATCTCTCCAGCCACATGAGAACTCGGAAAATTCAGAAGCTTGTGCCTTTAATATATATATTTTTAAAGAACAACAACACACAATTGCATGTACAATAAACAAAACAGCAAACTAAAATACACCACAAAAACAGTCACAAAGGCAAGGAGAGTAAATATACATAATTTTTTTAAAAAAAGAATAGTGTAAAATATATTCCAACGGTGATTGCTGAGAGTTCTTAGGAGACCCCCATTGGTCTCACAGAGCTACAGTTCCCAGAGTGGTTTAACAATTAATCCATGGGTAGGTAAACTAAAGCCCGGGGGCCGGATCCAGCCCAATCGCCTTCTAAATCCAGGCCGTGGATTTTCCCGGGACATCCTGGAATTACAGAAGCCATCCTGGCTTATGATTGGATCCCAGAAGGTCCTGTTTTGGTGCCATGCTCTCATGCAAGTCAGCTAGCTTGGCACCAAAGGACGTGTGTCCTGAATTTAATCAGTGGAATGTTGGAGGGCATTTAGCATACTACAGTTCCCATAATTCTCTGGGGGAGGCCATTACTGTTCACAGTGTTATCATAGTGCTTTACATGAATGGCGTGAATGTGGCCTTAGATTAGGACCTGGGAGACCAGGTTTCAAGTTCCCACTCAGCCATAAAGCTCTCAGTGTAACCTACTTAAGTTTTGAGAATAAAAATGGGGAGCCGTAAATGCCATATTGAGCTTGTTGGAATAAAGCTGGGATATGAATGTACAGTGGTACCTTGGGTTACAGACGCTTCAGGTTACAGACGCTTCAGGTTACAGACTCCGCTAACCCAGAAATAGTACCTCGGGTTAAGAACTTTGCTTCAGGATGAGAACAGAAATCGTGCGGTGGCGGTGCGGCAACAGAGGGACGCCCCATTAGCTAAAATGGTACCTCAGGTTAAGAACGGTTTCAGGTTAAGAACTGACCTCCAGAATGAATTAAGTTCTTAACCCGAGGTACCACTGTAATCAGTAAATAAATAATAAGCACCCCCCCACACACACAGCCACTCCAAACAGACTCCTCCAGGGAGTTATTCTGCATGGATCCCATTTAAAAGAAAGGTAGCCATGTAAGACCCCTGTTCCTTTCAGTAGTGCTTATCCAAGTGAGCTTCCTGGGTAAGAAGCTTCAGAAAGCAGCATCAGAGCAGCTGCAACAGAAGGCTAGTCTGGCCTTGAAGAGACAGGCTCATTTGCCAGTTGAGCTTTTATTGGTTTGCTAATACAACTCATTTTCTCACTATGTGGAGAGAGCACTGCAGTCCAGCTGCTCCTGGTGTAGCTGCTCAGCAGATATAAAGGGGCATTCAATTTGATTCATTTCAAGAAAACTTCTTTTCTTTTTTTTAAAACACCCCTGGTGGTATATTACTCCACCTGTCCCCCAGGCCCACCTCACAAATGCATGCCATTGTTATTTACGGCAAAGCTCGGCCCTCTGGTTTTGATATACACCTCTGCCGTCCCTCACAAATACATCAACTCCCAATCTTTATCACCCGCATTATATATCAATGCCTTTACAGCATTCACTTCTCAAGGATAGCACTATATTGAATGTAATATGGACTCTTCCCCGCCCCCACACTCCCGGCACCAGCCACCATTTCATACACTGCAAATTACACCTCTAAAGTGTTATAATGCAAACAACTCTGTTGCTTAAGATACTAAGCAATTGAGATTTATTGTTTATTAAGGCACATCAGAGGTTTGAGGAGGAAGGGAATTATTTTCAGAATGCATATCTCGTTGCCGAGAAAAGGGGGTCTTGGCACACACATTGAAAGTGAAGAAGTAATGATCCATGATAAAGTGTGCTGAACATCATGAATGTTTGCTAATGGGGAGATCTAGCAGAGTGTTGAGCAATCTCCCAAGGGAAACTTCATCCTCTTGGGATCTAGGACAAAAAGCCATTGTGTTATAGACGGGGAGGCTGGTCCTTTAGAGCAAGTGGGGGACAGCCCCACTGACCTCAGTCTGCCCTCAGCCAGTCCGTACCTGCCTGCCTTCCTATTTACTTACAGTCCAGTGATGGAACGGCCGGCCATCTTCCTCCTCCTTTGTCACAGTATTGTCATTGTAGGATAGCTCAGCTAGTAGAGCATGAGACTCTTAATCCCAGGTCCGTGGGTTTGAGCCCCACATTGGGTGAGAGATTCCTGCATTGCACAGGGGTGGCCTGGATGATCCTTGCAGTCCCTTCCAAATCAATGCTTCAAGATTCAAGAACTCAGCACGGTGGAGAATGAAGCCAAAACTAGAATCAGTTGGCTCTGCCTGTTACTGGTTTTGGCTCCAATTATCATTGGGCTCAATCCCACCAGTTCCAATGGGTATGAGCTGGGTGTGGGGGAAATGAGGTATGCATCAACTGGGGAGGGGCACACACCTGTTCCCTCTTACACTGCTGTCAGGAGTGAGCTGGCAGCAAATCACACTGTGCAAGTTGGAGGTAACTCTTTACTAGCAAGAAAAAGATCAGCAAAGCCTTGGTGGAGTGTCAGGCACAGCAGCTCTTCCCTGGTAAGTCCTGCCCCATGGATCAGTTGCTGAGACTGATATCCCTTGCCTCTCCACAGGCATCTATACCCCACCATTCCTCTGTGCCCAGCAAGTCCATGACAACTGACCTGCTCACCAAGCTACAATTCTGTGTGTATGTATGCGTGTTTGTCTGCTGTATGCTGTGTTGGGAAACTGTGTACGTGCAGCTACTCACACAGAGTCAATTAAGGTTTGGCAGACAGCCAGAAGGCAATCTGAAGAAGTAAGTCTGCCTGGTGATAACAGAGACATGGAAACCGCTCCCTGATTGGTCAAGCTCTCTCAAGGGAGTGATAATTAATGCCTACTAACTGGTAGTTCAAGAGTTCAGTGGTTCAGTGTGTCAGTGTAGGAGTTGTGAGTCGTGTCAGAGAGGGCTAGCATAAGATCCGTGTTCTGTTCCTGTAAATAGTCCACTGTATATAATAAACACCTAATTACAAGTTCCTGGTTCCTGCTTCGTCTATCCTGCCTGCAGCCAAGTTGCCAATTGCTTCCGTGGATTCTGCGTGTACTCTGCTAGGTCTGGCTAAGGTCCTGCAACTACTCAGAAAGTTGTGAAACACCAAATAGGTTTTACCAATATGCTGTACGCTGTATGCTGGTTATAAAACCAGCACATGCTTGTAGTGTAGATGGGTCCTCTGAGCTCCCAAAGTGATGCAAATTAGAGAATGAAGCTAATCCAACCATCCCACTTATTCAGCTACAAGGGATGGAAGGTCTTACCATCTAGATTCACTTCACTATGCCCCATGAATTCAGACACCTGCTCTCATTTAAAAGTAGAACTATTTTTCTAAAAAACCAAACAACCATTAAAGGAAATGGCTACCCCCAACCCACAAAAGTACAATAATAAATGTAGCTAAGAAAAGGAGACTTGCTGACACAGTTTCACAATGTGCTTGAATGTTGGAAGAGGTCTGGAACGTTTTCGCTGGAGAGACTTGACTGGTGTTGACTTTGCACACTGTTCAGTGTCTGGATATGCAGCCTGGGTAGCTCAGTTGGTTAGAGTGTGGTGCTGATAACCCCAAGGTTGTAGGTTCAATTCCCGTATGGGACAACTGCATATTCTTGCATTGGGTTGGACTTGGTGAGCCTCAGGGTCCCTTCCAACTCTACAATTCTATGTTTAACCAGATATGTTAAAGGGGTTACATTTGTCTATAATCTGACTTTTTGGTTTCAGCTGTTCTTGTTTTAGTTTCTATTGTCTTTTGATGGATTACATTTTGCTTTTATCATGTTTTATTGTTCCTGCACACAGTCCTGGATCTGTCTGGGTGCAGGGCAATGTAGAGATAATCTAACTAACTAACTAACTAACTAACTGACTGACTGACTGACTGACAACAAAAACCCATACACGACACATGGCAAGAATTTGAAACCACAAAAAGATTATCGTGTTGGGCAGCTAAAATATTTCTCCGGTGAGCTGGATCCCTGCTTTTTTCCTCTTTCCTCCCTCCCTCCCTTTCAAATAAACATCAACCTGCAACCTGCAACCGACAGAAAGATTTCTCAATCTGACTGACTGAAAAGAGCTTGCAGCGTTTCCTGTACTTTTCTCAGGTTCCTCTCGCAGCTCCCTCTCCTTCTTGTTGACATTGCCCCCAAAGCATTTCCACAGTGGTAGAAGCTTTATACTGTTTAGTAACAGCTTCCAAAAGGTGATAGAAAGGGAAGTGTGCGAGCTCTCTCTCTCTCCCCCTGCCCATATTATATATATATATATATAGATATATAGTTTAGAAGTCCTGAAGACGCTTTCCAAAATGAAAACACCGAACTAAAGGTTGTTTGAGTCCTGAGGGGTAGAGAAGTGGGAATGGCAGTGTTAATGGTTTGCACAGCGGTGGGCCGGCCAGCTGACACTTCGAAAGAGTTGCATTTTGTGCCACATAAAGCCACCGCTGTCCTCAATGCCTTCCATTAAGAACTGTGCCTCACCTCAGGGAGGCTCCTGCTTGGCGATTACTGCTGCCTCCCATGGAGCTGAAAAAATAGCCTTTCTCACAGTCCCTGTGAGGAAAAAGGTGTGTCGAACCTGGAGGGATGAAAGCCAAAGCAAGGAAGGCAAGGGGTCAGCACTGGGTGGGGGAGGGACAATTAGCAGGTGAGCGTATGAGGAGAAACTAAGTTAGGCAAGATGACTTGGAAAGAAGGTTGGGGTTGCACACATACAGCTGTTAGTCCTGGATATCCTACATTTCAATGCTATGTTACCAGTCATAGCTTCCCTCAACAAAAGTATAGTGTCCAGATCAAGGGAAGTAATAGTACCACCATATTCTGCCTTGGTCAGACCACACCTGGACACCACACCAATTCTGGGCACCACAGTTTAGGAAGGATGTTGACAAGATGGAAGGTGTGCAGAGGAGGGCAACTAAGATGATCAAGGGTCTAGAAGCCAAGCCTTATGAGGGACGGCTGAAGGAGCTGGATATGTTTAGCCTGGAAAGGAGGAGACTAAGTGGAGATATAATAGCCACCTTGAAATATCTCAAGGGCTATCACGTGGAAGATGGAGCAAGCTTGTTTTCCCCTACTCTGGAGAGTAGGACTCAAGCCAAGGGCTTCAAGTTAGAAGAAAAGGGACTCCAACTAAACATCAAGAAAAACTTTCTGACAGTAAGAGCTGATAGACAGTGGAATGGACTCCTGTAGGTTGTGGACTCCTTCCTTGGAGGTTTTTAAGCAGAGGTTGGATGGCCATCTGTCATGGATGCTTTAATGAGATTCCTGCATTGCAGGGCTTTGGACCTAATGACCCTTCCAACTCTACAGTTCTATGATTCTATGAGAGATGTTAGGAGATCAAAGTGGTTTAACCATCAATCCCTTTTCAAAAGGAAGTCCTAAGTACTGAAGCTCGGTGACAGTAACAGGGGACCTCCTAACAACTCTTAGCACTTGTAACAACTACAGTTGTTGGCCAACTCTGATGGAGGAAAAGCCATAGCTCAGTGGTAAAGCACCTGCATTGCATGCAAAAGGTTCCAGGTTCAATCCCTGGAATCCCCCTAGATAGTTTTGAAAAAGACTAGCTGTCTGGAAAGTTGCTCCCAGTCATTGTAGACAATACCGAGCTGGATGGGCTCTTGGACTGATCTAGCATTAGGCAACCTACAATGCTTGCCTTTCCAGACTTTAGGTTCCCAGGTGTTGTTGGACTACAACACCCATCACCCATAGCCAGCAAGGGAGCAGTAGTCCAACAATATCTGGGGACTCAAGTTTTAGAAAGGCTGTCCTGTGCTGCTGTTTCAGTGTCCCTGTGATTTACAATAATGCATTGTTTTAATATTGGGGGAGGTGATGCTAGCACATTTCAGACATATTCAGGTGTTCAAGTCTGCCATTGTTAGAATCACAGGAGCAGGAGGGTGGAGCCATACTTGCTGGGCAAACCACCACTGCTGGATCTCCAATGACGGGCTTCACACATTGGAGGAGAAGGTCTGAAATGGGAAGTCTGCTCTACAGACAAGGGTCCTTGTTTAGAACCTTATGTGGCCAGATTTCAGCTAAATCTTAGCAGAATGGTAAAAGCAGCTCCACAATGGGACTAATGACTTCGGTGGGGTTGGAAAGCTCTCCATCACTGGAGGTCTTCAAGCAAGGGATGGGTGACCACCTGCTATGGGTAGCTGTGAATTGCCCACATCAAGCAGGGGGCTGGGCCAAATGGATGACAAGGCCTCATCCAAGTCAATGATGATCCGATGCTTTTCACTAATCCCCATCCCTTGTTAGGATCTCAACCAGGTTTGAGATCTCTCTTAAGAGAGAAAAGCACACATTCCCTTTATGGGCTGTGAAGAGCCCTCTCATTCGTCTTAGCAAGAATTGGGTAAACAGGGGGCTTCTTGTTGTGAAAAGAAACAGAAAGGAAAGAAGACAACTGCGGAGCTAACTTCTGGCAGCTGCTTTGACATTGACGTTCTGCTCTGTGAATAGCAACTTTCCGAAGAATGAAACAAGGTGCCCCCCGCAGAGAGGAGCCTGGAGAGACGAGGGGAATCCTGCACTGCTCTTGTTAGCATCTGCTGAAGGTACTGTTGCAGTGTCATGTTTAAAATGTGCCTCCTGGTTTCTTCCCAAGCAGCAGAATAAACACATCACAATCTCCAAGCTAAGAGACTGGGAGGCTGTTTCATCACTTCTGTCTGACTTTTGCATGTTGAAGGATTAAAAAGAAAAAGAAAAGAAAAAAGTAACGGCACCTCTGGGGTTTGATTTATTCAGTATAGTATAAAACTCCACTGCACGTCTCATCCCTGTCTTATCAATACTCGAATCTACTTCCTGACATGCTGAAGTGAGGATTTAGAGGGGTAGAAAAACTAAAATGAGGATTTAGAGGAGAAGCAGAAAAACGTAAGACTTGGATATGAGATTGTCATAGGGGCCAAATTAGTTCTTTACATCCATATCTTCCTCTCTGTCTTTAATTTTATTGGGTAATGGGCAAGATGCTCTCTCTGAGGGGGGTGGGGATACAATACTGATTAACAATAATGTAACAGTTAGGTTAACAAAGCTCTCACTTCATCTGAACGGCTGATTTCGTTACATGAAATCGCAGGAATGGGGAGAGAGTCCTTGAATAGTTCTGTGGAGTTCTCTGTTCTCTTGTGCACACAACCGAGGGGGTTTCTTTCTCTGCAGAAGGGCAGTGGTCTCTCTCTCCCAACCCCCTCAAGCCCCCTTGAGTTGACCTTTTAACAGGAAAATGCTCAAATGGTTCCCACCCCAACAACTCCCTCCGGCACTGACACACACCCTCCACCATCCTGAGAAAACCCCTTAATCCTTGTTTTGTTTTGTTTTGTTCTGTTCTGTTCTTTGGAAGATTTACAAAAAGGAAAAACACACCCCAATATATTTTTTTAAGGGGAAACATTAGACATGGGCACACAAAGCATTTTTAAAATAATAATAAAAAATCAAGACTCCTTGCACTCTGCTCTGCTGCCCCTTTCTCCCCGCCCAGGGCGGCCCTGCCTTCTGCCTGCCTCTCAGAGTCAGTGTGTCATGCAAGTCTAGACCCTGGCAGTGGCAGCTGCTGCTCCTCCTCGCCTGCTCTCCAGCAGCCACTATGAGTTGCCCAAGGAAGGAGCAGCAGCAGCAGCAGCCATGGAGAGGCCATGGGATGCTCTCTCGCAGCTGCCATTGTTGCCGTTCAGGACATGGCTCAGGACAAGTGCTGGCTCATCGGCCTCCCCAAGCTCAGCAGCAGTGGCACTGGCGAGGGAAATAGGGACATTCCGGGATCAAATCAGAAGTTGGGGTGGATTTTGTAATTCTGGGACACTTGGAGGGTGTGCAGTATGCGGGTATAATAATTCAGCATGTGATTATGTAAATCTATATGACTATATGACCCTGAATAGTCATTCAACATTAGTGCCAAGAAAAATCTGTATTGGGCCTGCATAACTTGTGGCCTGTATGGCAAGTTATCCCTTTTATATTTGGTAGTCTGCCTGGACGTTTGTTAAACCTCTGAGTTTTGTTTTATGCCTGTTAAAAAAAGGTGTTTGTTAGCAAATACCAATCAATCAATCAATCAATCAATCAATCAGTCAGTCAATGGCTCATGAGACTCATTGGGCTTGACAAGCCATAAACACAATTAAGCAATAACTTCCTCCAAAGGATAAGAAGTTTTCACTGAACCCTGAACTTTATCAGGGTACTTAAAGCAGCCAAGACCTATAATTTTCAATTTCAAGCTGGGTTTCTGTTTCCCGCAAAGTTATTTTTGCTAAGTTTTGAAGCTGGAATCACAAGAAGACCAGAATTTTACTTGCTGGCTAATTGCAAATTATATTGTATTGTTATGGGCTTCCTTGGGGGGCCATTGTGAGGGCAGAAAGGCAGCACGGAACTTCAGAAATAAAACAAATAGAGGATTAAATACATGCCGTTTCTTAAGAGCATATCTACCCACCTTCCGGGCTCCACTCCACGACCAAAATCAATCTCAACATGTACAGAACTGTATGCCTTTGAGCTTCGCGATCTGCTCCCCTCCTCTGTTGACATCATAAATGTTTGGGTTGAGCTTTCTCCCTTCCTAACAGTAATGATTGTGAGAATCCTCTAGAAGTTGTTATAGTGCTCCCACGAGAGGCGGCTTCATTTGGAAGAATAAAAACAGAAGAAGCGACTCGCAATAACGCGATGATCAGTGCAGCTAAGTTCTTTGTAAACAGAAGATACCACGGGGATGTTGTGCTCCGTTTCCTCAGATTAAATATATCTTGTCCTTAGATTTATACTGACACTTTATGGCTTCTGCAAATGACTGTCTCAGCATCGCAAAGTAATTCTACCCTGTCATATTTGTCTTTGGAAATTGTAACAAATTATGGTGATTTATAACATCAAACTCAAGTCTCCTTTCTCTCTCCCCCCCCCCTTTCTGCCCCCAGATGGGAATGTTGCCGATGGAAAGATTCTAGGCCATCCATTTATTCTGTGTGGAGGATGACAGTGAAACATGTTTCATCTCTCCTGCGTGACACACTCCTTTCCTGTGAGGGGAACCTGTCAACATAACTCAAGCTGTCAGGGCACCTTTTGCAATGGGGCCTGAAACAAATCTAAAACCTCCACTACCTGCATGCTTACTAATGAGGTGTGGCTGGCTTCTCTCGGATGGCTGGACTCGCCAGATCTCCTTGCCTCTGACCCGGGTGGTCTCTTCACAGTCAATAGAAGTCAAGGCATCATTTGTCTTCCCGCTAAGGGCATGTGATGATGAGACGAGAGCACAGAGAGAATTTGTGGGAAGGGAGTGCCAGGAAAAGGCCTTCCTCCAGCTGTTTCTGTTTTTAATCTTTTTAACTGTTTTTATTCATTCATTCATTCAGTCAGTCAGGAACCTACTTTTTCCCCCTGACCCAGAGCAACAGACAACATGCTTGTAAACAGCAAAATATCATTTAAAATTAAAGCAACAATGAGACCAACAAACTAGGCAGATTTGAGGCCCAGAAGTAGCATGGGTCCTTAATGTAACAGTGTGATTCCCAGAATAATAATAATAATAATAATAATAATAATAATAATAATAATAATAATACTCCACTCATCTGACATGGTTGCCCCAGCCACTCTGGGTGGCTTCCAACAAAAGATAAAAACACAGTGAGACTGCAAACATTAAAAACTTCCCCATATAGGGGTGCCTTCAGGTGTCTTCTAAAAGTCATATAGTGTTTTTTTATCTCCTTGGCATCTAATGGGAGGGCATTCCACAGGGCAGGTGCCACTACCAAGAAGGCCCTCTGGTTCCCTGTAACATGACTTCTCACAATAAAGGTTATTGGAGCTGGACCTGATTGAGGCCATTTAGGACAAACTACAGTGGCCAGGATGCTTGCAACAAATCTGGCAAGTTTCTCTCTGGTGGGAATTTCATATTCGAGGGGCTACTCTGACAGATCCCAGGTGGCCCAGCTAAAGGCCCACCATATATTTAGCTGTTTAACAGAAAACCAAATTCTACAAGGAGAGCAAGCAGAAAACTAGTTTGGTGCCCATTTATGAACAAGGATTCAAATTTCCTTTTAAAAAATCTTCTACACAGGAAGAATTTTTGAGTCCATTTTATGCTGCCAGATATAGTTAAGGAGTTGCATTCAGTAATTTTTTTATCAAGTGTTGTTCAAATTATTATAGTGTGGATTGACCCTTGTTTATTTTTATTGTAAACTGCTTTAAGGGCTTGTTGATCAAAATACAGGACAGATATTCGAGAAATAAACTCAATAAAAATATAGGATTTTTTTAAAAAAGTGATGCTAGGATGAGAATGCTTTGGATTAATGTTTTTGCAGATTGCATATTTTAATAACTGGCAGTTTATTCATGGATAGGTTTTGCCATATGAGCTATTTTCATATTTAATTGTGCTTTTGAAAATATGTGTGAATTCATATTCTCTCCTCCCACGAGAAGAAAAGGACCTGTGCTGATCTCCAGCTAACAAAACAATGCAGAAATAAAAGCAGCCACAACAAGCCTCACAGTATAACAATGGAGAAAAGGACAATGAGAAGCAGCTTGGGACAAAGTTCAACTTTCTCCCCTTTTTGTAATTAGAAGACAAATCAGAGAATCAAGTGGCTAAGAGGTGACAGAGGCAGCGCTCAAAGATAGTGGCAGACAAGTGCCTAAGCTGAAAATGACTCTCGCTCAGCATTGGAAAGTAATTTTCTGAGGTAATTTCCTGCCAGGATCATATAATCCATACTACCACCTACTTGTTCTGCCTACTTGTTCCTCTTTACGGATACACCAGGTCTAAACTGAAGTGGAATTGCAAGAACTGGCATTTCTAAACAATGTGGTAAGGCTTAGAATGGGAGCCTACACTCATTCATTCATTCATTCATTCCAGCAGGCATTTTAGTTGAATTCTGATTTTGGAGTTTTAACTAGGGGTAGACAAATCAGTCAGTTTGGGTTTCTCTGATCCTCCACATGTCCACATCAGGGAAGTGGGTTTTTTTTAAATAAACCCTTGTGGAAATTCTTCAGCATTTTAGTGTGAATTTTTCCTAATAGACATCTTTGTATATGCGGTGTTGCCTCATTTTTTGCCAAGTGGTTTAATATTATGCTTTGCTAGCTATTTCCACATACATTTTTAATGCATGCTTTACCCCATTATATGCATTTTTGTACATAATACTTGTCTGCACTGCGAAATTCAGATTTCGAAAGGCGCCTGTGCTTCACTTCTTGTCTTGTTTCAGAGATTGAGGGTTGGGTAGGTTCACCTTTAAATACAAACTAAATCAAATTTCTGTCCCATCCCTAGTTTTAGCTGATTGTTTTATTTAAATTCTCCCTGTATTGAGTCACTAGTACACTAGTAGAGCCTTGGAGAAGGCTGAAATTAAGTGGTATATAAATAATTGAAGTAAGTAAATGAAATTGGAGGCTATGGCAGAAACTGTTGGTTTGCTGGTACCTCTGGCACATTAGAAGAACCTTGGTGGATCAGTTCAAAGGCCCCTTAAATTCAGAACTCTGTTCTTACAGTGGCCAACCCGATGCCTATGTGAAGTTTGCAAGCAGGAACTGAACACAACAGCACACCCCACTTGCATCTCCCTGTTTTTGGAGAGACACTGGCTCCAATGGAAGAGGGAGATCATAGTCAGCATGACACTTCTTGCTCCTTGACCCACCCAGGACACTGAGCCCATCAGCAAAGAAAACTGCAAACTTGCCCTAAAATAAGGGTTCTGAGCTGGCTTAAGAGGCAGTAGTAAGGCAGGTGGCTACTAGAAGCATGGCTTTTTGGGTAGTGGAACCAGCCCTATGAAATGCCGTTCATGTGAGTTTTGACATTGTATTCCTTCAGGAATTCGCCTACAAGTTGACCATTGTTATGTTGTGGTTTGTTTATATTCCATTTTTTGGTTTGGTATAAAGCACTGGTCCCTCACCACTGGTCCTGTTAGCTAGGGATGATGGGAGTTGTAGTCCCAAAACAGCTGGAGGGCCAAGTTTGGCCAACTCTGGTATAGAGGCTCCCTAGGCAGTGAAAATCAGGACGCGGGTGGTGCTGTGGGTTAAACCACAGAACCTAGGGCTTGCCGATCAGAAGGTTGGCGGTTTGAATCCCCGCAATGGGATGAGCTCCCGTTGCTCAGTCCCTGCTCCTGCCAACCTAGCAGTTCAAAAGCATGAAGTGCAAGTAGATAAATAGGTACCACTCCAGTGGGAAGGTAAACGGCACTTCCGTGTGCTGCTCTGGTTCACCAGAAGCAGCTTAGTCATGCTGGCCACATGACCTGGAAGCTGTACGCCGGCTCCCTCGGCCAATAAAGCGAGATGAGCACCGCAACCCCAGAGTTGTCTGTGACTGGACCTAATGGTCAGGGGTCCCTTTACCTTTACCTTAGGCAGTGAAAAACGTATTAATGGAAATGAGAAACCAACTTAACTATTATGGAAAGGTACATTCTTCATTGCCTGTATATAAGCCTGACAGAATAGAAAAGTTTTCAGAAGGGGTTTAGAACTTGAAACAGAAGGTGCCCTCCCAATAAAATATTTGAGACCCTCCACCAAAATTGATGGGCACTGCTATTCAAATTCTGTGTTTGTGTGTGTGCCATGTCATGTAGTCAATTACATGGGGCAGGACTTACCTGGGCCCCCCAAACATTTTATTCAAGTTGGCATCCCTGCAAGTTGGGCTGCAATTCTGTATAGACTTCTCTGGCAGTCAACCCCATTTGACCCAACGGGCCATACTTATGAGTAGCTGCATGGGTAGGATTGCTCTGTAGGAGAATCTATCTTTCTGGCTTCCTTTCTATGATTGCTAGCATGCACGCTTGACTACCGCTCTGCTCTTGGGGTGCTTAACTTTTCCAAAGACAAATTCACTTTTTTATCTCTCTCTGTTTTTCTCTCTCTTCTAGGGTGTGAAAAATATAATGATGTCAGGGTGAAATGGGCATGCATAACTCCTTCCACCAGTCCTCCCTGGCCAAACCTAGCAGACCCCCCCCCCCAAAGTATTATCCTCCCTCCTCAAAACTGGCACAGATTTGATACATTCTGTAGCCTGTTAGTTTAGCTCATATACCAACTGGCCAACAAAAGGATTGCTTATTGCCTACAGCTGTGGGAAGTGGAAAAGGCTGAAGGATTTTAACAGCTATCAGAGGAAATTTCTCTCTCTCTCCCCTACATTCTCTTTGGCAGCCTAGGTTTCGTTAAAACAGAAAGCGAAGGAACCGTAACCTCAAACATCTAGCAACTGTGGTTGATGTAAATGTGTCAAGTATTAAATGTATCCCTGTATTTTAGCCTGGGAAGGAGACAGCCTCCGTCATCCTGCTATATAGCAGTTATAACCATAATGACACCAGCAGCATTCAAGACGGCTGCCTCTGAGATCTTGTGGCAGCTGCTTATTTATTATCAGTGTCACAGCAAGGGGAGCAAAAAATGAAAGCCACTGAAGGGCTCGCGCTGAGCCCCCAATTCTTTTGAACGTAATCTTCCACGGGAGCAAAGCTAATAGATTTAGGACAGAGGCACCCAAAAGCCCACATGCTGAAGGCCCCGGTTCGGTATGGGATTCAAAAAGTCCAAGTATGCTGCCATCTTGGATGCTGACATCATCTTCATGTACAGTGGTACCTCTAGATATGAACGAGATCCGTTCCAGAGCCCCGTTTGCATCTAGAGGTAAACGTAATTAGCGACGGCACATCTGCACACACACGTGTCACTTTTCGTCATTTCTGCGCATGCGCATGACATCATTTTGAGCGTCTGTGCATGCGCAAGCGGCGAAACCCAGAAGTAACACGCTCCGTTACTTCCGGGTTGCCGAGGAGCGCAACTCGAACGCGCTCAACAAGCATATTTAACCCGAGGTATGACTGACCCACCCTCAGGAGTGGCCAGCATGGTGAGATGTTATGGACTGACTGGACACAGAGGAATGATGGGAGGCAGCAGCTGGGCAACCCCGCCCCCCAAGTGAAGAAGGCTCAGAGCCCAGAGATTGGTGGTGGAATGACAATGAGTGGTCAGAGGGAGAAGATTAGGGGTAGGAGATATTGGAAGCAGTTACAGGGTTTACTGAGCAGGGGAGAGTCTGTGGCAGAGAGGAGTCCAGAAGCAGAAATAGGAGAGGAGGGAGACCAAGAGGCAGAGATGAATCAGGCTGGTGAAGAAGCCAGGGTGTCTCCTCTTCCTCCTGCAACAAGCTCCCCTCCCCTCTGGTCTCCCAGGACCAGAAGAGGGATGAAAAGGGAAAAGCAGAGACAAGCACATCAGCGTAGTCTCAGATTGTTTGGGAACGACCTGGGGGATGAAATGATTTAGGCAGCTTTGGGAAGGCTGTTGAACCCCTGCAACTAGTAGGGGCAAGACCTACTGGGAAGAGTTGCTGCGCTCATTAGGCCTGGCTCCCATGAGCAGGCCTTGCTTCTTCTAATAAAGAGTTAACTTCGTGTATTCTGTGTGATTTATTGCTGGCTCCCTGACACAGGGTGGTGCTGTGTTGCTAACCTCCCGACAGTGGTGTCACTGGCATTCTTCAAGATGGCGCAGGGTTGGAAAGGGCAAGGCGTGGTCAGTGTTGGCAAAGTGGTAGAGTCAATCCAGTGCTCTTGCTGATGGACCTGTGCAGCCCCAACCTTGCCACTGCTCATCCCCACCCCCCACTGCCACCATGGAAGCACGGCTACAGTGGACCCCAACAGAGATGACCGAGAGTGGCAGCAGTCTGGGGCCCTAGTCGACGCCTCTGCAAATGGGGGGTGGGGCTGGCACTGAGAAGGCCTTGTCATGGATCCCTGCCAACAGGACAACCGTTGGTGGCAGCTCCTCAGCCCAGAGGTTGCCCACCCCTATTCCATGTGAACAAAAGTTCCCATGCTTTCCCCATCTTTGCATAGTTAAGCAACCTATGAATTGGCTTTCTTCTACCCTTTCTCAATGCAATTTATTTTTTAATCTGCTGTGTCAGATATGCAGACCAGGTCAAGAAACAAAGCTATTAGGGAAAACTACATGCAGCGTATATGAATCTCCAGCTTCTGACATTCCTCAGGAAAGTGCTAGGCCTCACATAAATAGGCATATAAAGCAATCCACAGAATTATACAATTCTTTGTCAGAGCTACAGTAACTACATTGAGAAAGCAATCAGAAGAATTTCTGCTCTTTTATACAGCTTGGAAGATTTATATATATATTTTGCAGCTGACAAGTGAACAAAAACTAATAAGTGATTAGCACTATCTTGCCCAGAAGCCAAGCAAATAATTAGAGATTTAACAGCCTGCATTTAATCTGAGCACAGGCAAATACTAGACTTTGTGTGTTGTTTAGGGACCATGTCACACCTGCTCTAAAGGAATGATTGTAGACCAGTTCAAGATGACATATATATTCAAGACTGATTAGAGATGGGTGAGTTTCCCAAAAACTCTGCCTGCTTTAACTCAAAATGTTTCTAAGCTCCCAACATCTGAGAATACATTCCCCATCTGCTAGAGGTGACAGAGGCAGCAGGACTAGATGGTGGCAGCCAGGAACTCTTCCTGAACATTCCTCCCTGCTTGACGGGACCTTAAGACCTGCTTGTAAACAGTTTAGATTACCCGTGACAAGCAGCAGGGCCTTTTTAGTAGCGGCTCCACGTAATGAAATTTCTTTTTTCTTGAAATGTGCTTGGCACTTCCTCTTGATAGTTTTGGAGGGGAGTAAAGAGCCTTTGACTGGACCTCACCTGAAATTTTTGGAGCACTGACACTGACATTTTCTATCTTCTTCTTCTTCTCTTGTACCTGTTCATAGCAGTTTTAATTGCTCCTTGAACTGAACATTGCTGTTTTATCAGCATTTTGGACTCTTTGAGAACCATTATGGTTGAAAATTGGTGTACACATATGGTAAAGAGGCAAATAAAGCCATTTTGATGACATTAGAATTTTTAAAAAACACCTCAGATGAGGAAACACATATGTAAGTGAAGCTTCCCTGTGCTTGTAGTGGCTTTAGAATCTGACAGCTAGCACAAGTAGCCATAGTTAGAGAGCCATTTTACAGTCCATACTCCAAGATCCCAGAAGAGAGTCCTGACACTGATGCTATTTGCTTGTCCTTTCTTCCATGGGGAATTTTTGTGTGTGTGCTGTTGTGAAGGTAAGTATGCCGTGGCAAGCAGGGCCTTTTAGTTAGGAGTAGTAGAAAAAGTAGTTTTGGAACTAAATCATTGCGTCTGTTTCTGAGGAGCATTACGGTCACTGGTACAATGCATGTATCAGCTTGATTTGAATGATACCACCACCCAATTTAATGTCGCCTCTCCCAGGTTTCTACTTTGCCCTGTCCTAGATTTAGGTTCAGAGGCAGGAAAAAAAAAATGTGGGTCTCCTTTGCCAATCACCAAAATGATTAATTTCCCCATGGCCATCACTTCTGAAAAACCGAGAAACAAGGCAGAAGAGGTCAAATTTTAAGCAATCCAATTATTTTTCTTGAAATAAAATTAGAGGCAAACCAGAGTTTCAGTGCAACTCTGTATTAGTACCCAATGCATAAATCATGATTAATGGCACTGTAATGAGCACAAAATGAATTAATGATGACTGGCCACTTATTTTAAAATTATTCACATTCTTTATGCTTCATCTTATCCTGCTGACAGGCTCTAGGCATAGGCTATATCCTTCAAGGGGCGGGGGAAGTTACATTCAATTTTCGCTTTTTTAAACACCCACCCCACAACTATGGAAGTTGAAATTTAGCAGTGGTCATTATGCTAAAACAGACGTTTTTGAAACCTTGGGAACTCTTTTCTCATCAATTCCTCTGCTTAGGAACCTCTCGACATTGCAACATAGAGCCTGGCACACATTCTAGGGTCACACGGGACGCTATTTAGTTAGTTATGTATCTGTTAAAATCATTACAAACATCCAAGAGTCCCAAATTTGCGGAATATAATGCAACACTCAAATGTTAAGTAAACTAACCGGAGATAGCCTGAATAAACCAATATGTTTTTAGCATTCTCGGGAAGCCTCCTATTGCAGGTGCCTCCCATATAGCGTGGGAAGAGCAATGCAAAGACTGGGTGCCACTAAAGGATGTTCACATGCCAAGACTCCTGGGGGCATCAGACGTGGGACAGGCATGTTCTTGGTCTGCATCATGCGCAAGGGAGCAATCAAACCAGAGTATTATCCACTCCCGCCCAATGTTGTTCTTATTATGAGGAGCCAGTCTGCTGCAGCAGATAAGAGCGCAGGAGCTGGGAGACTAGGCTTCAAAGCGTTCGTGAGGCTACAGATTCACTGGGTGCCCTTCAAGTCGCTTAGCTCTCCCTCTGAAAAATGGCACTGGATGTGCCGCGTGCCGCAGAGTTGCTACGAGGGAAAACAAGGTCAAGGCGGTAAAGCACACTTAAAATAATATACAATAAAAACGCCACTTTGTTTTGATCATGTTGCCTTTTCATGTCCTGGGTACATTTCCAAACCTGCGACTGATATTTAGGGGCCTTATTAACACCAGGAAGAAAGCAAAGCTCCGGGGATGGCAGTGGTGTAAAATACCTAATAAAGTTGCACCGATGTTCCATCTGTGTTCATTTCGTTGCCAGGAAATGGGAACAAGAGCTTAGCAACATCCCACCTGGAGTCATAACCTCTGTGAAATCCTAATGCTCCCTTTCTTACAAAATTCTTCGGGGTTGGGAGAAATCCATAATACGGAATCCATTACGGAGTAACTAAAAGGGATCCATAAATGTATTATGTATGTAATTTTGCTCCCTGTAAGGATCTGAGTGTAACCGTCACTTTAGAAAACCATAGCCTTCGGGCTAGAGAAATGAGAGCCACAAATCAAGCAGCAAAGCAGTAAAAAAAGATGAATACTTCATACTATACTGGTGGGCAGATGATGTTCAGACGCTGGTCTTAAATGGACCCAGCAGGCTCTTAGAAGACGACTAAGTTCCCACATTCCCCCCCCCCTTTGGTGACAAAATGATACTGATTTGTCACAAAGTTCCCTCCATTATTGAATGCTAACTGCTAGCACTGCTTTTTCAGGTAATGATACTCATTCCTGACAAAGTCCACAAAAAGCAAGGCGTTTCCTCGCCGTTCTTAATTCGCTCCATCAGCCCTCCGGATTGCAGGGATGAAAATGCCCATGCTGTGAAAATGTTCCAGAGTTCAACATCTCCCAACACAATGGCATTGAGTTAAGTATGGGGTTTTTACTTTGCCCTGAATTTTCTGCTTATGGCCAAAATGCCGAGGTTACGATTTTGCAACCAGTTAATACATTGTGCGTGATAAAATCTTACTGAGTTGGGGAAAAAATGTTTAGAACAACAATTGGTAAAAAGCCGGAAGCATTCCTTTTAGGAATCAAAACAAATGACACCCCCAAAGACATGAAGAGAATTTTTTTTTACATGCAACAGCCGCTGAAAGGTTTTTGGTTGCTAAAAATTGGAAATCAGAAGAAGTACCATCAGTGACAGATTGGCAACATATTTTTTTTGAAATGATTGAATTAGCAAAAATGACGGCAACAATTAGAATGCAATTTAACCAAAATCTCAAACAGGAATGGAAGTGTGTAGAAGAATACATGACCAAAAGATGCTCCAACAAAAATGTATTGATATGCATAAACTGATTTCACAAAGTTAAGTTAAACAGATATAGAAGAATGTATGTTTAATTAATAAGATACAAAAAT
Organism: Podarcis tiliguerta; assembly: GCF_965153285.1. Taxonomy (NCBI): domain Eukaryota; kingdom Metazoa; phylum Chordata; class Lepidosauria; order Squamata; family Lacertidae; genus Podarcis; species Podarcis tiliguerta. Next base: position 45,051,169 of record NC_139545.1, on the reverse strand, counting down.
ACAATCGCAATAATAAAGTTATAAAATAAAAACAAGAAAGTTGCGCATGGGTGGAGGGAAGACATAGGGCAAGAAATAAGAAGAAAATAAGAAAGGACTAAATGTTGGTACATAAGGAGATGTGAAAATGTGAATTTACAAAAATAATGTATATGTAGTACTATGTAAATATTTCATATATGTATCACAACATAAAAAAGAAAGAAAGAAAGAAAGAAAGAAAGAATCTTACTGAGTTGTGATGGCGCTGACAAACATACAACAGGAATCAGGACTGCGGATATAAAAAAGTTAGTCTTAATAGAATTGCTGGTGTTAGTAATTTGAGGCATCTGAAATGTACCGTGTGTTTGTGTGTGTGTTTTAACCATTTCCCCCAAGCAGAAAAAGGAAGGTCCAGAGGCAGCTGCAAATGGAGGACATGATTTTAAGGGAAATGATTAATGGAGGACATGATTTTAAGGGAAATGCACGAGAGACTCATGGCATAATCATGGTATCTGTAGATCTGAAGCTGGTGGTCATGACTACCTTAGCTTCACTGACTTCAGTATGTCTGCTCTGAGCAGCATTTAGCAAGGTACAACCCTGGGTGTGGGGTGAATCAGGCAAGCTTCTGGAGAGACAATGCTATGATGATTATGATTATATAGAATAACTGAAACTACAAAATTAAAATCATGGCACAATACAGGAAGCACAATACCAGGGACTATTAGATCCCACGCCACATTTATGTCCCCAAAGTCTAGGCCGGGGTTGGCAAAGTTGTCATGGTTTTGGCCAGTTCACGGTCCCACAGACGCCGATGTGGGCCGGAGTGCTCATACGCACACAAGCACGCGCAAACGCTATTTCCGGTGCTCCTTCCGGTGTGGAGGAGGCGTCCACAGCTTCTCATTGGCTGCAGGAGCTTCCTGCAGCCAATGGGAAGCCGGCCAGCGTTGCAGAAGGCAATCCCCGCTCTGCTCCGCGCCGGTTTAGTGCGGCACACAGGAGCCCACCGAGCGGGCGGCGGGGGCCCATGAGCCTTAGGTTGCCGACCCCTGGTCTAGGCAAACGAATATGTATTTTAAAAAGGTAAAGGGACCCCTGACCATTAGGTCCAGTCGTGACCGACTCTGGGGTTGGGGCGCTCATCTTGCTTTATTGGCCGAAGGAGCCGGCGTACAGCTTCCGGGTCATGTGGCCAGCATGACTAAGCCGCTTCTGGCGAACCAGAGCAGCGCACAGAAACACCGTTTACCTTCTCGCAGGAGCAGTTTGACGTGCTTTCAAACTGCTAGGTTGGCAGGAGCAGGGACCGAGCAACAGGAGCTCACCCTGTTGCGGGGATTCGAACCGCCGACCTTCTCATCGGCAAGTCCTAGGCTCTGTGGTTTAACCCACAGTGCCACCCATTGACAGCTAAAAATTCACAGCACAGATCTTTCATGATCCTGGGATCAGTTGCCCTTTCTTCAGGGAAATTGTACCCAAAAGGGGAACTGCACCCAAAAGCACATTTGCAGAAGGAACCCGTGATCGCAATGCACCTGCAACATGATGCTGCCATATTGCCACCCAGCGAGTCAGAGGATATTGTTGGACTTCAACCGCCATCAGCCTCAGCCAGCAGTGTCAATAGTCAGGGATGATGGGAGTTGTAGTCCAACAACATTGGAGGGCCGCTGTAGTTAAGGGTTCCCAGGTAAGCCAACAGTTCACCTATGCTGTGATGTAAGCCCACCCTTCTCTCTAAAAGCCCTCCCCCTTTATTTCAGCCAATTTGGGGAGTTGGGTTGGTTGCAGTTACTCATGGGTGAGCAAAGAAGTGGCCCAAAATATTGTTGTGCCTGAATGGGAAAATGCAAATGGCACCCTGTGTAGCAGGAAAAGACGCATGAGTGAACAAAGCAAAAGATAAATGTTCCATCACTTCATGATAGGGCCGGACCTCTTTGTCTTTCCAGTGCTCAGAGGCATTCACACTCAGAGTGCTCAGAGAGTAACTTTTACATTGCGTCCAAGGGATGGATTCTAGGTTCTGGTTCTGGTCCAGGTGAGTTTTGGTCCCAAATTAAACCCTGACTTCTGGTGATTATTATTGACAACCATCTCATTAATGTCGGTAAGCCTCATGCCCAGTGTTCCGAAGCCTCAGTCCCTATATCGTAATTACTAATAAAAAGGAATACAAGAAGGAGCACAGGGCAGCCGTAATAGACCTGCCAATCACATGCCTGCACTTTAGGCCCTGAACATTTATTCTGTGTTGCTCAGAAACACCCCAAGCAGAGCAGCTAATGTTTACCTTCATACCAATTATTCCCAAGAGAAACACAAGGACATTTCTACCTACAGGCCCAGAAATGCACCATAAATTCACAAAAAAGGACAGCTGTGCCAGGTAAGGAATGGGGGAGAGAAAATAAATGAAACATTATATAAAAAAAGGCTCTTGCGATGGAGAAATCCATTGGTTGTTTTCATCTCCTTCAGTCCCTGATCCCACAGAAACTATTAAATAGGATATTTAAAATCACTTAGAAGAACAATAAAAAAAATTTAAATGTCAGTTTATTAGGGCCAGTGCTGTGGATCATAACTGGCAGAAGGAAGTCAAATCGTGTTTACCTGTAATTAGGGATGGAGGAGGAATTTGATTCAGTTTGCATTTAAACTGGGTGTAGTTCTTATTTCTTCTCTCACTCCCATACCCCCCCCCCCCAAATCTACACAGAGCATAGTTGAGAAAAGTAGAAGTATTAACTATAGTGATGAAAGGCAGTCATAAACAATCTTTTATACCTCACATGTACTGAAATCTACCGGAATACAGTGATAAAAATAGCTGCTGCTGTGTGTGGACCTGTTCAGCAAATGACAGAAGAAGACATCGCTAAGATAATTTGGGTATTTGAACAGGAAGATGAGTTGGAGGTACGGATTATTTGGATTTATAAACCAATTACAATCTGAAAGATCTCAAAGCGGTTTACAATAGATTATGTATACATACAAGAAGTACAATAAAAGCATATCAACTGCTTCACATAACAAAATACATAAACAATATCCATATGCTTAAATTTTATACATATATACATATAGATATAATCAATGGAGAAGGAATTCAGGTAGAGATGAATGAATCTGTTAATGTTGGTTTCTTATTTTTCCAATCTTAAATTCAGTTCTCTACCTTTTCATGTCAATTTGCAATTTTTTGTGACTTGTTTTTAAATCTTCATGAAAGTCCACCAGCCTTTTAGCGCAAATTTACCCTAATACGTCTTATGCAATTTTGTCTAATATGTACACTATGCAAGCAACTTGGTCTCATAGAATGCATTTTATATGTTATTTTCACTAACATGTGCATTTTTATGCACACTTTGCCATATGCATTTTTGTAGACATTTAGTCGCGTTTGGTAGGTTCACCTAAACTCCACGTGTTGATCATTGTGTGTGTCTGCATTTGGCCCTAACATGTGAGCTGAAACTGTACAATCTCAGCACCACAAAACACAATGTATAACGCAGATCATTTGGGACCTGACACGTAGGTCCCACTGCAAATGTGGCCATATATAAGAAACAAATGTCTGTATAATACAAACACACACATGTGGATAGCAGCATTATATGATCTAGTCAGTAGGTGGCGTTAGACTTATTTGCATCTGGGAGCAGACATGGTTTTCCTGTCCCTGTTCTGTCCTTGCCTAGCTGCCTGCTGTGTCCTCAAAGTCCTTCATTAAATTTATCAACATCTACCTCAATTTGCTAACAGGTTTGTTTCTGTAAAGCTGCGGGGAGAGATTGTTTGAGGTTTCTGTTGGATCAGAAGCCATCTCAATTAAGTACCAACCAACCAACCAACCAACCAACCAACCCACCCCGGAATATACACAAACATACACACACATATTAATGGTAAGTAACACCCTCCATTAAACTACAGAGGATATTCAACGCATGTCAGGAACTTGTAAAGCAAATAACACTGTTGCTAGATGCATTTCTGGGAAAGGGTTTGGCATCCATCCCAATGTCATTTATTACTCCACAGAAAGCAGCTGGAAAGGATAGCAATGCCAGTCATTGATTAAAAAATAAATGTCAGCTTACACTGTGATCTGCTGTAATAAACAGACAACAGTGTCCGTAGGTATTTCATTCAAAAGGCAAGAAAACATTGCTCATCCTTTTAATTAGTACGTGTTGCATGAGGTGGAGAAACTACAGCGGTACCTTGGTTCTCAAATGCCTTGGTACTCAAACAACTTGGAACCAAACACTGCAAACCTGGAGGTAAGTGTTCCAGTTTGCAAATTTTTTTCAGAAGCCGAATGTGCTCCGTTTTGAGTGTTATGCTTCCAATTTGAGTACCACACTTCTGTTTTGAGTGTTACGCTGAGGTCTGTCTGTTTTTGCTATTTATTTTGTGTTTCTTTTTGTGTGGCTCTTTTTGTGCGTGACCGTGAAGAACCCAGTTCAGCTACGGATTGATTGTGTAACTGCAGTACATTGTTTATTGCTTTCATTTTATGAATCAATGGTCTCTTTAGATAGTAAAATTCATGTTAAATTGCTGTTTTAGGGGTTGTTTTTAAAAGTTTGGCACTGATTAATCCATTTTGCATTACTTTCTATGGGAAAGCACGGCTTGGTTTTGAAACGCTTTGGTTTTGGAATGGATTTCCGGAACGGATTAAGTTTCAGAACCAAGATACCACTGTACTCCCTAGGGACTGCCAATTTATTCTTGGGTGCATTATCCAAATGAGAAAACTGAGCAGGTATTCAGGTAGCAAAGCAAAGCTGAAGTTCTCTGCTGATGCCCCTTAACACCAAACCCAGTGGATATCAGAGCTAGCTTACAGGGTGGGTTACATCTGGGCCAGCATTCGCACCCAGCACCCTTGAGGAGCTGTCAGTATTGGAAGAGGAGCTCATTCCTTCTGTGGCTACTGGTCTTTCTTGCCAGAGGCTAGATCTTCCACACCCAAAGCACGTCCACATCTACCACCGAGGCATGAACGTGGTGCACTTCCAGATTGCAGTATACTGTGGATTCGTCACTGCTCACAAATGCAGGTTTATCACAGTGCTCACACAGCACTGTTCTCAACAAAACGCCTAAAAGATCACCGCACCTCCGACAGACCCAACCCCTCCTCATTTCCCCACATACCCAAATGACCACTGTGTCCTGCAGGAGAGGGCATTCTGCAGATACCATCCTATCACTAAACACAACATTAAAAACTCGTGCACCTGCCAGCGCAAGAGCCATTGTGCTAGCAGACAGAGAATGATGAATGTAGCCCATACATATATACAGGTAATGACCAACCAAAATGTGTAACCGTGACCATTGCGCTGAACCCGGAAGTGACTTTAGAAATGGCAAAAATGGCCTTAACAGAGCCCAGAAAGGACAGAAAAGGTGCGAAAACAACACTTAGTAATCCCAGGAGCCCTTGTGTCGACCGCTGAGGCCTGTGGAGAATTAGAGTTTGAGCAAGAAGGTTTGGAGGGAGTGATTGTGGTGGAGTTTGGTGCAGTTTGGCAGTCAGTCTGGTAAGTGCTGCTGGTTTTTAACACAGTTTTTCAAGGGTTTCCAGAGGTTTAGAATACGTTTTCAGGCTTTTCCAACTGTGTTTCGAATATATGCAATTTCACTTAAACGCACGGTGCCTCGGAATGTAACCCCCGCATAAATGGGGGGGCTGCCTGGATACATAAAGAAAGCATGTTGTGAACACCAGCACTGTAGCTATAAAATGCATGTTAATGGGCACATGTGGAAGAAGCACACTTTTAACAAATCAGAACACGACCATAAATTACCCTTCTGTCCTGTTTTTCCTTTGTGTCTTATTTGAAGCAGGATTTACATATCACGGAACAACTATGTGGCAAGCCACACTCCTCCTCCTCCCTTCCACTCATTTCAGATTTACCAGACTATTTTGCAGATCTAATGGCCGAATACCATATGGGGGCTCCCTTAGCTGCTAAGGGGGGACTCTGTCACAAATCAGTAATAGTGGTGTTCATTCAATTCCAAAAGGAAAGGCAGCATGAAAAGCTGGGTTGGCAGATTTATTGATTACATTTCACCAGTGACCAGCAAGAGGCAAGCACTCTGAAAAATCCCCAAAGGTGATCATTAGCACTGAGTAACTGTCACTAAACATTAACACCAGCAGCAGACTGGAGCAAAGGGAAAAAAAGCACAATACTTTAAAGTCAAGACCCGAGTGGCACAGCCAGCAGTGCAGCCAGAAAGGGAGGGGAAGGGAAATTCCACTTGCATAAACGCTGCTGTGGGAGACGATGGAAGCACAATGACAGATGCGTAAGAGACATCTTGCAAAACCCTCCCATTTAGCATTGCTGTACAGATCAGGCCTGCACAACTCGTGACCACCGGAGAGGGAGGGAGAGAGGGATGGGCAGATCTGTCCATTTCAGTTTCTCTCTGTTTCTCATTTTCCCAGTCTTAAATTTAGGCCCTCATATTTCTACATCAATTCACAATTTTTTTTAAAAGGCCTCGTGAAAATTCACCAGTGCATTTTAGTGCAAAATTCGTGTGTGCATGCTTTTGTAAACAATTTTGCTTATCGTACGCATTTTTGCAAAGCAGGTTCCCCTAATGCAATAGATTTTGCATGGTTATATAATTATTAAGCCTACCCAGCCTTGTAATTTTACAATGCACTTCTAATTTTTAAGTTGTTGATTTTATCTATATATTTTTTAAAAAATTATCATGTCTCCTTTTTTTAAAAAGTCAGTTGGTTTTATCATTATTTTCTTATGAACAGAAATTTCATTATGAATATTTTATACTATTTTCTGAAAATGGCTTGAAAATTTTATTAAGTGGTATATCAATCTTTCTGATTAGTTATTATTACTAATAGATGATGATGATGATTTCTAATAGTGAGGCCAGGGTTGAAGACCTGAAGGACAGATGGAAAGAAGGTAATATTTTCAAATCTGAAATGATGCCAACTGGGCTAATATTCAATATCACCACCTTCATGTGACCCTGGACGTGCCATTGGTGGCGATACTATTTTGTTTTTCTGCAGCTAGCCCTCTGCCGTGAAGCAGGAGGATTCCCTCACTCTTCCTTTTTCACTGTAGCAGCAGAAACATACGCAGTGCACATGGGAAGTGAGCTAATTTTCTGGCTGTCCCTCCTCTAAACATAATAGTAGATCTGCCGTTGGTGTACATGGGCCATTACTCCTGGCAGGCGGGAGGAGGGGAAATCAAGGGACTTTAATTTCCCCTTCACCCTCAATAGACATTGCTCAGTCCGCCATATGAAAGTACTTTGTGGGGAGGCCGCTTTGCTCCTCGGAGGGTTGCAGCAGAAGGTTGCGCTACATCAGCTTGGCTGGACTTCAAAGTCAACACAGCTATCCTTGAAAAGCGTCCAGCTGCCCAGCAAGAGGCCTTAAGAGGTGAACGTGAGGGTTCATGACTACCGGAAGGAGCGGCGACACAATATCCCTCTTGGCCCGAGACCAAAGTGTGGAGTTGTCAAGCTGCGGCACAATTAGGAAATGGCAATCCGGACGACGATTCTGCCGGCAGAAAGGTCACGTAGATGCTTTGGCGAGAATAACAGTAAAATGGAAAAGGAGGAGGGTAAGACAAAGGTGCTTGTCGACCAAAACGGCTCAAGCTGAGCCATTTGCTACAGAAGAAGAAGAGTTTGGATTTGATATCCCGCTTTATCACTACCGGAAGGAGTCTCAAAGCGGCTAACATTCTCCTTTCCCTTCCTCCCCCACAACAAACATTCTGTGAGGTGAGTGGGGCTGAGAGACTTCAGAGAAGTGTGACTGGCCCAAGGTCACCCAGCAGCTGCATGTGGAGGAGCGGAGACGCGAACCCGGTTCCCCAGATTACAAGACTACCGCTCTTAACCACTACACCACACTGGCTACAGGGAAGGACAACAGCTGTTGCAGCTAAAGCAGGACAGGGGGACTTTTTCCAGGCTGAGGGCCATGTTCTCTTGGTGGCAACCTTCTGAGGGCCGCTAGCGGGTGGAGTCAGAGAAAGAAGTTAATGCAGCAACGCTTGTAAAAGTTTGTAAGGTACACTGGCAGACCCTTCAAGTGTCCTTATTTCCCCAGGACATTCCTGGAATTACAGAAGCCACCCCTGCTTCTGATTTGATCCCAGAATGTCCTTTCCACACACACCCCTCCAGTGCTGCCGCTGAGCTCAGGGAGAAAGATGAGCCGCCGCTTGTGCTTGTAGTGGAACCCTCATAAAGCTGAACCCTTGTGTGTGTGTGGGGGGGGTAGCAGTTCTCTGCTGGAGCAGAGGCGGTCGATGTATGTGGCAATCTGGCTTGCCTCTCTCTGCCATCGCTGATGCCGCCAGCATCATGGCGGCTAGAGGGGCAGCACGGATGAAGAAATCAAGGAAAGGGAGCGAGCAGCTGCCAGGTTGGGGCTGTGGCAGGGGAGACAGCCAGCTGACCATACAGTGGTTAAGAACTTAATTCGTTCTGGAGGTCTGTTCTTAACCTAAAACTGTTCTTAACCTGAGGTACCACTTTAGCTAATGGGGCCTCCCACTGCCGCCGCACGATTTCTGTTCTCATCCTGAAGCAAAGTTCTTAACCTGAGGTACTATTCTGGGTTAGCGGAGTCTGTAACTTGAAGCGTCTGTAACCTGAAGTGTCTGTAACCCGAGGTACCACTGTATGCTTTTTATTGCCAATTTTAGTTAGTTAGATCTGGACAGTGGTTGGTTTTACTCTGTTTGATTTTTAGAGATTCTTGTTTGCTTTTATGGTTTTCAATTTTTAGCACAAACTGCCTAGGGGATATTGCTAGCTGGGTGTCCAACTTTTTCCTATGCAGAAGAGACTGCCTTGAAGAAAAATGACTGAAAACTTTACAAGGAACTTAAGCTTTCAAGAAGAGCAGACACGAAGAAGAACCTAGCATCTAAATTGAAGTGTTTTGTTAATTTTCTTCTATTGCTAGATGTGATTCCTCACACCTTATGCAGCCTTAAGATGCTTTAGGAACCCCCTCTTTGCAAAATAAGAATAACAACTAGAGCAATGTCATTCATAATGAGGGCAATACCTTAGTAGTGAAAACTTTTTTTAAAAAAAAGATGTTTTTTAAAGGAGGAAGGTGGGGGAAAGCTACCACCAAACACCACAATTTACAACACTTTGCGGATACTGACTTCCCCCTATATTTCCATACAGTTCTGAGATATTGGCAATTATTATTTAAGTCAAAAGGGAAAAAGAAGAATAATTTACACCATCCATCATTGTTTCCTTGCATGAATAAATTACAAGACACCGCAGCAAATCAATTGTGGGGAAAGAAACAGCCCATGCCAAACGGTGTGCTTGTGTGTATAATGTCCTTAATGTTTTCCATCCTCATACATCAAAACTACAGACTGAATTTGGCAAACCTGATGCAGGAGAAAGCTCATTATCCCAAGGTCTTGCAGGGCACCTAAAACCTAACTAGGGAGCCAGAGCATGTAATAGAGAAAAACAGGTGCTTCTAATCCCCAAGCATAGACCTCGCAACCTAAGGCGCCTTCTTATCCCTCCTAAGGCTGGCCCTACTTTTAGGCAGAGTTAGGCAGCTGCCTCAGGTGGCAGATGCTGGGGGACAGGAGGGTAGTCACTCAGGATTCTTCCTAAACTAGACTGCCTTGCATCCCCTAAACTAGCTGCTGTTTCCCAGGTCTAGAGAAGGATGCTGTCCCATCCCCAATGCCAAAATATGAGCCGAACACTGGCTGATTCTACACGTGGAAAGAGAGGGAATCTTCTTGTACTTTTTTGTTTTGTTTTGCCTCTGGTAGCAAAAGATCTTGAACTGGTCCTGATCTCTTACCAGCTCTACCTTTCACCAAAGAGTCTCACAGGATATCTAAATGTGTATGCACCGGGCATCAGAATACCTGAAGTCTCAACCTGAGGCTCAGCTACCAACTTCCAACTTTATATACTGTTTGTCCACCTAACCTAGTGTTGTCTACTCTGACTGGTAGCCGATCTGCATGGTTTCAGAGAATGAAAGGGCTTTTCCACCATTACCAGCCAGATTCTTAAAAGAAAGAAAGAAAAAAGATATCCACCCACAACAGGAGAGGCAAAGAACTGATTTGGAATTTTGTGCCCGGACCCCAGATTCTCATTTTTTTTCTAGTCTTAAATAAAGTTTTCCACATTCCCATATAAAGTTTGAGATTCTCTTCCCTGTCCCCCATAAAAAGCTCTCATGACAACTCACCAGTATTTTTGTGTGGGTTTTTTCTAATTTACATTAGGAGATATAAAACTCACATGCAATTTTGCCTAATATATATGTTTCCGCAGAGCATTTTTTTTGTATGATACAATGCATTTTGCGTGTTATTTTGAGAGGGGTGGTCAGTCTGGGCAATACCCTGAATTCCTTCCAATTCTTGGGGTTGTGTGTCTGCAAGGGTAGAAGCTTGCCAAACTTGCTGAAGACAGTTGTGGTGTAAATATTTGAACAAATCAAGGACATGCTTCCAGTTCATAGCTGTCAGCGTTTCCCTTTTCTTGCGAGGAATCCTATTCGGAATAAGGGAATTTCCCTTTTAAAAAAGGGAAACGTTGAGAGCTATGTTCCGGTTAAGAATGTATCCTCATAGCAACAAAACATCATTCCATACCCACACCCAAAATCCCCCTTCCCCTCTTCATTTTTAAAGAAGACCGGTTTCTTTCTTTCTTTGTCATTTCAAGTGAAAGTTAAACACTGATAAAGCACTCGGAGAATCAATCAGCTCAAAACATTTTGCCATGTGATGCCCACTTGAAAAACTTACCATGTGGCGGCTCCAGCCACGTGGTGAGGCGGTTGTCTGTCGCCTCCAGCCACGAGCTGAGCTGAGTGTTACAACGTTCCTGCAAGCGCTGAGACATCCGAGGAATCAGGGTGTGAACCCACCCTGCATTCTCTGCTGTTGGGCAAAAGAAACATTGCTCTTATCAGACGGTTGTACAAATCAGCTCAGGAGATGTGTTGAGTTCCAGTTTACCTTTCCTTATGTCTCTGTGTCATACCCCCAATTCATACCCCCATTTCAGTCTTGTTGTTGTTTTTCAAATCACAGTTGTGTAAGCTATCTATTCTGCATTGCACTTGCAGCAATGAAGCCTCGGACACTTATTGGCTGAGTGCAGTGCAGGGTGGCACAGAAGGTCCAGATGTCTGGGGGAACAAAAGGATTTGCACAGTCCAGCTTCTGTGAGGGAAAGGGAAGGTGTTCCAGGTAGCCTGGTATCAAAGCAAAGCAAGGACAAGGGAAGTGGTCCTGAGAGCTAAAGAAGCTAAGGACAGGAAGTCTGAAGGCGTGGAAGATGAAGGAAGGAAGGTATAAATGGGCCTGAGAAAGGTGAAGGAAGAACAGTGGGTGGGAGATGAGAATATATGAGGAGAGAAGCAGAGGAGTCAGGTCAGTGAGGTAACCAGGGGCTCATCAGAGAGATGACTGAAGAAATTTCACTTAAGATGATGTTAAACTGTGAGCTCCATAGGAGGGAGAGAAGAGTACTGGGGAGGTTGTTCAAGAGAAAGGAAGTGGGGCAAAATAGACAATGACATGAAAAGCAGGAACAGGAAGTTGGAAAAAAGAGGAGTCTGGGGCAGAACTACACATAGGACTGGGGCAGAACTACACAGAGGGTCAATGGACAAGTTGGGCTATGAACTACTGGCAGGCAGAAAGGCAAGGGAAGCTGCCCAGAGGGCATTGGACAACCACCTAGAGTCTAGATCCTAGTAGAAGTGTGTCATCAGTGTCAACACTGTAACCAGGCAACGAGTCCAAGAAGCAGTGAGTTGAGGGACTCAATTTGACTGTAGACTTCTAATTGGCTGCCCTTTCTTGTCAAGAGAGACAGCGAGAAAAAAATATCACCCACTCAGCAAAGGTCTAAAGTAACCTGCCTGAGGTTGGAAGAGGACATTGGGGTGATTCTTTTAGGAACTAAATTAAATGCAACTGTGACTCTTAAGCAGTTGGCAGATTTGATTTGGGATGCAGGGTGCTGCTAGATCATGATAAGCAAATGGTTGGAACCAAAGGGAATTAAAAGACTGCTTTGGTTTAATGGAGTAAATTTCTTTCAGCACTTGATCCATTGTCAGTACAAGGCTGACAATGTAGTTAACTTTTTAAACTGTAGGTTCCACAAATGCTAAGGGTCGGCATTGCTGCTACACCAATTTGACATTTGAAAGAAAAAGATGGTGGAGTTATGATTCAACCAGATACTAATAAGGACTCTGACTCAGTTTTGAATGCTGGAGCATAGCGCTGAAGCATATGGATAAAGTAGAAAGGAAAGGAAAGAACATGGAATTAGCTGAAGGCTTAGAATCACACTTTTGACACCTCTCTTACTGGAAATTACTGCCAAATCGAAAGAATACTTTAGCCCCAATCAGGTTTCATTAATTGTAGTTCAAAGCACACCACCCCCTCCACTGTGACCCTCCAACCTGGAGCAGGAAGGTCTGAAGATGCCACTTGTAAACTTGTTCAGTTGAATGTGGTTACACTGTCCCTTGTGATCAGTTGCAGGGAATGCAACCCCCCCTTCAAACCTTCCCACTCAATGTCAGTCAAAACTGGGCTTGTGCTGTCTATGACTTATTAGGTTGGAGTCAGGGTGGTCAACAGGGGAGCAAAGGGGGTATACATATTCTGGGCCCCAGTCCAACAAGGGCCCCAGACTCTTAGCTTTCAACAATAACAATAGTAATAGTAATAGTAATAGTATTAATAGTAATAAGCTGATTGGACATCTAGGAAGAAAGTTAGAAAGCAAACTGTGAAGGCAATGTTCAGAGGCTTATTAGGAAGATAAGATGCTGCTGCTAAGGGTGCTTATTCATTTAATCACTGGTGCTAAATGATCTGGGTAAGAAATGCTGGTGGAGTGGGAGGGTGTTAACCAGAACAGCAGAAAAAAAGAAAAACAGAAGAAACTCATTGTTTCTGTTAGTGTGATGCTGGACAGGGGATGAGAGCCTGTCTGTGTAGCGAGGTATGTCTGCTTAAGGACTTTCCTCTGTGTCCACATTCTTTCGTTCACTCCCCAAGTATGCGGCCTTTACAGTATAAAATACAATTGCTGGCTTTGGTACGCTTTACTTAGAAGTAACTCCCTTGGATAAATGAGGCTTCCTTCCTACTGAGAAAAAATCACAATATTGCAATGCTCCATTCTCCTTGAGTTTCCATTTTCCCCTCTCAGCCACTGCTTGTCTGCCTGTCATAACTGGTTTGCTTTTTGCTAAAAGTATTACAGTATTTGTTTCTACCTGTTGTATATTTTTATCTTGGTTTTCCTCCCAGGAGCTCTCCCCCACCCCATTTATCTTTACAACAGCCCTGTGAGATAGGCTACGCTGATAGTTCAGATACAAAAATTGTGAAACTGCACATACGAAGTGTGCAATAGTGCAGTTGTTCAGTCCATCTTAGTTCTCATTGTTATTTTTTGTGGTGCTTTCAGACAATGCTGTAGTGCTTTTCATAATTTCTTTGCTAGGTTCCCAGTTTGGGGTCTCACGTTTTGATTTTTCATTTCAGTAATTCAGTGCTTAGGTTCTGCCTTCCACTTACTATCTGATCTGTGATGTGACAGTGGTTGTAGTTTGCCAGCATTCTGGACTTTCAGACTACACAAATGCTTCCTCAGCTTTGATTCGGGTTCAAAGATGCCCTTCCATGCAATCTGCATGGAAATGTCAGCACCTTTTCTTTAGAAAGGTGTGACCCTGAATGCACAAATTGTGCTACCTGTGTAGGCCACCCCAAATGTAACAATGCTGCCCTGTGCAACCAGAGCCTTAAAACATCCTAGGTGGGTCACCAGTCTCCACTGATACACTCCCGGAAGTGATGTGTGCCCATCAGCTATATGGAATAGCTCTTAAAGCTGCCTTTGAGCAGGCTTGATGTGGGTTGTGTGACAACACTGCACACAGGTCTAGGAATATGAGAAGACAGAGATGGTATTTTCTGAAAGCAGCTTGTACTTTTTTGTCCAAACCTTTGCAGAGGCAGTTTCAGTTCAGAAGTACCCCCGCTTTGGGGGGATATCTGAGATTTATGACTTCCTGAAAATAAAAAAAGCATATAGGAATACTGACTTAAGCAACTTTACTGCACCGTACTAGTGACCTTAACATATTGGGACTGGCGATACCAAGGTATCGCTTTATCGCTGATTATGGTTCATCAGATTTTCTGACATCTGAGCTATAAATTAAATGGAAAGTACATTTGTAATGTGAAGTCCATGTCTACTTACTTAATCTAATCAAGACTCAAATACTTGCTTTAGCAGGCTAATAGCCTCTTGAAGAAACATGGGGCTGTTCCACATTTCATTTACGTGATGGATGGGATGGGGAGATGGATTAAATAGTGGATGAGCACCTTGGGATGAGAAGGAAAGCGACTGCGCTAGGCTGTATTGTGGGTATTTCAGCTACAATTAGGCCTTTTTCAAAGACCACAAAATTTAGCCCCTCAGTGGTATGCTGTTATCATTTATTCTTGTTTACCAGCCAATTGCACATGGTTATGATATAAAAAGAGCCCTGAAGGATCAGGTTGCGAGTACATGCAGCCTTATATCCTGTTTCCAACAGCGGGGACAAAATCTCTCTCTCTGCAACTAACAATTAGGCAACTGCTCTTCTCTTTTGCTTGCCCCAGCATCTTGCATTCACAGATATACCCCATCTGAGGTTTCATTTAGGCATCATTACCTCTGTGTCACATATTCAGGCTGTGAGTGTTGCTCTTCATGTAAAAAAATATATATGGCAGCATCTATATACAAAGAGGGACGCAGGTGGCGCTGTGGGTTAACCACTGAGCCTCTTGGGCTTGCTGATCAGAAGGTCAGCGATTCGAATCCCCGAGCTTCCTTTGCTCGGTCCCTGCTCCTGCCAACCTAGCAGTTCGAAAGCACAAAGTGCAAGTAGATAAATAGGTACTGCTCCAGCGGGAAGGTAAACGGCGTTTCCGTGCACTGCTCTGGTTTGCCAGAAGCGGCTTAGTCATGCTGGCCACATGACCTGGAAGCTGTATGCTGGCTCCCTTGGCCAATAAAGCGAGATGAGCACCGCAACCCCAGAGTCATCCGTGACTGGACCTAATGGTCAGGGGTCCCTTTACCTTTATAGATAAAGAGAGATATCAGTAATCAAGGTTTGTGAAACTATAATAAATCTGCTGGGGGGACCCTAAAAGTGTGAGTGATGGGGGGAGGGGTTCTGTAAATCCCCAAAGCAGCCAAATGGCAACTGAGCATGCTCAGTAGCCATGGAATGTTTGCTGACTGGATGAAAAATGGAAGCTGGAAATGGGGAGGCAGAATGGACTGGAGCAGATAGATTCCAGAGCAGGGAGCACTCCACACTGCCACTTTGTGTTTCAGGTCCTATTTGCTGCAGCTAATAGCCATTGACACACCCAAGGCAGGATTCAATCACATAGTGGCAAATTCAGGTTGCGCAATAAGACTTGATTGGAAAGAAGGGATTGCGCAACAAACACGCTTCTCCAAAAGATCGGTGTTTTTGCGAGAAGGACAGTGATAGGGAAATACACTGGAAAAGTGTGGCAGAACACTTGCTTTGATGCGACGCCATCTAACTGCACCACAAACAAATCAGAACATATGCTCATTGGCTAGTCGACACCATATATCTCCTTGCAGACAAATCAGGGTGAATGCTCAATAAACAGAACAAAGAAATAAAAATGCAATAAACTCCTAAGCAACTTCTAAAGCCAATTTAGCCCATAGCAGCGAAATCCTTAAGTTGGTTGTGGAGTAAGTGCTTCCTTTTGTCTGTTCATTAATTTTCCTTAGGTGGTTAAAGTTATAATATTGTAAGATGGAGAGACAGAATCTCTGACCCTACCTGTACTATATATTTAAAGCAGAATCATAGCACTTTAAACAGGAGAAGTGTAATTTACTGAGGGTGATGAGAGCTGTTAGGAGAGCCTTATTTCCTGCACAGAATTATAATTCCAAGAATGGCTTATCCATCAATCCCTCTTCCCAGGAAATTCTGGGGTATCGCAGGTTCAATCCCTGGCAACTCCAGGTTGGGCTGGGAATATCCCATTGGAAAACCTGGGCAGCCAATAGCAGTCAGTGTAGACAATACTGAGTCAGATAGGCCAAGAGTTTGATTCAGTATAAGGCAGCTACGTTCTTATGCCTGGGTTTGCAGTGCATTATCTTTCCAGAGGCACCAACTGGCCTTGTTTTATCTCTTTCCCTAGCATTTGATGCAAGCACCAAATGTTCGCTTGGGAGGTGGGCGGGCCTTTTTTTATATATACTCCCATGAAAACGTAAATTGAATGATTTCTCCATTGCTATCATTTACATTTTAATGAGTTCCAAAACTGAAATGGAACAAGTCAAATGAAATCAGTATATAAACCACTATTTTTCATTAGAATTGGAATTATGCAAAATATTATGGTCGCTCTTGACAAAAGACATTATCTAGCTTCAAAACAATGTGTAGGAACAATAAATTTTCTTAAGTATCCACACTCTGTAAAAAAGGACACCGGTTTTGGCAGTATTACAAAAAATGAATGAGACTGAAAACACCTTTTGCTAGCCAGCTAGGAGAGCTATTAAAGATGAAAAATGGGAAATCTGTTTTCAGGTTGTGTGACCATGAACTCAAATGCTATTGATAATCCTGCCTTTGAAAGGCACATGTTGCCTTAACTCTGTCCCTCCCTTTCGTAGAACTGTTATCAAGGCACTCTGTGCTAAAAAGAGATCCCCCCAAATTCTCCATGGATGAAGTTTAATTCTGAGACCTGAATCAATTTTGCAAATCAAGCAGAATGACATGCTCTCTCTCTCTCTCTCTCTCTCTCTCTCTCTCTCCTCCCTCCCTCTCTCTCTTTTGCATTTCTTTCACATTATTATTTTTTGCTTTTTTTACCCATGGCAAGGGGCAAAGCCCTACAGAAATCATTCGGACTCCCATACTATCATCCAGCAAACCCTGGGTGAGACTAAAGTGTTGGTGCTGATGTTTAAAGCCCTAAACGGCCTCGGTCCAGTATACCTGAAGGAGCGGACACTGAGATCTAGCGCCGAGGACCTTCTGGCAGTTCCCTCACTGTGAGAAGCCAAGTTACAGGGAACCAGGCAGAGGGCCTTCTCGGTAGTGGTGCCTGCCCTGTGGAACGCCCTCCCACCAGATGTCAAAGAGAAGAACAACTACCAGACTTTTAGAAGACATCTGAAGGCAGCCCTCTATAGGAAAGCTTTAATGTTTAACAGACTACTGTATTTTGATACTTTATTGGAAGCCGCCCAGAGTGGCTGGGGAAACTATTCTTCTTCTTCTTCTTCTTCTTCTTCTTCTTCTTCTTCTTCTTCTTCTTCTTCTTCTTCGTATATCAAGCTCATCACTCTCCAATCTGGTTCCCTCTAGATGTTGCTGGGCCAATTCCCATGAGATGCAGCCGGCATGTCCAACGATGGGAGTTGTCACCCAACAACACTGGAGAGTACCCAGCCCAACATCCTGTTTCTTACAGTGGCCAGTCAGATGCCTCCAGGAAGCTCACAAGAAGGGCATGAAGCTACATAATAGTCTTCTTCTGCTTGTGCCCCTTCTCCTCCTCCAGCAAGGGATATTTAGTGAAGATGGGCATTCTACTTAATCATCATCTTAAGTTCTACATCCACCCCCTGTAATGATTAAGTGCACTCACTCATATCAGGAGTAGACCCTGTTGCTTATTTCTCTGCTCTGCCATTGGCAGCCAATGACATGCAGTGGGAGCTAGTAGTCTTGATGGTTAGACAGTGTACGAAATACAGTGGTACCTCGGGTTACAGACGCTTTAGGTTACAGACTCTGCTAACCCAGAAATAGTACCTCGGGTTAAGAACGTTGCTTCAGGATGAGAACAGAAATCGTGCGGTGGCGGCACGGCCTTTGGTCTGATCCAGCAGGGCCATTATTTCTTATGCGCTAAGGAAATTCAGCAAGCATCACACAATGCTTCCAAGCGCATCTTTGCTACCATAGGGGGGAAACAGGAAAGCCAAATTCTGCGGCCAGTTGCACATTCTGCACCTTTCCAATGCTTTCGCAGTATTGTAGCATACGCAATGGGTAAAGGTACCCCTGTCCGTACGGGCCAGTCTTGACAGACTCTAGGGTTGTGCGCCCATCTCACTCAAGAGGCCGGGGGCCAGCGCCGTCCGCAGACACTTCCGGGTCACGTGGCCAGCGTGACATCGCTGCTCTGGCGAGCCAGAGCCGCACACGGAAACGCCGTTTACCTTCCCGATAGTAAGCGGTCCCTATTTATCTACTTGCACCTGGGAGTGCTTTCGAACTGCTAGGTTGGCAGGCGCTGGGATCGAACAACTGGAGCGCACCCCGCCGCGGGGATTCGAACCGCCGACCTTTTGATCGGCAAGCCCTAGGCACTGAGGCTTTTACCCACAGCGCCACCCGCGTCCCTATACGCAATGGGTATGTGAGTTCTAATGAATGGCAGGATTATGCACTAGCTTTGCACACCCTTGGCGTTAAGGGAGGTTTCTCATGCAATGTGTGGCACTCAAGTACAGACAGCCAACTTCAAAAAAACACACATGTCTGGTTGGCAGAGTGCACAAGATTACTGCTTATCTTTTTTAATGCATAAAATGGAGTCGGGGAACAAGGCAGAGCGACTCCACCCTGGTGTCTCCACACGAAGCTTCTTGCTGATGTCCGTGCATGAAAAGACAAAGTAAATTTTGACATGATGAGGTGAGAGAATAGGATTAAAGCTCAGGTGAGCAAACATAACTGGCAATCCCAGAACAAATTTAAAGAAACACGTATTTGAATGTGAAATCAAAATTACGGCTCACCCCCCCTCCTCCAAGCTGCATGGTTTGTGATTCTTCTTATTATCCATTTCCGAAAGTCAGGGGACAACGCAACACTGTGGAACTGGTGACACAGCGTCTATCTGGGAGATGCGGCTAATAAGTGTTCTTTCCACAAGAGGTCAGAGAGCTCCTCCCTGCTCTAAGTTTTGAAAATAAACCAAGCTAATTCGGATGTTTTCCTTTTTTAAAAGTTCAAGCCCAGTGTCATCTTTCTCTTTTAAAGCTGTCACTTTGGAAATATAGCAGTGTTTCAATTTAGCAGAGATATATTGAAAGAAGGAGGAACCATGCGCACAATTTTAATGTGTTTTTCAAGGTCTGCTGGTATTTGCTGTATTTGTTTTTAGCTAGAAGAGAAAATGAGATGGGAAACGGAAAGTGGAGCTGGGTGAACGGTTTATAAAATTAGTTTGAACTTCCCCAAACTCAGAGATTTTTATGCATCTCAAACCTCTTAAGAATTTTTTTTTAAATATATATATATTCGGAACCTCTCCTCTTGCTTCTCTATTGTACCTCCAGAGCTCATTCTTTATGAAAGGAAAAACAAAAGACATTTCTGCACTGCTCTAAGCGTCCAGGTGTGTGCACTGCTGGGCATATTACGTGCAAAAAGGATGGAATCAGGGGTGTGACTTTTAGAGCTGTTTCTTATCCCCAGGGAAACTTCAAGGAATTCATACAAAGTTTCAATTGTTAATTTTTAAAAAAATAAGATTCTTTTTCCATATTGAAAGTTACATTTGCTACTCAACAGTTATATTCCAATTCAACAAAACTAGTGACTTCCCACTCACCCAACACCGATGTTTGTAACCCAAATTGCATACATTTGCATTTTAAAGTTCCGTCTTACATAATTTCATCCTCTTTAACCTGTTTCTTAACATAGTCTGCTATTTTCTCACACTTCAAACCCCGCTGTGGTCTTTGCATATAGGAAACAACTTACTAGAAATCTAGTGGAAGTTGAAGACTTATTTCCATGTTATTTACATCCAGAAAAAAGGTGTTTGCAACCCCACTAATCCATTAAGAAAATCATGGGAATAAAGTCATGGGTGGGTTTCCCAGCATAAAGTTCTTTCCTGCTGTTTTCATGGGAGAATCATAAGAGGACAGACGCATACATGTGCAGAAAGGGCAGAGGAGCCGCAATGTCATCCAGTGACTTTTAGTTGCTGGGCCACCCCATGCCCACTGGCACGAATCAAATTTAGTGTGACGTGCTGGTATATCAGTCAAAAAGTCGCATTTCCATAACACAACAAGTGCTGCAGTGTGAAAGGAACACCGTTATAAAATGGGGAGGAAAGTGCTAGGATAATAATCAAGAAGAAGAAGAAGAGTTTGGATTTGATATCCCGCCTTTCACTCCCCTTCAGGAGTCTCAAAGCGGCTAACATTCTCCTTTCCCTTCCTCCCCCACAACAAACACTCTGTGAGGTGAGTGAGACTGAGAGACTTCAAAGAAGTGTGACTGGCCCAAGGTCACCCAGCAGCTGCATGTGGAGGAGCAGGGAAGCGAACCCGGTTCCCCAGATTACGAGACTACCGCTCTTAA
This sequence comes from Podarcis tiliguerta, assembly GCF_965153285.1. NCBI lineage: Eukaryota > Metazoa > Chordata > Lepidosauria > Squamata > Lacertidae > Podarcis > Podarcis tiliguerta. The sequence continues at coordinate 45,030,594 of NC_139545.1, read as the reverse complement.
CCACTACACCACACTGGCTCTCCAAGAAAACTAACACACTATTTCCCGATTCAGGTAGGTGGCTGTGTTGGTCTTTGTAGAAAAAAAATGAAAAGCACAAAACTCGAAACTGCTAGATTTATTTTAAATTGCAGGACTACAAATACAACAGTCTTTGACTATGTTTCTCAAATACAAAAGAAAATGTTTTAGCGCACAAATAATTTTGAATTGTGGAATTGTGGAATCTTGGGAATTGTGATGTTAAAATTTAAGTTTCTTAAAAGTTCCAGTTTCAGGCACTTCAACATCTCATTTTGTGTGCCTTTTCCTTTGCAGTTCCTCCAGGTCACTTACTGATGCTTGGGCACATTAAATTGATATAGTTGCCAAGCCAACTAGTCACTTTTGCAACATTGTTGAGTTTTTTTTATATACATTTTTGCTTTGAGAAACTGTATTCACCACCTTCCGCTGATACTGGAAGTTTGAGAAAGATCCTTAGAACAACAGAAATGTTAGGCACATTATCCAGGACTTTTTGTTGTAGTAAGAAGAGAAGGACTCCTTGTGGAAGCATAGACTTTGGAAGTATTCAAGCTATTGCTATAAGTTCACAGCACAGATCTTCAGCCTCAATATCTTTGTTTCCATTGTGCATCAATGGTTTCTCCAAATTCTTGCAGGTCTGAAGTACCTCTCCAATAGACTTTTGTTTTTGCTGTTGATACTGTATATATTACAGAAGAAGCCAAATAGAGAATTATATTGTTGTAGCTGTTGAACCTCTTTTCAGCAGATTGTATGGCCATGTCTCAGACAGCATAGTAAAAACATACTTTGAATTTCTGCTTTGGTCTTGCCATGCCCCTTCTCATATTCAAACTGCTGTTTCTTTCTCCAATCCTTTTTCTAGTTCAAAGTTTGGTAGTATTTCTAGCTCCCTTTGCAATGTCCGTAGCATCTATTAAAACCTGTTGAAAACGCTCATCAGTTGCAGCCCATGGGGTAATTCTTGGTCACTTGCAATTGGCTTGTAGCTGAATTTAAATCAGCTTCCATATTTTGTAGTAGCTTGCTTGTAAGACTGACTTCAGCAAGGATGTTATATTATGAAAGAAGGGATACTGCAAACTTACAAATTTCATCAGCAAGGGGTTAGCTTCAGTTTGAGAAGTATTTCCAGATAAATCTTGTAGGCTTTTGTCATCAAATATCTCCATTAAAGCATCATATAGACAACCAATATGGTCTCCCGGTGGTTTCAAAGCATTGATCTGACTCTCCCATCTTGTTTTGCTCAATGGCTTAACAGTTATGTCTAAATATACATGGCTAGTTAGAACTTGCCAATGCTGTGTGTCAATGCAGAGAAATAAGTATAGACTGAACCAAATTGAAGAAACTTGATTAGAAAGTGACTGTAAGATTTAAAATTTAATGCATTAACATAACCTTCATTCAACTCTACAGTCCATCTGTTTCATATATACATAAAAAATATACATATATACATAAAAAACCCAATTCTATAAAAACCCAATTCTATAAAAAACCCAATTCAATGTATGAATCACTTCAAAAATGATAAAATTCTTCAAAATATAAAAATAAAATATAATCAGAAATTCATAAGACAGAACAAGAACTGTGACCCTCAAAGGTTAGCACTGCTTCCTTCTGAGATCTGCACCCTAGGCAGCTGCCTAGTTGCCTAATGATAGCCCTGCTTGTGAAGAAGGCAGGGAAGGGAAGAACTTGCAACAGCACTGGAAGCAACTCCATCTCTGATAAGATTAGAAATTGTGGACATCCAGTGAAGCTGAATGTTGGAAGATTCAGGACAGATAAAAGAAAGTAACTATGTGCTGCATGAAGAAGTGAACTATGGAACTGACTCCTGCAGGGATGGCCACCAACTTGGAAGGTTTTGAAAGAGGACTGCACAAATTCATGGAAGACAGGGCCAGCAATGGCCACCAACCATGGGGCAGGAGGGAGTTAGAGATGGCTTGCGTGCTGTTTCAAGAGGTATGGAACTGATGCAGTCAAGAGCAGAGCCAGGGCCGTCTTAAGCATATCCGGCGCTGTGGTGCAAAGATCCCTCTGGCGCCCCTTCCAGCAACTCCAAAACAAGGGAGGGGGCAGTAGAAAATGGCCTCTGCCTCTCCCACTGTCCCGATCCCTGGCATGGTGGTGGTGTTCAAGTAGGAAAACGGGCTGGCGGACAAGCTCTCCAGAGTCAGGGCACCTGAGAAGGCAGCCCGGGAAGGCTGCACGCCGCCTTTCAACAGGAAGCAGGAGGAGGACAATGACCAGGAGCAGGGTCATCTTTAGCAGATGCAGAGGCTTAGGAGGTGCAGCTTCCTCTGTGGGCATCGCTCTCCTCCTGTGGAAGCTTGGGAAGGAAGCTGCACGCCTGCCAGCCAGCTATATAGTTGGTGGGGCACAGCTGGAGGGTGTGCAAGGAAAGGGGAGGCTGCTGGCAAAGCTCCCCCCTTCACTAGGGTGCCCCTGAGAGACTGGCACCCTGGCGCAACGAAACCAGTAACACCAATGGGAAAGACGGCTCTGAGCAGAGCAAACCACAGTGGCTTGGTTGGGTTGTGGGGGAACACTGTGGCTTGCTTGGTTCCCAATTGCAGCATCTCTGCACGGACTGAAGGAGTTAGGAAATGGAATTTGAAAGGAATTTCTAAAGGAAAGGGGGGGATAAAAATATTGTTTCTCCCACCTTTCCCCATAAGTCCCCCAAAACTCATTAACCTTTTCCTGTCTCCTACCCCTGCAAGAAAATAACCAAAAACACCGTTCTGCATTTGCAGCCTGCAGATAGGGCTGCAAAAGCAGGGCCACATTCTTCTCAGATCTAAATCCACCTTTTAGTGCCTTTCAATAATCACCAAAGAGGGTTCATTTGCTGCTGCAAGCTTTTTTTAAAAAAATAAATCAGCAAAACCACTGCCACCCCCTGCATTTTGGCTCAGCCCTACTTATTTGTAAGACTTTATGATGTCAATGTGAAAAATCTTTGCTGTGTGCTCCACAGCTGTGCAAAAATTCCATTTCCACCTTTGTGGATTAACATCAAAGTCACATGCATCAAGAGGGTTTCTCCCTCCATTTATAAAACAGAATGGAACTGAGAGAAGCATCAATAGCATTTTTATTCAACATATTTGATTTATTCAACATTTATTCAACATTTTATTTATTTATTTATTTATTTATTTATTTATTTATTTATAAAACCCCAAAAAATCTAGGCAAAACTCAAGAGTGCATAACAACTACACATGGTGATAAAAAAGAATGGCAAACGTGAAAGGTCAAAACGACATATTTAAGCTCAAAAGTTGGTACTGAGCTGTGAAACGAACTTGGGGGGGGGGGGAAGGAGAGCTCCTCTCTCTAGCTTCCAATGAGGATCTCTTCCCCTTTTTGCAGAGTTCATAATGAAGCTTCCCATCTGCCATTCATTAGAGCAGAGATGGGGAATGTCTGGCCCACAGGCCCAAATGCAACCTGTTATGGCTCTCCAGGGTTTGGGGCAGATGTTTACCCCAGCCCTACCTAGAGATGCCAGGGCTTGGACCTTCTAGAGCATGTGATCTACCACAAAACTGCAGCTCTTTCTTCCCTTGCCTTCAACAACTTGGTTAGATGCATAGCCCCAAGACACAAAGGGACAATACAGGAGAACTTCTACCTTCATAAAGTGACGTACTGTATACTTGCTCTGCAACTGATCCAGTTATGCCGTCAACAAATCTCAGGCCCTTCTCTGTGCTTCTGTGCCCACAGATTTGTGCCAGGTGGGAATGGGGGATGGGATCTTATCATTGGTGGCCCTCCAATGGGATCTTATCATTGGTGGTCTTTAAGCAGAGGCTTGACAACCATATGTCAGGAGTGCTCTGATGGTGTTTCCTGCTTGGCAGGGGGTTGGACTCGATGGCCCTTGTGGTCTCTTCCAACTCTATGATTCTATGATTCTATGATTCTATGATTCTATGATCCTTTGGTGGCCATTTTGTGGCCTACTTTGAAAATAATAGTATTTCAGCAGGACATTGCATTTTGTAAAAACAAAATGCCTCTTCAAATGACTTTTAAAATCTTTTAAAATTTTTGCCTCTTCAAATGACTTTTAAAATCATTCCTCTGCCGTGATCGTCTTTTTTTTTTTACTATATTGTACTATATGTTAAAGACTTGTGAATCACCCTTACTAGATCTTGAGTCGAGTGGTTTACACACCCACCATAGAAATGCAATTAAGTAAACAAAAATGCTATAATTCAAAGAGGAAAGCCCTTTTAATGCCGTCAAAACAGATCCACGGGTGCTCCCCCCCCCAGCTTTAACAACGTGAAACAGCAAGGCAGCGCCAAAAAATTGCTCAGATGATATACTTTTATCTGAGACACGAGAGAGAACACAAAACCCCACAGGGAGGGAAGCATCTGAACCCCAGTGAAGAAAAAAAAATTCCCCAAACTCAGCACATCGAACTAGGCAATGAGAGCTGATGAAACCCCAAGTGACTGTTAGCGAAGGAAGGCAAATGTTTCAGTATCTGTAGGCTAGAGGGGGGTGGGAAATGGAGACACAGAGATGGGAGGCAGATGCCAGCTCTGTCAGCGAGTAGTTCATGGAGGAGAAACTGGGCTAAGGCTCCATTGGGACCTGCCAGCCAGCTCTTGCAGCTGGATCGACCATGCTATAAGAGGGAACGAGGCAAAAAAAAAGAACAGAAAAAGGAAACCGAGTGTCATGGCAAAGGGATCTTTTAAAAATATCACAGTACCAGCCCTTGAACTATTTTGGCTACGGCATCTCTGCCGCCTTTGTTACTTGTCGGGGGAGAGAGAGAGAGAGGCTAGCCCGTCGCCATGGCGACACGGCTCACGAAAGAACCATAGGAAAAGTAAGAATCCCTTACAGTTCCTGAGCCTGTTAAGCCCTGGCTGTTCCCAGGCCCCTTAAAGCCCATTGAAAATGCTAACTTGTTAGTCGGAGGGAAGGGTAGCGAATCCAAGTGCATAATTAACACAGCCAGAAAAGCGGCAACCCAGCAGCGCTGAAGAATGCAATGTTAACATTCCTGAAAATAGAAGGCAAATGGAGCCTTGAGTGGGAGCCAGTTTTCTAGGCAGAAAGAGATCAGCTTAGAGGTGTCCCCCCCTCTTTGTACACTCAGCATACGTATCACATGAGAGGGAGACAATTAATGAATGTGGCCTGAAATTAAGGATCATGTAAACTGCGCTCAATATTTGCAGCATCAATATATATTTTTTTACAAAAGTTGGGTGCCACCCCCACTCTCTGCAAGATTCCAGAGGGTTTCAGGCACTCGGCTTTGGAGGTTTGAGAGACACCGGAGAATATGGTTTATTCACCTATTTATACCTCAGTCTGCATGGAGGGAGTCCAAATCTTACAGCAATGCAGCTCCAGAGTCCAAGACATCTCTCTCAGCCAGCCTTCAGCCAGCCTGCCCAAGATGGTTCCCAGTCTTTCTTCCCCCCCTCTTCTTCCCAGAACACTTTGCTTAAAAAATCTCTTTTCTAGTCACTTCAAACATGCACCCCATCAGCTTGGCACCATCTGTCTCCCCAGGCCAAAGCATTCTCCTCAGATGGCCCTTCAACACCTTTTGTCACGTTGACAGATTTGTTCTTCACTAGGCCAGCCAGGCTGGTTTGCAATAAGCCATTCTAGGGATTCCCTGCCTGGCACAACTCTGCAGCTTCTACTTCCATGCATATCTCAATTAATCAAAATCCTACCATTTATTAATTTCTAGGGTTTAGGGGGTCCCTCCCCCAAATATATAACTATAGAGATATAAGTCAGAACAGTCTTCCTCAACGAGGTGCCCTCCAGACATTGCAGGACTACAACTTCCATCAGCCATCTCTGGCCTCATCATGGTCAAGTGTAGACACACCTGAGCTAGAAATTGGCTGGAAGGTGACAGGGCAGGGATGGGAGCCTTGCCCTCCCCTTTATCAGTAGATAAAGACCTAAGCCACATTAATGTCATGTGTTTGAAGTGTCATGCTACCACTTTAAAGAGTCATGGGTTCCCCCAGAGAATTCTGGGAGGTGTAGTTTGTTAAGGGTGCTGAGTGTTTACACACACAACCACGAGGCCCCCATTCCCTTCAGAGAGCTACAATTGTTGGAGTTCCCTGCCAAGGGGGATTGGTTGTTAAGCCACTCTGGGAATTGTAGCTCCATGAGAGAAATGGTGGTCACCTAAGAATTCTCTGCACCCTTAGCAAACTACAGCTCCCAAGATTCTTTGGGGGAAGCCATGGCTGTGGCTTTAAGTGTATGGTGTGAATGTGGCCTTAGATAAACCCTAAGAAGGGAGAAGCGGTCATATAACTGAGAAGCTCTGTAGCCTACAATGCCAGCAACTGGAAGCATTTACTACCCTGAAGGAGAAACACAAAGCAAAAGAGGAAAATATTCTGGACTCTGAGGGGAGAGAAGGTAAGGTAAGAATTTTGAGTGGAAGAACTCCACAGCTCACAAGAGGGAGAGTGGAATGAACTTAGGGGGTGCATAAGGATTAATTAAATGAAGTGACCAAACTACATTCTTTGAAAGCTAAGGCCTGACAAGAGAAGAAGCTGACATTAGCTGCAGGGATAGCAGCCTCACCAGATCTCCTCTAAAACCCCAAGGCAGACTCTGAAAGAAACTCAACTGCTTAAAGTTGCCAGACATCTGTTAAAGTGAATGTTAATTGTAACAGAGTTGAAATAAATTTTTAAAAAATTTAAAAATTGTCCAGTAGCATCTTAGAGACCAACTAAGTTTGTTCTGGGTATAAGCTTTTGTGTGCATGCACACTTCTTCAGATACACTGAAACAGAAGTCACCAGACCCTTCTATATAGTGGGAGGGTGGAGTGGGGTCAATCATTGAGTCAATCACCCATCTCCTACTACCCTTCTGAGAAAAAACCCAACCCACCCTCCCACTATATATAAGGGTCTGGTGACTTCCATTTCAGTGTATCTGAAGAAGTGCACATGAAAGCTTATACCCAGAACAAACTTAGTTGGTCTCTAAGGTGCTACTGGACAATTTTTTTAATTTTTATTTATTTATTTTGACTGCGTCAGACCAACATGGCTATCTACCTGAATCTGTAACAGAGTTATTTCACTTATAGTATATTCTATTCTTACTTTTATGTAGCACCTTTTCTTGCAATTAGTTCAGGGTGGCGCACATGGTTCTGCCTTCCCCATTTCATCCACACAACAACCCTGTGAGGTAGATTAGGCCGAGAGACAGTGACTGGCCCAAGGTCACACAGTGAGGTACATGAATGAGGACTCAAACGTGGTCTCCGAGGTCCTAGTCTAACACCCCAACATTTACACCACATTGGGTCATTACCCTTTGGTGAAATGGTCATTTTAACCCATTGCTCAGCCTTGGGGTGCAGGAGGCTAGAAATAGATATACTGTATAAAAATAATTACACACACAGAGAGAGAACATATGGAGCCACACTGTGGTGCTGAAACCTTAAGACCCGTCTGCTCCCTAAATACAGCAAACCAATAATACTTCCTTCTACAGCTGATAATCTTCACAGGAAAAAATATGATCTCTCTCCTCTTGCAAATCAACATAATCATGCCTTGCCTTCTTCAGAGCTTGCTTTCATTAGGAATCAGCAGCTCAAGAGGCAGAGCTGCAGTATTTACTGTGCTTTCTGTTGTGGTGGCTTTATGAAATTCATCTCTCGGAATAAGGAGACGGTGACACTGGGAGGGCTGGGGAAATGCAAATCATTATCAGCTGCTGCTGTCGCCTTGTTAGCATCATAGCAATTTATTCAAGGCAGAACTTTTCTCTCTTTTTCTTTTGATGGAAGTAGCCATCTGAATACTTAGGGCAATTTGCAGGCTGGTGAAATAACATTGCCTTTTACTCACTGCTCTTCCGCTGGCAGGGAATAAAACGTTGACAGGGAAGGAGGTGGAAGAAAGGGAATAAACTTGCCTAAAGGATTGCATTGTATTATGTTGGGGAGAGTACCTGGGGGGGGAGGGTTCAATTCATAATTAACTTGCTGTAATTAATACACACTCAACATTAAAATTGCACACACAAAACACAGTCATTTCTATGGTCCAAGGAATGATGGAGGGAACTGGACCCTCTCGCCTCTCCATAAGCCAGAACTGCCTCCAGCCAAACAGAAAAACACCTCCTTTTGCCCAAACTCAAGAATCTCCCTTTGATGTATTGATGACTGGTCATCATCACCTTTGTACTCCTTAATGGCTCCCCCTCAGGTAATGCCCTGGTCTGGAAAATAAGCTTAGTCTGCCTTTTTACACTGCTAAATCCAACCACCTGTTAGCTCACCTTGTTTCTCTAAACACTGATTAAACCCCAACAACCAGGAATCTAGGGGAGGCAGGGCACCCAGAAAACCAGGGGAATCAGGGCACCCACACACCTTTCACAATTTCCAAGGAACAGTAAGTTTGTTGAGACATTTTTTGTCTCGCCCTCTGTTTTGATCTTCCTGCGGTAGCTCTGGAGCAGCAATTGTACCACATCCAAGTCCTTTCCCCTGTCAGCTGCTATCTGCTGAACAACTTACAGCTGGGAGGAGACCCAGCAGCCTGTAAGAAATCTGGCTGTGGGCCACATTTGGACCTGCCCACCTCCAGTAAAAAATGATAATAATACATAGACTTCTTGAATTTCTTTGCTGCCTTTTGAACGAAGAAACTATCAAATCAATTGAGTAAGCCTTGACACTTTCCATTGCCTTTCTACAGTTGATACAAATGCCTAAGACTTATACAATAATAGAATTATTATTATTTGGATGGCTATTATAGAGTCCTGCAGATATTGTGGACTTCATCAGCCTCAGTCAGCAGGGATGATGGACATGGGAATTCAACTATCTGTGGTTCATTGTGTCACAAAACAAAATAAAAGGCTTTTAACAAGAAAGGAAGTGACATACTTCCTGGACAGCCCCTTTCTTTCCCATCTAATAAAAACTAGACACTATTCTGTGACCTTTCAAAAGATTTACACAACAATCCTAAAATAATTAGGCTGGCAGAGTAATAATGATATGATGCACGAGCCACTAGCCATTTGTTGTTATGCCTTTGATTAACATCATATTGACATTTTCAAGCCAATACAAAACAATGCTTAATTACCATTCTCTTATTGTAAGGAGTTCTGCCATTTTGGGGGATGTGGAAAAAATAAATCACAAGCGAGAATGCTATAGCATCATCATGTTTTCCCATATGAGGCATTCTACCTATTGCTATCGCTTTAATGTATATTGCCACAAGACAGAGATAGTTTTATGTTTTTTCTTGTCCACGTAGACAGAAATGGGATTTGATTCTTGAAGGGCCCATAAACCCCTCAGGCAATAGGAATGGGGGAAAGTAGTCAAAAGAGCCCATACGCTATCAAGCAATGGCTAGGCTCCCATAGAAGAACTAGCAGTGATAGCTGCAGGAAGAGAAATGTCCTCATCTGAACTCCCAGGAGCTGAAAGCCTTAACCCACATTTCAGCAGCAACATATCTATCGGCATAGATCATTATGTCCGTTTCAGTTTCCCACCTTTTTCAATCTCCAGTTCATTTCATCACATTTATGCATCAGTTTGCTGGTTGGTTGTTGTTGTTGTTTTTTAAAAAAGAAATTCATCAGCATTTTAGTGTGTATTTTTTGAAATATTCACATTTTTTCCCCTATGGAATTTTGCCCACTACACACATTTTTCCAGTTTTCCATAATACAATGGAATTTTTGTGTGCTGCTTCACCAATATGTGCATTTTATTTTCCCGTGACCTACAAATTTCAGGTTAAGAAAAAGCATTGCAAAATTTGGAGAAGTGCAGATCTCAAAGGACGGCACAGTGTTTTGACTTGCATATTGCTTCTGAAAGCGCAAATACGGTACTTACGCAATAAATTCTGAATCAGACTGAATGTGTCCCCCATTCCTATCATATATACTACTTCTTTGACTAATGCTGGGCTAACTCCTTTTAGGACTACTTTGAGGCATTGCACATGAGTTTGCCTGAAAGGCAAAAATATTTTGCCTAGTGGTTGTTGCTATTGGGTGGCGGACGAATACTTAGAAGGAATAACAAGGACAAGAAGTAATGCTGGAGTGGATGTGCCCAGGAACATTTCCTGATGTTGTGATGGATCTCTTAGTTTGAGCTGATTCGTGAGATGCCACCACCAGCTAATCTTCATGACAAGTGTGAGGCTCCAACCCTACCTGCAACTACTTGAAAAATAAATGCATAGCAAGGGTAGCCAACACAGTATCCTCCAGATGTTCCTGCACCGAAACTCCCATCACATCCTTCAGTCGTTGGCCATGTTGGCCGGGGATGACCCAAAACATCTGGCTGGCATGACATTGACTAGCTCTGATCTGTAGGCACTCATCTTGGTTGGAAGCCTTGGAAGCAACCCTTCCAACCAGTATGAAGACCCAGCGGAAAGAGTTCCTCAAGGAATGGTTTGGAAAGAGCTCCAAAGCAATTCAAAATAGTTTCCTTTTCTATGTGCTACATTTCTGCAAGCTGTCTTCTCTCGCTTCTCTAAAATGTAGGCCTGATGTTCCAGTAATGGTTTTTCCCCCTGCTACGAATTGACTTGGAAAGATCTGTGTGACCTATTCTTCAAGAAGAATATTTTATACAGTGGGGGTGGGGAATCCCTAGTTTGCTACAGTCAAACTTCATTAATTTCCCTTTAAAGCTATCTTGCCTTGCTTTAGGCCTCTTAAGTACCCTGTATAAATGAATTAAGAATGACAGTTCCTCTAGCAAGGAGATAGGTGACCATGTTCTTTTCTTGTACAGTACATACTGTGTGAGGAAGAGAGAATAAAAGGCAGCATGTTAACAATGTGCATGTTATTTAAAGGCCTCCCCCCCCAACCCCTCTGCTTTGTGAAAGCATAACAATTCCAGTGATGTATGCAGAAAGCCTTTGAAACAGAAAAATAGGACTACAGATAACACTAAATTAAGTTCACAGCAATAAATATGCTTAGACCTGTTACTAGCCTGCAGATGTGCAGTGTGAATGAGAAAGGGGGAGGAAAGGGGGGGGGAGGCCATACTTAAAATTTTACATACACATTTATAATGCATCAGACTCAAAAGCCTAGCCGAGCAAAGGTATTCAAGCGATCCTCTGCAGCGATTGTACACAGGTAACAATGTTCTATAATAAGCTGGCGGTGCTATTGTAATGTGGATGCAATGTGGAGACTCTCTGAGAGCAAGGCAGGCAAATTCAAAGTTTCTTTCTGAGGCAACCCCCTCACTGCATCTGGTACATTCTTATGCTTCCTGCAGATTAAAACATAAATAAATCAAGAAAGAAAGCTGGTATAGTATAGCGGACCAAGCTACAATATCATGCCCTCCAACATTTCTCCCAAGAAATTAGGGACATCCTATTATTCCATAATAATAATTTTATTATTTATACCCCACCCATCTGACTGGGTTGTCCTGGTCACTCTGAGCAGCTTCCAACACAACTAAAAAACATAATAAAACATTGAGCATTTCCCTATACAGTCATACCTTGTGTTGTGTTCTGCTCTTGTTACGGACTTTCAGCTTATGAATGCGGCAAATCCGGAAGTGTTTACTTCTGGGTTCGCCGCCCGTGCATGCGCAGAAGCACTCAAACGTGCCATGCACGTGCGCTCTAGTTGCGGACTTTTCAGGGTGCGAATGGCACCCCGAAACGAATTAAGTCCGCAACTAGAGGTACCACTCTACAGGGTTTCCTTCAGGTGTCTTCTGAAGGTTGTATACTTATCTCCTTGGCTCGAGGGGCCACACAGGCCAACATTTATCCGATGAAAACAGGGACATCCTACCATACCCTCCAATATTTGCCTGATGGAAATATGGATGTCCTATGGGAAAGGATCAAATCAGAAACTGGGATGGCTTATGTAAGTCTGGGGCTGCCCTTGGAAAATAGGGACACTTGGAGGGTCTGCAATATAGAAAGGGTAATTCTAGGCTATTCCCTTCAAGGCTGCTTGTAAAGTAGTATTATAACATGGCAGTTGTGTTCATAGGGTCCCAAAGACTCTGAAACATAAGGAGAGCCAGCTGGATCAGACCAATGGGTTATCTAGTCCAGCATCCTGTTCTCAAAATGGCCAACCAGACACCTGAGAACTCTCCACTCCTGTTCCAGCCACTGGTATTCAGAAGCATTGCAGCCTCCAGCTGTGGAAATAATGGTGTAATGCAGAGGCGATGCACGAGGCTGCAGTGTGGGACTTCTTAAAGAGCGGGAGCAATGGTATCATTGGCCAGAGCAGCAGAGAAATGGATGGTACTCCTCCCTGCCGAAAGTCCCCATGTCTGCCACTAGCATGCTAAGCCATATGCCCCTTATGCCATCTTCCCAGCTCTATGATGGCTGGTGCCCTTTGGGACTGGTAGGGCAGAAGCTAGGGAGCCAAACAGCAGGTGGCGCCAGAGGCAACAACAGGAGCCCAGGCCAGCTCATCTTCCTCCCTGCTGAGTTCTGCAAGGACAACACTGAGATAAGGGGGAGGAAGCTGGCCATTCCCTGGAGTGGCTGTTAAGCAGGAAAACAGGCTGGGAGACTTGGGAGGCCGGCTGCGAGCAGACTGAGGTTGGTGGCGCAGGGCCCTATTTGCCCTAAGGGACCAGCCCCCACTTCTCCACCTTCACTTCCATGCTCAGAACTTGCAGCTGTCTATTTCCACACAGTGAAGCCAGAGCAGTAGCATTTATTTACCACAGCAGGCAAGCTTCATTCACACCACAGTGTTTCCCGCACACTTACAAAGCATGCAGTTTCATTTCAGCTGCAAATCAAGTTTGCCTGGCGTGACCTTGATATTAACATCGTACCCACACCCAACCAGGCAGTTTCACATTCATATATACCCAGAGCCTCAAAGTGCCCCTATTTTCCAGGGATCGTCCTATTTACAGAAGCCATCCTGGTTCCTGATTTGATCCTGGAATGTCTCGCTTTTCCTTAGGGCGTCCCTATCTTCATCGGAGAAATGTTGGAGGGTATGGAGTTTTGCGACCCCTGAGACAAGGAAATAAGTAGCTGCACAACCATTAGAAGACACCTGAAAGCAGCCCCGTATAGGAAAGTTTTAAAAATGTTTAATGTTTTATTATGTTTTCATATATGTTGGAAGCAGCACAGAGTGGCTGGGGAAACCCAGTCAGATGCATTGGGTATACTTGTCACCACCATCACCGTCATCATCATCAGTGCTTTTTTCTGGGGGTACGCATAGCCCTAAACATTTTGTGAATCTTTGTACTTTTGTCCGTTTACTGTATTTATTTTCCCGGATTTGAACTATGAAATGATGATTTTCTTGAGTCAAAATGAGAGTACCCCTAAACATTTTTAAAGAAAAAAAGCACTTCTTCTTCTTCTTTATTAAAGGTAAAGGTACCCCTGAACGTTAGGTCCAGTCACGGACGACTCTGGGGTTGCGGAGCTCATCTCACTCTATAGGCTGAGGGAACTGGCGTTTGTCCACAGACAGCTTCCGGGTCATGTGGCCAGCATGATTAAGCTGCTTCTGGCGAACCAGAGCAGCACATAGAAACACCGTTTACCTTCCCGCTGGAGAGGTACCTATTTATCTACTTGCACTTTGATGTGCTTTTGAACTGCTAGGTGGGCAGGAGCAGGGACCGAACAACGGGAGCTCAGCCTGTTGTGGGGATTCGAACCGCCAACCTTCTGATCGGCAAGCCCTAGGCTCTGTGGTTTAGACCACTGCGTCCCTATTTTCATCAGAGAAATGTTGGAGGGTATGATAAACTGCTCCACATTCTATATATGTTTGAACACCTATGATAAGGTGTTGGAAGTGGCATAAGCATTTAAGGGGCTTTGTGTGTGGAAATGCCCCACCTGCTCTCAAGCAGTATTGGGGTGAATGAAGTCCAGCTCAGTTGCGAAGGGGGTGTTCCACAGTCCTTGGCATAGCATCTTTTCCTTCTAAGGCTGTGCATGTATGTGTATGTGTGTGTCTCCTGCACAATTTTTGTGCGTGTGGAAGACAGGAGCGAGCAAATTCCCTAGTCTCAGGTTACTATTGAGACTCACTGGGGAGGGGGAAAAAATGGCAGGCTGTGGAGATATTTTTACCATGATGTGGAATTTATATTCTACTGAAAAGCTACGGCTGGAATAATAAGGTTATGTTTCGGAGCAGGTTGAGACTGTATTGGTAATTTACGCTTAACTACATGTGCATAAAATATCTGGGATTAAATCTGAAATGTAATTTAATTCCATTATTGGACCTAACAGTTGACCAAAGCACCTGGTGCAGGAGAGGGAGAGAGAGAGAGGGAAAAAAAGAGGGAGAGGAAGAAAGAAAGAAAGAAAGAAAGAAAGAAAGAAAGAAAGAAAGAAAAAGACCTTTCTGCGGGAATTCTAGAGACAGCGAAACAGTAGCATCTCATCTTTCTCCACACGCCACCTGAATTTCTCATGGCGAAGAGCATTACACGCCTCACATTAAGTGCTGGTTACAGTAAAAACAAAACCCACTTCACAGTTCATGCAGCACTGTGGTGTGCTGGGATCAATGTAGTAGACATGTAATATGTGCAAGGGAGTCCTATGCTACCAAATCCTTGCGGACATGTTCTAAGGAAATGTGATTAGCTGTGGGATTCTGGTGTGCGTCCCATTCAGATCAGAAGACACGCCATCTTCCGCTTTATATACCCACAGCTGTAAACACCCGTTTATACCACATAAAAGTATGACAATGGCCTCTTCACGCACACTTCAGGCAACTCTCTTGTGCAAGCGCATAGCAAGCCAACCCGGCGAGTGCAATAAAAAGAAAGGAAAAAAGGATGAATGTTTATGGGTGAAGGCAACAAAGCAGTGTGTGTGTGGGGGGGGGGGGGCGGTGACGAACAGTTTGCAAATGAAAATTAATTGCACCAGAAACCTGAAGGAAAGAAACTGGTTGGCTGCCGTTAGAGGGGAAAATATCGTACTGCAGTCAAGCCTGACCCTGTCCCTTGAAAACCATTTCTCCGATTTGTTCAGGTCACAAGCGGGATGGAAATGAGCCTCCGTGCTGCTTCTTCACACATCCGGATTTAATAGACTTTTTTTCCACTGATAAAAGAGCACTAATGAGTTCATTTTCAAGCTATTAAATTGGCTATAATAGCTAGTTCTACTGATGATTGCACAGAGACCTGCTCGTCACACTGGGTTTTGTCTTTGGCTCTTAACCATTTGCTGTCCTTGGGTTAGGAGATAAATACATAATTTGGAAAAAAGAGAGAGGAAAAATGAAAGGAGGTGGGGGGGGGGGAGAGAAGGAGGAGGAGGAGGAGGGAGGGAGAGAAAGACATGTCAAATGACAGAGACCACAGACATTATTTTCCTGCCAAGCAGTTCATTGGTCTCACCTGCCTGTTTTGTTGTTCTGGATTTTTGCAGGAAGCATTAAAGAGCATTTTTCAGTTTTGCACACACACACACACACACACACACACACACACACACACACACACACCTTTTGCCTGGAATCCCTGCATGATCCCAAAAAAGATTCAAAGCCTATGCAGCACAATTGCAGTTTTGATGGCTGGGAATACAGTACAGATTTCCAATCGCTGCTTCTGAAAATGTTTTTGTTGCAAAGTACAGGCCTTACTTTGCGTACTGTATGTGGAGCTCGAGGATTTCTCATTCTTCCTCCTTCCTCTCGCTTTATACCTTCCCCGTCCTCCTCCTCCTCCTCCTTCTCCTCCTTCATCCCGCCACATGCCCTTGTTAAACGTGCAAACCAAACACTGGGTTCAAGACTCCTGCCTTCAATTTTCTGCAGAAAGCAACCCCCCCCTTTTTTGGTGGCATAGTCATACAAATGAATGCAATTAAGGAATCACTAGGTGATTTCACGTCTGGTTTAAGTACACATCACTTGCATTATTCCTTCAATCTATCAGTCTCCTTAAAGGCAGGCAATTAAAGGCAATTCGGCTTGCTGGCATAAACTCTGCCCTTCTCATTACTCTGGAGGGGGCTTTGTTTGGGAGACCCTTTTAGCAATGCCATCTGGCTCCTTTCTTTAGGGGCTGCTCAGTCTGGCAGCCTGCGGTGGCACATGCTAGGAGAAAGAGCCAATCTACACCAGAGATGCCTGAAGTGGTCCCTTCAAACATAATTGCTACTATGAGCAAAATATAATGAAAGGGGAGGGGGAGGATAACTCAAATAAACTGTAGTTTACCCCTCCAAGAGTTACAACTCCTAGCGACCCTTAACAAACTACAGAGCCCAGAATTCTTTGAGCGGGCAGGAAATGTGCTTTAAAAGTATACTGCGTACATGGCATTTGCAATACAGTGGTAGCTCAGGTTACATACGCTTAAGGTTACAGATGCCGCTAACCCAGAAATAGTGCTTCAGGTTAAGAACTTTGCTTCAGGATGAGAACAGAAATCGGGCTCCGGCGGCGCGGCAACAACAGGAGGCCCCATTAGCTAAAGTGGTGCTTCAGGTTAAGAACAGTTTTAGGTTAAGTATGGACCTCCGGAACAAATTAAATACTTAACCTGAGTTACCACTGTACTTTAATCCCACTGAAATCAGTCTGGCAAATTATCCATGACTAACTTAAATCCTATTGATTTCAGTGGGACTAAAGCACAACTAACTAGGTCTGGATCCAATCACTTATCTGAACATTTCTCCCAATTTTGTTCTTCATTTGATCTTCCAACATGGCGTCCTAACGTTTATCAAATGAATGGTTTCATAAGCCCACCAAAACAAGAAACAAACAGTATCTTTTAAGAAATAACAGTACAGTGGTACCTTGGGTTAAGAACTTAATTTGTTCTAGAGGTCCATTCTTAACCTGAAACTGTTCTTAACCTGAGGTAACACTTTAGCTAATGGGGCCTCCCACTGCTGCCGCGCCGCGGCACGATTTCTGTTCTCATCCTGAAGCAAAGTTCTTAACCCAAGGTGCTATTTCTGGGTTAGCGGAGTCTGTAACCTGAAGCGTCTGTAACCTGAAGCGTCTGTAACCCGAGGTACCACTGTATTGGGGGGGTAAAGTTGTCATTCTTGCCCATTGTTAAAGATCCACCTTGAAAACATGATGCAATCACAACACACAAAAATTTCACTTGTGCAAATTAAATTATACACCATTGGCTTCGGTGGCAGCAGCCTTCCCAGTGAAGTGGCTCTGAAATAAATGGGGAGGCAATGGAGGCTGATGGAGGAAGAAAAAACGTGGGCTTCTTGCTGAAGAAGTGAGGAAAGAGGCAGACAGAGAGAGCTGCAGGCAAAATAAAAAAGCTAGCGTGGATCTGGGATGTCGCTGTAGCTTCTGCCTGCCTTTCTATTCCCTTTCACAGCTGAGGGAACCAAGTTTATTCTTTCTGCATCCATCGCAGAAAATTAAAATTATGTGTTGTGAGTGAAGTATTAAGGTTTTCAGGACTAAAGTATTGAGCAATTAAGTTCCAACTCCGGCTTCAACTTCCATTCCTAACTTTTTAAAAAAAAAAATGTGCGAAAGTACACGGAGGATTAAAACAATATATCAACTCGAGTTTCTATTTCTGACAAATTCAAGTTGCGGACTTGTGTGTAGCTGTGAATTTCACGCTCATTGAGTATCTTCTTCCAAGCTTAACTAATACTTTTTCACAGACAATCAACCTGCCTTTCCAATGACACATCCCTTGTTCAGCTTCAAAAACATTCTGGAGAAAGCCAATGGTTACACTGGATGCAATTCATAAACCTTATGGTCCCAGTTCAGTTTTTAATTAATTTGATTGGGCTTATTAGAACTTTCCCTTTCTGCTAAGGAGTTCTCTTCTGGTCTGTTTACAGCAGGAAGTTGGGGGCTTAATTTTTTTTTAAAAAAACCAAAACTGCAGTTAATACCAAACCTGCAACAACAGAGCATATCATCGAATTCATGAAACCTGCTCACCTTTCTCTTTACCATCACAACCACATAAATATGTGAATCATGTTCAAAACGAGTGAGTACTTCATATGATGCTCTGTTTCCTAAGGAAGAGTGATGCTGTTTTCTCAGGCACACCATTCATCTATTTAAAATAGTTACTACCTGCTCTTCAATGCAACTGCAATCCTAGAAAGGGTTCCATCAAAAGTCAACATACAAACATATACAGCGGTACCTCGGGTTACAGACGCTTCAGGTTACAGACTCCGCTAACCCAGAAATAGTACCTCGGGTTAAGAACTTTGCTTCAGGAGGAGAACAGAAATCAGGTGGTGGCAGTGGGAGGCTCCATTAGCTAAAGTGCTACCTCAGGTTAAGAACAGTTTCAAGTTAAGAACAGACCTCCAGAATGAATTAAGTTCTCAGCCCAAGGTACCACTGTACAATAAAACTGCAGAAATAAATGTGATGTGTCATACAATCATAGAATCATAGAGTTGGAAGAGACCACAAGGGCCATTGAGTCCAACCCCCTGCCAAGCAGGAAACACCATCAGAGCACTCCTGACATATGGTTAAAGACCTCTGCTTAAAGACCTCCAAAGAAGGAGACTCCACCACACTCCTTGGCAGCAAATTCCACTGTTGAACAGCTCTTACTGTCAGGAAGTTCTTCCTAATGTTTAGGTGGAATCTTCTTTCTTGTAGTTTGGATCCATTGCTCCGTGTCCACTTCTCTGGAGCAGCAGAAAACAACCTTTCTCCCTCCTCTATGTGACATCCTTTTATATATTTGAACATGGCTATCATATCACCCCTTAACCTCCTCTTCTCCAGGCTAAACATGCCCAGCTCCCTTAGCCGTTCCTCATAAGGCATCGTTTCCAGGCCTTGGACCATTTTGGTTGCCCTCCTCTGGACACGTTCCAGTTTGTCAGTGTCCTTCTTGAACTGTGGTGCCCAGAACTGGACACAGTACTCCAGGTGAGGTCTGACTAGAGCAGAATACAGTGGCACTATTAGTTCCCTTGATCTAGATGCTATACTCCTATTGATGCAGCCCAGAATTGCATTGGCTTTTTTAGCTGCCGCGTCACACTGTTGGCTCATGTCAAGTTTGTGGTCAACCAAGACTCCTAGATCCTTTTCACATGTACTGCTCTCAAGCCAGGTGTCACCCATCTTGTATTTGTGTCCATCCCAGCTACCAGAAAGAAAACAAACAGCAACAAACAGGCACTAAAATCCAGAAAATGCCTTCAGAAAGACAGGAGTCTTCAGCTGCCAACTAAAACTCAGAAGCATTTTAGAGGAGCAGGAGCTCCTTGACTGGGATGCCATCACCAAGAAATTAAACTATTCATCGGGATGTCAGGATCCCCTACCATAGGCAGTGCAGGCTCTTGAACCAGTTCTAGCTAGAAAGAACGAAAGGATTCAATCTCTTCATGCTTCTCCAGATATGTTTACTCAGAAGCAAATTCCACTGACAGCTAGGAGATTTACTATTAATTTTAGTCATATTTTAAATGTTTCTAGATACAGTGGTACCTTGGGTTACATACGCTTCAGGTTACATACGCTTCAGGTTACACACTCCACTAATAGTGCTTCAGGTTAAGAACTTTGCTTCAGGATAAGAACAGAAATCGGGCTCTGGCGGCGTGGCGGCAGCGGGAGGCCCCATTAGCTAAAGGGGTGCTTCAGGTTAAGAACAGTTTCAGGTTAAGTACGGACCTCCGAAACGAATTAAGTACTTAACCCGAGGTACCACTGTACCTGCTTTTGTTGATAATTTTAATGTTTCATATTATATTTGTTTTGGAAACTGCTTAGAGTTTTTCTTACAATAAGTGGTATATAAAAAGAAAAGGTAAAGAGACCCCTGACCATTAGGTCCAGTCATGGCTGACTCTGGGGTTGCGGCGCTCATCTCGCTCATCTCGCTTTATTGGCCGAGGGAGCCGGTGTACAGCTTATGGGTCATATGGCCAGCACGACAAATGCCGTTTACCTTCCCGCTGGAGCAGTACCTATTTATCTACTTGCACTTTTTGGAGTGCTTTCGAACTGCTAGGTTGGCAGGAGCAGGGACTGAGCAATGGGAGAAGAAATCCTTAGCCAACCATCAGAGGTTTAGGGGGGAAATGGTTTTATATGGGAGATAAGGCCCCTAGGGGGTCTTAGGGGGGGAAATGGTTTTATATGCAGATAAGGCCCCTAGGCTAGGGGTCAGCTAAAGGCCACCTTTCCCTTACTCTCTTTAAAGCCTGAAATGTGTGCCTGCATGTTGCCCAAGCTACCTAGTGCACCTCATGACAGCCATCTACAAAAAAGGGGTCAGTGAAATCTAGCAGGAAGGTTTGATACAGTCAAAAATTCAAGCAAAGTAAACTTGGGGGTGGGGGAAGTGGCACACGTTCCCTTCTAAGTCCTTGATTGTCTGGGTCAAATGAGACCAAGGACCTTAAAAGGTACTGCTGTTTGCAGGATAACTTGTCATTGTTGTTGAAGACTGACATGGGCCCGTATCAGGGAAAAACATCAATACAATTGACATTAATTAGTCCCTTTGGCAGGAACTCAACTCTCAGCCATTGTGCTACTCCTTAATAACTCTTCCAGCCAATCAGATTGCGCACCAAATCTAAGCCAATTTATAACAACTGCTATCGCAAAATTGCAAAAATAGAAGCTAATCTAAAATTAAAAAGGCCTACAGCTGGAACGCTGAAAGAAAGTTCCTTTTTTCCTTTGTTTGAAAGGTTGGGAGAAAGGTTAGCATTTTGCTTTTCAAGTTTTTGCTGCTCTGCGCTTCGACGTTCACATATTTTACCTGAACTCTTAAAAAATCCTCTAAGGTCCTCTATACGCACAAAATTTAGGGGAGGGGTTTGCACCAAACTTGCAGTACATACTGCTGATTTTCTTTTCCTTTTTTAAGAAGAGAAAATGATCCGAAACTGAAGTAGCAGCATCCCCTCTCTCCAGTGTTAGATGCATGCTGAATGTCTGTCAGAGGCCTTTTGATTGGAGAAATCTGCTACTTCCTTCAATGAAAGTTGTTAATAATAATAAAAACCTTATTGAACTGGATGCTGTTAGTTTTTGATTAGCATGTTATGCCTTCGTGTACAAAGCCAATAAAGATAAGAGTGGAAAACACGGTTTTCCCTTGTACTCTGAATTCAGCACGGCAGTGGTTAAACATGCACACTGATATATTTGAGTAGTTTATTTCTCCAGGCTTACAAATTTGATTACTATGGAGTATAAAGCTATTAAAAATATGACCTTTCTATACTGTACATCTTGGCAAGGAGCCAAATAATAACTTTGTTTGACTTGCTCAGTACAATAGAATGCCTATTCAGCTGGAAATAAAATGGCTTTTCTTGACTGAATATTATACCTGGAAGATTAAATGTTCATCATGAGTGTAAGACACATATCGAGACATTAATTCAGAGTCGCAAGAGCCCAGGTAGTTGAGAAACGACATCCCCCCCCCCTTCTGACAGAAAGCAATGCAGACTTTGGCATATTCCCCCACCCCACCCCTGCTATCTGAGGAAACATCAGAGGCAAAATGGTACAGAAACACTTGTGCAATTAACAAAAACCCAAGTTTTCTTACTTGGGATGGATGGATTTGTTCATGTTGGCCTCTCAACTTCCAAGTCTTAAGTACAGATTGCTGCATTCCTGGACTCCTTTGGGTTTTCAGAAATATATTGAAAAACCCCCAAAGAACCACACCCAAGGGGCCAACCTGCTCCAAACAGCTCAGTGAGTAGCAGCTATGGAATGTTGAGTGTCAGCTGAACTAGAAATCCGGAGGGAAGAGTGAAAGGTCTTGTGACATTTGTGCATCTAACATTTAAAATGTGTGAATAGATGAAATGCATCCATAAGCAGAGGGCCAGAATTGGCTCCAATCCCCATTTAGCAGTGGTGTAATGGAAAGGGAATGACGAGGAGAGTAGTTCTGGGACATATCCCCCCCCCCCCCAAGCAGGACTGATTAGATTATCTGATAGAATGGCAGATGGACCCTTGCTGTGGTAAATAAATGAAGTGATAAGAGGTTTTCAGATTTTCCTGCTGTTTGTGACATATTAGCATAGAGAAAGTCAGAGAATGAGGGAAATACAGTCGTACCTTGGTTTTCAAACAGCTTAGTTTTCAAAAGTTTTGGCTCCCGAACACCACAAACCTGGAAGTGACTGTTCCAGTTTGCGAACTATTTTGGGAAGCCAGACGTCTGATGGGGCTTCCGTGGCTCCCGATTGGCTGCAGGAGCTTCCTGCAGCCAATCAGAAGCCGCGCTTTGGTTTCTGAATGTTTTGGAAGTTGAACGGACTTCCGAAACGGATTCCATTCGACTTTCAAGGTACGACTGTAATCAAGTGGTGGCTGGATACTTCTTTTATTTGAGTGGGTTCCTACTTCATGCCAGCAGTTTAAATGATAAAACTTCTTTGCAAGTTATAATCAAAAGGGTAAAGGTTGCTAATGGTCTATTGTTAAAGCTCAGTGTATTTTGCAAGTTGAACCAGAAATAATCACTACCAAGGTCAATGGAGCTTATTCTCAGACGGATATCCATGGCATTGCAGTCATGCTGAACATACTTAAACCATGTATGATGATCCTACTAAATTGGGTGTTATGCTCTGTGCCTCTTTGAGGGGAGCGCAAAATATGGTCTGAATTCAACATAAAAAAACAACCTAAGATCATGGCCACTGGTCCCATCACCTCCTGGCAAATAGAAGGGGAAGAAATGGAGGCAGTGAGAGATTTTACTTGGGCTCCGTGATCACTGCAGATGGTGACAGCAGTCACAATATTAAAAGACGCCTGCTTCTTGGGAGGAAAGCAATGACAAACCTAGACAACATCTTAAAAAGCAGAGACATCACCTTGCCAACAAAGCTGTGGTTTTCCCAATAGTGATGTATGGAAGTGAGAGCTGGACCATAAAGAAGGCTGATCACCAAAGAATTGATGCTTTTGAATTATGGTGCTGGAGGAGACTCTTGAGAGTCCCATGGACTGCAAGAAGATCAAACCTATCCATTCTGAAGCAAATCAGCCCTGAGTGCTCACTGGAAGGACAGATCCTGAAGCTGAGGCTCCAATACTATGGCCATCTCACGAGAAGAGAAGACTCCCTGGAAAAGACCCTGATGTTGGGAAAGATGGAGGGCACAATGAGAAGGGGACGGCAGAGGACGAGATGGTTGGACAGTGTTCTTGAAGCTACCAGCATGAGTTTGACCAAGCTGCGGAAGGCAGTGGAAGACAGGAGTGCCTGGCATGCTCCGGTCCATGGGGTCACGAAGAGTCGGACACGACTAAAGAACAACAACAGCAGCTGTCATTATGAGCTCCTGCACTTCAAAATTTACCACTTCAGCACTGCTGTTTATGGTGCGCTCAGTGGGAAACCTGGGTTTGCAGCTGTCTAATGTGTGAATGGGCCCCCTCGTGGCAAGTTTAAATGGGTATGAAAGCAGGCCTAAGCTCCAGCAACACCAGAGCACTAGATCATCTCCATATTGGAGCTTTGGTAAAGTTAACCCAAGGAAACGTGTATCTAAAATACCCGACAGGCTCATTTCCACCTCTATCAAGTGTTTCCTGTGCACATGAATGCTGGCTGTCTAAATTTGGGCTCATTGCAGTGCACTAGCGAGTCGTTAAGTATTTTGGAAGTGCGAAAACACTGATTCACAGTTTCCATTTTTGGGGGAAAGGGGTAGAGATAGAAAGGAAGTGGAGCATATTTCACAGAGTCATAGCTGCAGGTGAAAGGGGCTACTTCCTTTCTGCATCTTATTTGTAAATTGACATTGATGGGCTTGTGCTTCTCACATGTAGGAGGATCAACATTTGGGCAAAGCAATTTCAAAAAAACCGACATAGTAAGAAACCATTTTTTTAGACAGAATCTCAGATTCCCTTAAGGTGGAATAGAAAGCAGACAATTTATTTGAATGGAACGTCCTAGGGCTGAGCTGAAGCATTGCTTTTCCATTTGAATTCTTGATTCTGCAAAGCAAAAACGGCTCATGTTGGAGCAGGGCGTGGCTTCCATTATGTACACCCTCACCCAAAAGCCTCAGATGTAGCATCAATCTTGGGCACTGTGGGGGGTGGGGAAATGGCGACTCACAAAAAAAATAATCATGTCATTCCACTTATTTCCCAAATGCTACAGGGAGAGAAAGGAACATTGGCTATAAGGCTGATGTTTTAGGTAGCAAACCTGGGAAGCCAGTGTGGTATAGTGGTCAGAGTGTCAAAGTAGATCCTGGGAGACCAGAGTTCAAATCTCCTGGATGATCTTGGGCCAGTCACTGCCTCTCACCCTAACCTACCTCACAGGCTTGTTGCAGGGATTAACTGAGGAGGGGGAGAGCCACGCACACTTTCTTGAGCTACTTGGAGAAAAAGGAGGGATATAAACCACCAACCAACCATGATGCTTGGTTCAATTCTAAATGTTCCCCTTGTTAAAAGAGCTTGAAAGAACCAATAGGCATGACTGATCTTTGGAGCTGTTTGGGAGGAATATGCGACTTTCAACATTAGTCGTAGCAGCACAGAACATGGTCCGAATTGGATCCAGAAAACTAGTGTAAACTCTTCAAAAAATATCATCATGGCAACATGCTAAATTGGGAACCAGATCCATGGTGAAATATGGCACCACCTCAACATTCAGACCAGACTGGCACACTGGTAGACATGCACATGCAAAATTCAGCAGAGATGGGGAGGAAAGGCTTAGAAAACGTAATTGGAATTGGCTCTAAACTGCTACAGCTGAGGTTGGCAATATTGGTTTGCTGCAATTGGCTTTTACTGATTTGCTCATAGAGGGCTTTGCCGTTTTTTGTCATGCTGAGGACTCCTTTCCAACAGTGTTTTTGAACAGCATCACTGCACAAAAACAAATCTTCAAAAGGAGGTTTTCGTGTGGCATGAGAGTTCAGTTGTTTTTAATAAGCAGCATATTACAGGATATTTCCAGGCTACTGATTTATTATTTACTAAATTTATTTCTGGAACTATTTGGATTTTTCAGCTGCGGAAGGGACATAGCTCAGTGGCAAACCATCTATTAATTTGCCAGAGGTCACAGGTTCAGTCTTTAGCATCTCCAGGTGTAGCTGGAAGAGACTTATCCTGAAAACTTGGAGAGCCACTGCCAGATAGTGCAGGCAGCGCTGAGATAGATGAGCTAATGATCTGACTTGGTATCAGGCAGGTTCCTATGCTACTTGGGTGTGTATATTTGTTTGTGAAGAATGGACCGAAAGATCACTGCAGGTGTCCCTAACTGACTTACTCAAAAGAGCACCTCCAATGAGCATTAAGGCAGGGTGCCTCCTGCCACACCTATGCTTGAGTACAAACTGGACTTGCAATGTGTGCGTATGTATGTTCTGTCTCTCATCCGGGCATTCTGGGATTCAGTGGATAATGGCCTCCCAACTTGCTACAACTCGCTTCAGACTCAGCAGGTTAAGATTCAAGTCAGTTGCCAAATAGCTATTAGAATGGATCAATCAAGTGGAACATGATAGCAGGTGCAACAAAAGGAAGAAAAAGAATATGCACATTTTCTTTTCTTAAAAAATGAATCATGAAGACACCTGTACAGAGTGTAATAACTTATCAACTACTTTCAAACTAGGCAACGAAATGTGGCAGGAGGAGGAGGGCAAGAAGAGTAAAAATGCCCATTTATTATGGTGACCATTTCTACTTCGGCTTGCTTCAAGACACAGTGGATCCAAACCAGTTTTACCCACACATAATATCTGCAGATGTGCTTCATTTCCCCATTCAAAGTCATAAAGAGAATATGAATTAAATCTGATTTGAATTATTGGCTTAACCGAACAATAGCATGTGCCATTCGGCCACCACTAATTTTGCATCTCCAACAGTGACATGGCCACATTTGGGTTTTGCTTCAAGAGCAGAACATCTCGGGTGTTCATTCACAGAGCCCTTCCTCTTTACAGCCATTTCAGCAGATCAGACCATCCTTGCACAAGCACACCCACAGACAAATGCAATATGCTAACAGATTAACCCAAGAGATGTGGCAGCAGGAAATTCCCATGGCTGTCCATGATGGGGAAATTGCCTTTGATGAACATTTGCATTGCTGTGATGCTGTTTAGAACCCCTTTGTTACCATCTGCTGCTTCCTTTCCTTTGATGGCAGACTGATTATGAACTTGCTTCATAGGCATGTTTGCCTGGTGCCTTCATTATTAGCTTCTGGATGTCAGGCTTAAGATACCCTTTCCACCTGAGCTTCTGGTGTCCCTTAATCTGTTTTCAGTTATCTAGTGGCTGCTGATTGCTGCTTTTAGACCTGCTCTTTCATATATATATATATATATATATATGTTTGCTTTCGTAGATTTTCACGGGTACAGGAATGCAGGTTTTGGTGTCCTCGGGTGTCTTCCCGTTTTACACGGGAAGACACCCGAGGACACCAAAACCTGCATATATATATATATATATATATATATATATATATATATATATATTTGCTTTCTGCTCTTTCATATATATATATATATATATATATATATATGAATGAAATGGAAACACACACACATCATTGAAAGCCCTATTGGTGGTAATTCATTTAAACTAAATAAAGGCCTTGCACCTTTCCCCTTTCTTCTTCCACTTCACGTTCCTCAGCCTTATTTTCTTGCAACAATGTCTGATCCAACGGGCTGTGGCAATCCCTGTAAACAAGCACCCACTATATTAAGGCTAGGCACTTGAACAAAAATCACAAGGGTTGCCAGAGTGAATAACATTTAAAAGGTGGCGTGGGAAAAGGAGGTTGAGGACAAAAAGGAAAAGCCAGAAAATGGCACCAGGAAGGTCAGCACCAACGCACACAAATTTGCATTAGCAAGAGGTCCCAACATCTGCTGAAAACAGGAGGCATTTTTTCCAGCACTCCTGAAAATGCATCCCCAGATGAGCTAAGTACTTTTTGCCCAATATTCAGAGACCTGATCTGGAGGTCATAGGAAGGTGCCTTACACTGAGTCAGACCAATGGTCCATCTAGGTCAGCATGGTCTACCCTGAGTGGCAGCAGTTCTCCAGGATTTCAGAGAAGGATCTCTCCCATCCCTACCTGAAGATGCCTGGGATTGAACCCAGGACCTTCTGCATGTAAGGCAGAATCTCTACCACTGAGCTACGGCCCTCCCCACTATATACACTGGGAGCTGTCATGTCTTCTGCATAGATTAGAAAGACCGAGCTGCTGCTTGTCCTTGATACCGCCATCCTCCAAGAATATCAGTGAATAACTGCATAATGGAGCAATAATAAACATATTAGGTGATACGCTCCTCCAAGTGTTCCCTTCTGCTTTCTTTTGAATATGGAGAGGAGATATTTTAACACACACACTGCATCCAGGATTGCAAAGGGGGCCTCATCAGTGCTTTTTAAATAACCGCATATAAATCCTAAACTCTATGGGTAGTATCCATGATTAATGGCATTCCTTCGACATTAGGCTGAGTCATTATCAGCCCGTTGCCTCTCAACACTTGCGATGCTGTTAATTATTGTTGTCTAGCTCGAAGGGATGTTTTCAAAACAGTCTCACTTTCCGCAACTGTAATGGCATTGTGAAGCCGGCATGCCAAAGCAGCAAGCTGCAACTGATAGTTAACAAAAAAAGGCAACCAAGAAGTTTAGAATAATTTAGTGGCACCTCAGATTATCAAGCTTTAAAAGCTGTTTTGAGATGGTATTAACTGCCAGCGTTCTACTTTGGTCTCAATCTGGTGGGGCTGGAGGTGTCTGTCCCTATTACAGAGCTATATCTTATGTTGCAAATGGTATATGTACACCAATTTACAAGGGAATAGATTATAACTTTAAGTTTCTGATTACAGATGGCGCCCACCCTGTGGAATGCCCTCCCATCAGATGTTAAGGAGATGAGTTAAACCACAGAGCCTAGGGCTTGCTGATCGGAAGGTTGGCGGTTCAAATCCCGCGATGGGGTAAGCTCCCGTTGTTCGGTCCTAGCTCTTGCCAACCTAGCAGTTTGAAAGCACACAGTGCAAGTAGATAAATAGGTACCACTTCAGCGGGAAGGTAAACGGCGTTTCTGTGCGCTGCTCTGGTTTGCCAGAAGCAGCTTAGTCATGCTGGCCACATGACGCAGAAATTGTACGTTGGCTCCCTCGGCCAGTAAAGCGAGATGAGCGCCACAACCCCAGAGTCGTTCATGACTGGACTAAACTGTCAGGGTCCTTTACCTTTACTTTTTTTAGAACATCCAACAGAATCTATTTTGTGGGCTAACTGCACAGACATATGACTGCCATCTGCTCTGCGTAAGTTGCCCCCAAAATATGTTTTAGAAATGGAAGCTAGTGAAGAATTGGGGTGGCTCACCTCTTGACAAATACAGATCAGGAGAAGCATATTATGATGGAGCTTCGTTACTACCCTGGCTGCATGTTACTTTCCAAGCTAAACTGAAGGTGATCAAAGCCTGGATCAAGGAGCCAAAGTAAAGTCATTCTTTTCCAGCAGACAAGATACTTTGCAGCAATGTAATGTTGCACAAGAGGATGCAACTTTGTTCAACAACTGATTACACAATGTGTTTCCACTAGTGCAACTGTTGCCTGGGATTTTTCTGCCTGGCAACATTGAAACTTGCCCTTGAACTAGCCAAGAATGTGGGATGAAAGCTCTGCAAGAGTGTGATGTGACCATGCCCATTGGGTGGCCCCAAAGGGTTGGTTTAAAAAGTTAGTTCCCAATGCTTTAAAGAAAAGGAGCAAGATATTCTGCCATCTTCCTGCATGTGCACCCGAGGTAGGTAGGATGGATGCAGCACACCGTTGGGGAAACTCAACTCAGCATTTTCTGTGATATCAAAGAAGATGCTTTGATATCACGGTAGCGAATGCTGGAAGCACGGTGGCACCCGAAAGATGCGCTTCAGCATGCTTTGGGACTTGTCTGTTCCACAAGTCAACATGAAAAGGATTCTTTCAAGACACTCAGTCTGCAAAAGCAAACAAGCGCCTCATCTACGCCATCACAATTCAGTTGCGATCCACGTTACACCGTTGCACCGCTACCCTATACATATGCATATACTGATCATTCAGTTTGTAGTTATTTATTCTGTGCTAATTTTAGTGGCTTTGTTCATTTTTTGCATCATGTGTTTCCTTGGTTTACATTTATTCCCTCCCCCCCCACTTTGGCTGAATCCATTTCATTAGCAGTGGAAGCAACATTGGCATATGGAAACAATGCAGTCTAAATAAATCGACAGATACTCATGTTGTCAATAAATAAATAAATCCCCCACTATCCCCAACAAAGCTTTCCACCCAAACCACTAGGCACACACCTCAAAACAAATGCATTTTAATTTCTCTGTACTGCTTGCTGCCTTCCCCCTTCTTTTGCCACACTTGGATGCATTGAAGTAAACCAGATGGTATTTATAGAAGCCAATTTTTATTGAAGCCCTTGAAAGATAGTCTCAGTGTTTCTCTGAGATCCAATGCATATTAACTGAAACTAATACATTTCTGAAATGGAATAGGTTGCTGCTACTGAACCAATTCAGGGTCTTTCATGGCTCATTTGCATAGTTTCAAACTACATTTGAAGCACATCAATATATATAATTATATGCACCCCCTGATGCAGCAGCCCTCAAGCGCAATGTTAGGATTCTCATGCGTTCATGGGTCCCTTGGAAGAACAGAGGCCACCCCATTCTTCTCAGGACTTGGGAATACTCAACCTACTCAGAAGGTGGAACATTACCAAACACTGAAGAGCATGAGATGGCCTTTGCTCCATGTCCAAAACAGAGTTTCACAGGGCTATGGAGCCAGAATGCCTGCCAAGTATTGTCAATTGGCTGGTTCATTATTTGGCCATGTCCTGGCCTGGTTAAATATCCTAGGGATGATATGGCTCTCAACAGCTGCTAGCCATGATGTCTCTGCTCTGTCTCCACCGCTGGAGGCATTAATCCTTCTGTATATCAGTTGCTGGAAACCACAGGAAGGGAGAGTGCTGTTGTGCTTGGATCCTGTTTGCCAGTTTCCTACTCTTTGGCTGGCCGCTGTGAGAATGGAATGTTGGATTAAATGGGCCATTGGCCTAATCCAGCGGGATCTTCTTATGTTCGAATGGAGTCAAGAAGACCCATATATAAGAGGCAATCTACAGTGCCCCATGGGACCATTCAAGAGCAGCGGCAGCAATGAGGGCCTCTTGCTCCTCAGCCTTCAGTGGTCAAGGTCACACGTGCATTTATGCCTCACTTAGGAACCCTGTGGCTGTCTCCAGGGGGCTTCTGTGCATTTCTCCTTGCAACAATACCAGTTAAACCAAATGGACCAGCTTTTCCTACTGGTTACTACAGTGGCACAAACCAGGACAAGGAACCAGTATTTCCACTAGCTTCACTGCATTAGCCATGAGAGAAATATAAGGGCCTCCGATCTGGCTTGGCAAGCTTCCCAAACAGGACAGGACACTGTAATTTATGCAACTAATGTAACCATATAAGCACAATTCTCTCTGCTCATTGTTACTGGTCTAATAAATTAGTCCTTTAAAATGTTTGACTAGTATTTGACCAATATTTGAACTTGGACGCCTGGAATTTCTCTTCTCACCTCAGTCCTGTGCAGTTGACATGTGCACAGAATATAAAGTTGGAAAACTGAGCTTTGGGTGTAGTTCTCCTAACCTGAATTTCATGGATCCTTTTAAAGGAAAAGTCTCCAATTTGAATTTTGTCCAGTCATCTAAGAAGATGATGCATTTTGCCAGCTGGGAAATTAAAAAAGTAGTATTAAAACCTGGGGGTGGGAGTGGAGAATTTGATTTTTTTCAAATCCAGATTTTCAAGAAAACTTGCTTAAATCAATTGGATCCATCTAGCCTCCTGCTATCTATGTCACCTGACAGAGTAACCCTCCATTCTGAGGTCTTGGGCAGAAGATTTTTCTCAGCTGAGCTAACACGAGATACCAGGATAGAACAGGGGTCCTTCTGTATGCACCCATCACTATGCCAAGGAGGACGTAGCTCATATACTATTTCCTGAAAGGAGAACTTGCCCAATGCAAGGCATCACACACAGTGTTTTATTTGAATGTTTCAGGTTTCAAGTGACATACATTTTCTTTAAAAACAAACAAACAAACAAACAAACAAACAAACATCCACTGGTGTTTCAGTTTTTATTCCACTCACAGAATTCCGAAAACAAAAGAAATCTCTTACTTTTAGGAATGGGCTTCAGAGACCAGAAATTTCTTAAGGTAAAAAGGTATGAAATTTCCCTTTTCCTACAGCTCTAGTTTTTAAGTGTCTCTTCTGAGAAGCTGCTGAAGTGACTCCAAGAGGCACTCTGTACTTCCTTTGGCCCACTTTCTAAGGAAATCTTGTGCAGTCTCTTCTGTTTCACAAGAAAATAATAGTAATTGATAGCTCTTAGCGATGTAGTGTCCTAGTAGAACCTCTCGCAAGTGCAACTAGACAGATTGCTTTGATGGTTTTAATGGTATTCTCTTGGATTATTGCATTTTAACTTTTTGCAACCCAGCTTGAGATCACTCATTGTGATGAAGGGCAAAGATATACAGTAAATCTTATGGGTGGTACACCATTTCTACTAAGAACAGACCTGCTTAATGGATCCAACTCAGTCATGCTCATTAATTTCAATGGGTCTACTATGAGTAAAACAAAGTTGACGGTTACCCTTTAAACGAATTAAGTGTCTTGGCTAAGGTGAAAAATATATACCACATTTTCTTCATTGCTGTAAGACCAATCTTGACCACTGTCCTGCAAGCCCAGGAAGTTTGGCCAGGTTCCAAAGCAGAGAGGTATATTGTGTGTGAGAAACAACATCTCATATTGCCAAAACGTTGTTCTTTTTGGCTGTAGATTCTCAAATTGATTCAGATATTGGAATCGAAACTGAACTTAAACTTGCAAAAATGAGAAACCGAGGGAAACCAACACTGACAAATTCATCCATCCCTATTGCCAGCTTGGCCTCAAAACTGTTGCATGTTTCCTGGACCAGTTGTGCCAGCAATGGCTGCAGATATCCTTACTACTGCCAGGAGTAGTACTCCTATGGCTGGCGCCAGCATCTTAACTGCTGTAGCCTCTAGCTATGCCCTCTCTCCATCCTCTCAGGCTTTGGCACATCAAGGAGAGTCTCCCAGACAGCATCCATCTGGAATGCATCTCCAAAGTCCTTAGCTCAGTGGTAGAACATCTGCCTCACATGCAGGAGGTCCCATGGTCAATCTCCAGCATCTCTGGTGTCAGGCTTCAGGAAAGCGGCTCCCTCCCTCCCCTTGGCCATGGATAAGCAGAACAAAGCAAAATTAGTCTCTTACCATTTAAAGAGATTTTAATGATCACAGCTCAAGAACAAAGAGTCCAAAGGTGCTCCCAATTAAGGTTTCCCCCCACTTCCATCCTAGTCACTTCCTCTGCTTGCAACCTGATCTCGCAACCACCTTGCTTTTTGTGCAGCCACCTTATCTGCTCCATGTGACTTTGGACTGATAGGCTGGACACCTTCTAGCGAGAAAGAGTCTGTTAGCTCTCTCTCTTCCAGTTCTTCTTCACCTTGCTGTTCACCCCGCAGCCCTTCCCAACTTTGGTCTTCAGAACTATGCCCCTTGGCAAACCACTGTTCCAAATCTATACTGCTCCACTGCTCCTGGGCAGCTCCAGGATCCTGGTCAGGAGCAGGGGGAGGGGGAGCCTCCCACCATTCCTCATCGGAGCTGTACTCCTCGGCCTGGTCTCTGACATCTGGGTAGGTCTGGGAGAAACCCTTGCCTGAAAAGCTGGTGAGCCAGTGCCAGTCAGCGTGGGCAATGCTGAGCTAGACGGACCAATGGTTTCACTCAGCATTAAGTAGCTTCCTGTGCCTAGCAAACACCACCGATGGGCAGAGTCCAAATCTGCTGCCAAACAATGGGCAAGTCCCCTTTCTGTTGGTAAGGTTCGAGACACAGGATCAACAGCAAGCGCGCCGAAATGAATAGCAGAGAAAGAGGCCTGCACAATTATCTGAGAATGAAATGAAAAACGTCAGCTTCCTTAAACAGCCTGTGTAATAATGTGCGTCTGTGTGTGTAAGCCTTTTCTCCCTACTGATACAGATTGCACCACATCCCCGTGTTTTACTAGCTTAGGAGCACTTCACAAAAATGTGCAGTTAATGATTTATTAATAATTAGTTTAAATAATTTACTTTACAACTGAATTAACATGCCGGCAAAGTTGCACACCACTCAGAGCGGGAAGCAAATGCTTTTTAAGGGTCTAAGTAATTTAATTAGCATGTCCTTTCTCCCTCCCTCCTTCCCTGGCTTTCTCTGCCGCTGATGTATCTGTTTGAGTCACAAAATATGTTTTTCTCTGTTGTTTAGTGGAAAGGGGGAAAACGGGGGGGGGGGGCTAATTTAGGGATGCGGGGAGAAATATGTTGGGGAGAGCAGGTTTGTGTCATTTTGGGATAAAAGCTCAGCTGAGGTTTTTGACTGAACTTAGGTGGCTGGAGTTGATTTTTTGAAGCTGATAGCTTCAAAAGGCGGCTTGGGATTGCATGATAATAATGGGCATTAAATTACCTTCTCTCCAGCAGAGTGTATCATTTTGAGTCAGGTCATAAACAAGGAAAGGAATCTTTGGTTCTCTTTTCCTTGATGTAGGGGCGCCTTGCAGCAGCAGCAGCAGCAGTGAAAACTCTCTTCCCTGCTCTAGTTAGATGGCATTATGATTCTCAAAGCACAGTGTTAAATCAGATGCTAAGTGGAGAAAGGAACAGACTTCTAATCATTGATAAAGATGGGATTCATTTGAATGAGAAAGAAGGCTTGATGGGTCGGGGGAAAGGGTGACATGTGGTTTTTTGTGTGTGTTTTTTGCTTTTACCTTTCAAAGCCATAAGTTTCAAATGTTAATTTAGATGCAAAACAACGACATACAGTTTGTTAATGTGATGCCGGAGTCTCCCCTCCCCACGCATGGGTTGGAGATGTGCAAACAATGAATAATAGCAATTGTTGCAGCATTAGTCAAATAAATAAGCCATGGAGTCAGCCTGCTGTTCCAGGCTGATATCAAATGGAACACCATGCTGCTTCTCCATTGCTTTATGTGCACAGCACAGGGGTACACAGGGAGTCTAGGGGCATCACAAAATGAACCGCCAGAAGCTCTGTATTTACCTTTTCAAAGGATAACAAGATTCCACAACCACAACTCTCTAAATTAGCATATTAAACAGAGGAAGAAAAACTTTCTATGTCCAGGGGACCATCAGGCCCTGCCAGGAATCTGTATTGGGGTAGCCACTGTGGCCCCCTCCAAATGTTGTTGGGCTGCGACTCCCATCATCTCTCATGCTGGCGGGAGTTAGAGTTCCACAATATCTGGAGGTCCACAAAATTGGCTCTATAAGAACTGAGAGTGGATCCCAGACCACAAGGTGTGCCTCCACTTCCTACTGGCTCTTTTTTTTTTTTTTTTAAGGAAAACTCTGGTACTTGGAGAGACAGGGAAGCTGAACAAATTTTATTTTTCAACAAAACTGGTGAAACAAAAGATGCGCCAGGAGACAGAATTCTTTTAAGAAACAGTAGACTTATATACAGGGTGATTCATAATGAAGTATACAGTTTCCATTTAACTGTATACTTCATTATGAATTACGCTATATATTAAATTCAGTGAATGTTACAGGCTTCTAAGCACACAGCTTATTTTCACTTCAATTTCTTAAACTAATTGCAAAGGTGTTACAGGTTAGGCCTTAATACTTTGGTTCTGAAACAAGGTGGTATAACAACACCAACAATTTGTTATTTATACCCTGCCCATCTGGCTGGGTTTCCCCAGCCCCTCTGGGCAGCTCGCAACAGAATATTAAAAAACACTTTCTGTTGGTTTCCAAACCTTCCATAAATCTCACTCCTGAAGCTCCTCTTTTAGACCAGGGGATCCCCACACCCTTCTAACTGGTTTGGAATTGTTCTTCTCTCTCCAGAAGATCTTTCCCCTTCTTATGGAACTGAGAGCCAAGTAGACTGTTCCCTCACAACTCCACTTCCCCTTTTTCAAATTCAGCTTCCCAGTTCTCACTTGTCTGTACACACTTAAAAGACACTAACCTCTGTATTTTACTCCAACACCCAGCTCAGAGACTGACTTCTCTGGCTGCAAATCTTTTTCTCAGGGTGAATTACACACATAGAGTGCTGTCTCCACCCCACTCTGACTAGCTGTACCTGCAGCCAATCAGAGTGAGGCTCCAGCCCAACACTCTGTGAGACACTCCCCTCTGGAGGAATTCTGCTACACCGCCTGACCAAACTCTGATCTACCTGAGCTTCCCATCACAATCCCATGTGATATTCTCGTGCAACAGTGTAGCACAGGGGAAGATAGTCAGAGGAGGGAAAGCTGACTTGCAGGGCAAAATGCCTGCCATTGCATAGGAAGCTTCCTTACAAGAAGTTAGATCATTGGTCCGCGGTGGTGGCTGGGGTGCATTGGGACTGGTAGGGTGGAAGGCTGGGAGACCAACAGTAGGTGGAGCAAGAGTCAATGACAGGCCCAACAAATTCTAGTTCTGTCCCCATTCTTCTCCATGCTGAGATCTTCAAGGACTAAGGAAGAAGCAGCTGACAAGCAGTGCCAGTCACAATCTGGCTGAAGGGAGACGGATTTTGATGAGGCAGGGCCCCATTTTCTCTAATGGACCAACCTCTACAGTTGGTCCATCTACTTCAGTATCGTTGTCAACAATGACTAGTAGCCTTACCTGGAGACACCCAAGGGCTGTATTCCCTTCTGGGCAACATCAGAGGACTACATATCAATGCTGAGCATTGATGCAAATTTTAGCTTTGTACAATAGGCTAGTTTCTGCACATGCTCACACATGCTGTATGAGAATTATCAGACATGTTTCAATGAATCAAAAAACTTGGGGTGCAAAGCAGGGTTAGTGAGGAGTGTGGCCTGGGCTAGAGGGGGCTGGAGGCTCCCACTGGTCTACAAGGACCACCTAAGCTTCAGATTCCGAAGACTTATATCTTTGAGTCATGTGATATAATTCCTCTAACCCTTCCATTGCAGATACCTTATTCTTGTGTGTGACGTCTCTTTTTAGAGTATAAGCCCACAAAAGTAGGGGCTGTTAATCCAAAAATTGTGTTTTTATAGACATATTTAAGATGGGAAGCCTCAATTTTAATTCCTAGAGACAATCTTAGCCCGAGAAGACTACTGCTTCCAGCCTCATTTCCACATCTGTAAGAATACAGTTAACTTGGAAGAGGGCATCTGAATTCTATAAAGATTGAGCTCATGTTAAACGACTTTGTGAACTGTCAGACATAACAAAGTAGAATGAATAAAATTAGCTAAGGTAAATGGGTGGGGGGTAAGGGAAGAGAATCTTATTAAAAGCCCAGAGTGAGAAATCAGGTTCATTATTCCAAAAAGAGACAGATTCACTTTTATTTTAAAACAAAATGGGAAATCCAACAATGCGGTCACCTTTAAGTAATGAAACCTAAATTCAACTCTGGTGTCTTCAAATAGGCTGGAAATGCGGAGAAACACCCCCAAAAGATGTTAACTTTGGCAAAGGTGATGACAAGGTTTGAATGGAGCGCAATTGAATGCAGATGGCATAATTGCAATCTCATTTAAACTAATGATGTGAACAATCTAATACCAGTGCTTGCAAATGCACTGGGTCTTTGTTCACAACAGAGCCTTTAAAAGGGGGGAGGGAGGGAGAAGAGGTATATTTGTCCTATTTACATAATGAATGAGTGTGTGGGCATCAGCTGCTAACCATTTACTACAGGAAAAGATTAAGAAACACACACACACACACACACACACACACACACAGAGCAATCTCTGCTATCCTTTCTTGAACTAGGGAAACAAATATGTGGGTGTACTTCAATGCCACACATATGTAATCATGTAATTAACAATTATTATGTGGGCACTCGGTTTTATCACGCTAACAACACTTTTTTAGCACTTCACTGACTGCAGTCCTTATACCACCTTGGCATATAAGGACTTTTTTCACGAGCCAACCTTCTGCCAATATTCTAGGCTCCCAAGACATGACCAGGCAGTTTCCATTTGCCCAAGGTCAAGATTATTCCCCAATCACCCTCATTGGAAGGGTACAATGCCAATTTCTGCTCCTGGGCATCTTCAAGCTACACAGTTTAATTACACAGTGGCCTGGTTTGCAGATAGCACTAAGCCATGGTTTGTTTAACAAAGCCATGTTTTGTCTCACAGAAAATGAAGCAAGCTGTAACTTGTTCCTCCAGAGTTTGGGGTCCCCCCCCAGCTACACTTGCTTCATGTACACAGCTTGGTGATTGTCTTAGATGGAGCAATGCCAAGATCCATAAGCCAACAACAAACTATAGCTTCAGATGGTGATTTGTTGACAAGAAACAAATAATAGTTACGTCACTAGACAGTGAAGGAGAAAAGGCAAATTTCTCTAGATACAAAATCAGAGCCAATCGGTAAATTTAGTTGTGTGCTTAAATACAAATACACAAGCAAAACTAAACAAAAAAATCATATTAATCCAACATGTACTCCTACTTGTTTTGTGCATTAGTTGAAATACAATTGCTCTAACATTACATGTTTTAAAAGAAATAGGCTTGGTAGCTCACAATTCCTATTGAATTGCTGTACGCAACTGGAAATATTACAAAATCTAATTTAGGTTTATGGTATGTAAGCATAATTAGAGATCAAGAATTCAGAGACTCAGAAAACAAAAAATTCTAATAAAAATAATGTGTTTGCCACAATGCATTTTGCAGGTGACAGCAAGGATATATCACCAAATTCCCCATATATAACAGGTATGTCCAAGGCATAAT